>NC_081827.1:6214545-6518636 GCF_030867095.1 Alligator mississippiensis
CAGATGGCCTGTCTGGCACTTCTCCAGTTGCTCAAAGAGCACCCTGTAATGAGACTCAGGCTGTAGTCAGGATTGGGAGGAGGATGGGGACAAGGAACATTGTTAGCCCCAAATCATGTACCCATGTTCAAAACAGAAATGCAGCCTTTTACCTAGTTAAATATAGACTCAAAATAAAAAGGATATGGACTGCCAGGAACAAAAAGGAAAAGTACTACGTACAGCAACACTTACCAAGAAAGGTACTTACATGTTAGCAGCACTAGAATGTGATGTTCTGCATCTGGAAACACTTTGCAGCATATTATATAAAGTGCTTTATGCAATGTAAGTACTCATTATTTCTCATCAGAGCCCTCAGGAAAGGGACCTGCTGCCATCTATTACCTAGCACCTGACTCATCAGCTGGAAGATCCTCATTCAACTGCATGTTTTCCTCCATGACACTTCGTATGGCCAATGCTAACGGGGTGATGCAACTCAAGGCTGATGTATGACATTTAAGTTGCGCTATGGATATTTAAAGAGCTACTGTGATACACACAGAACATCTCTTATAGCACATTACCTGCCTTCTTGTTTGACACAATGCTAATGACAAATCGTCTAGATACAGGCTGTTCCTATTCACTGTTCATTTTGTAACAATGGATTAAGGACTTTGTGGGATGTGAGCACTTAATACCACAAAATAAATGCAAACAGCTCTCAAAAATGTGTTTGTAGTGGAGGGGCTGATTCCTGAATGCCTTCTATATACAAAAACTATTTTGGTATTTATCAGCAGCAGCCATCCTTGGGCAAAATCCAAGCCCTTGTCTAAGCAGTCAAGACTCTTGCACTAACACTGCATAAACAGCATGAACATTGTTATCCAGCTATCACCCCACACGGCGCATTTGTGTTAAGGTACAATCATCATCATCCCCAGAACCACCCTTCCTATCTACAGAACCATCATCTACGTGAATTCAGGAGAGGTCAGATGGTGATATAATACCTAGACGCTGCTTGGCTGTCTTCTTTGCCCTACATGCGTGCATGTGGAAGGGGCTGTTTGCATTTAATCCTAAAGTTAATAAAGTTGATTAATACCAGAATTACTACCCAGCTATGTAAAACCGCTGCTTTGCTATTACTCAGTTCTAGCAGAATAGCAATAACTCACGATTTTGGAATCATCTGATGAAATCCATAATAAAATGGAAAAGCAACAAGACTAATTTATGAAAAGAGGTGCAGAGGCCTACAGCTGCAAATAATTCTTTAGCTGAAATCCTAGCTGTTTTATAGCTGGTACATTCTTTGCCATTAAAGCTACCTTGTGGTGGGGGGGGATAATCTAGTGAAGAAAAAATGCTCTCCAAGGTAGCTGATTCATGTGTAGGAGCTGGAAAAAAAAACAACTAACCATATCAAAGCAAGTACATTTAAAAGTTAAGAATGATCACCTGTAGGGGAAAGAATTTATACTTTATAATTCAATCTTTTCATTTCCAATAGATTCATGTATTTTTCATACTGAAAAACATTCAAATGCTTAGCAAAACACTTACATAACTAGTGTTTGTCCTCTAGAGTCTGATTCTTAGCTCCTATTGCTGCAGCAATAGGAGAATGGTGTCTTTAAGACACCTTTATACCACCCCACATATTGGGGTCTTGGCACAAGACCACGAAGCCCCTAGCAAAAGCCAGGGCTGCCGTAGTTTACCTTTGGCTCTCCAAAAGGACGCTTCTGACTATGAAGAGCCTAAGAGCAAAGGTCTTAACTTCAACCATTTCTCAATCACTGGGATAAGAGGTGCTTAAGCCAGGGTCTCCTAGGTTGGGGGCAATTCCACAGGGGCCAGATAATCCAACTTTTATGGCTTCCTTCATGTCCTGGAACAGCAAAAGGTTATGTAACATGATTGAGGGATCCAATTTTTTTTAAAATAGAAACCCATGGCATTTTAATACATTTGACTTGAAGTCTCCAGCACAACTAAAGTATGCATAACATTTCACAAATCAAAAGCTCGTTTCCATTGTTGAAACTAACTTCCAGCTTTCCGGCACTTTATCTGAAGCTGAACCTCTACTAAACATTAGTCTGCTGTTTTTAAACTATACCATATATAGCACATTATATATAGAACATTTCACGTACTGGAATAAGTAAGAATCCACGCTAACATGCAGATAACCCTATTCCTTTATCTCTTTTTTAAGTTAGTAGGAAGTCAATCCCCATCAACCAGATAGTCAACTTGTTTACCGTCAATGATCCGTGTTTAACATTCCAGTGGCAGATATTTATATTCCATGTCAAATTCAAATTAGTACGCTTGAAAGGGGGCAAAAATAGGGCATGACATCAACAGATCATTGGGCCACTGGGAGTTTACACACTAACTCAAAATACTGCATTTTCTCTGCATGACGAGAGGTCACTATAATGACATGGAATTAAGTAAAAAGCAAATTGCACATATTTCATAAAACAGAAGTAAGCTAGTACATCAGCAGTTTTTTTCTGCCACTCCGTTTTTAATTAAAAGTTGGTGGTGGAGACCTCTGCTTGTAGCCAATTATGATCCTAGATGCGTGAGAGCCCAAGCTAGGGGATTATAAACAAGTCTCTGTCCTGCTAACACTAATGCGACGTCTGAACCTTGGTGTATAAGCCTGTGACATTACTGAGCACAAAACTGGGCTTAATAGCAAAGTGCTAGGACAAGTTCTAAGCTGGTTTACATTCCTGCATTAAGCTCCCATACTGCTCATGTGTTGACAGTCGGTTTTCATAGCAGCGTGGCTCCAGCTAGCAGCCAGTCTCAAAAATGCGAAGTTTATTCCAGAGTACATTTTTGTAACTCACGCATGGGGAGTTGTAGCATGAATTCAAACTGCTGCATCTGCTAAGAGTTCATATAGTTGTCTTCAAAGTCCCCTACAGTAGGAGCGCTCACGTTTATCACCTTCCCTGGCCATTTATTCATATACTTTAAGCCCAGAAGGGACCAATATAATCATTTAGTCTGACCCTCTTCCCAACATGGGCTGTAGAATTTCACTCAGCAGTTCCTGCATCAAGCCCAGTTATTTGTGGATGGACTACAGCAGGGGTGGCCAACTCATGTCACAAGCAGCATGTGCAGCCTCCAAGTCTGGCACACAGAAGATCAGGGAGAGGACAGGCAGCACAGTGGCAGGACAGACAGGGAGCAGAAAGCAGAGCAGCAGATAAACCAGGAGAAGTGGGACTGGAGTGGCAGATGGGGAGGGTGTGGATCTTCATTTGTGGCACAAGGTTGGCTTCCACTGGGCTAGCAATTAAGAGGGCGGCAATGACAACTTAAACATCGCAAGTGATGGAGAATAAGAATTTGGTCCCAGAATTCCCTAGTTCACGTGCTATATTAGAAATGCCAGGTTGTCTATCTTCCCCACCCCATCCCACTCAAGAAAAAAGACTAGGAATATGTTAAGGCTTCTTGGCCAAATGCCCCTGTATTGCCACTGCTCATACAGCTGTACAGTGCTACAGTTATTCATGCTGAGTAATGCTCATGAGTCAGTCACATACATGCAAGTTTGTTCCTGATTCTCCTTTCCAAACCTAAGTTCTTAAATAAATGGTTAATTCAGTGAAGACTCCCACTTTTTGTATGTTGTCTTCTTCCCAAAGCTGCACTCTTAGGCACCCCAGCAGTTGGATTCTCCTGTTCCAAAGATTAGTAACCCATGGTCACTAAAGGACTCCAGTCCAGACAAGACTGGATTACTACATGTTACTCAGCATGGCTTCCTCTTGCTTCTGACAAAAGACACTGCCCCCTTTATCTACTCCCATCAGATATAGAAGGGTCATAAGTTGGTTGCTAAATAAATATTAGGATATACAGTACACACCTTCAGAAAACAGTGCTGGATGCTCTCAAAGTGAATCATTCTGCACTCCTACGTTAGCAGGGTAATACTGCAGCATGCTGCATAAGCTGAAGTTTTTCTTAACAAAATATTAGTCACAAACACAGTTGGGGATCCTGTGCATTTATCCTGAACTTCGAGGGCTTACCCCACCCTGCTCCCCTCAAGAGTGTGTGGAAAGTTTGGGATCAAAGGGTTTCTGGGTATGCCGTAAACCCTTCAACATATCCCTAATATAAGCCAACTTTAAGCCATTCAACATTTGACAGAAAACTACAGGGGAGGGTGGAATCTGTACAAAAGCTTTGGGGTTTTGCATGATTTTTCCCGTGTCATTTGACACATTGGATGTGCTGGGCCTCAGACTAACAGTTCCCCTTGTGTCAAAACCAGGTAACAGTACTGAATTATGCAAAACGTCACAGTAGATCATCATGATACGTTTTTAACCTTATGAACCGTGTGGGTGCATGCATCTCGGAGAATCCCAGAGAAGTGGGGCTGGAAGGGACCTACAGAGGTCATCCAGTCCAACCCTCAACCTGAGGCAGAATCAGCCCTATATATGGATACACACAGTTGCATGGCACCACATTTTTTACACCAATTGCCTGCAATAGCGGAAAAACGTATTTGAAATGCACCCAAATACAGACTAACTGTAGACTCTACATTTAAAAGTGAGGCTTGGAAGGCCACGTCATTTAGGTGCTTTAGAAAACGTTACCATGCAACCGCGACTTTGCTGGCTTTAAGGCTTTTGAACGCCGTGTCTGTTTGTATTAAAAGGTATGTGTGTACATAAAATACACAATGTAAGGACAAGAGGTAAAGTAGCTAGCGCTGAGCTACAAATAGGGTTTAAAAATGCACTGGAGTGTACTTTGTAGGTGTGACTTCAGAACTAATGAGTGTTACGGGTAGCCGGATCATTTAAAAATGTAAAAGGTCAGGTTAAACAAGACATGGTCCGAGTGACCTAGCTACTTGGCTTAAGCCTTCCCTTTCTCTAAGATAATCTCAATTAAGAAGCAATTAGGTTACAGATAATTATATTTTCTCCTGATGTTGATTCCTGCTGTAGGCACAACTCCTAATTCACAGGGATTCTCTTCAGTGCAGCTGAATGAATGGCTTTTTTTTCTTTTAAAATCATCTTTCTGGCAGGTTTCTTTTACCCAGAACTCTCAGCTGTCCACCGCTCACATCTACTTCCACAACTAAGGACATGTAAAATTGAGAACTATTTGGAACAAAAACCATCCACATACAGATGTCATTGCTATGACATAAGCTCTGGTTGATATGCTTCCTCTTTTTTGGACTAGAAAACACTTGCCAGATACCAAGAAAAAAACAAAATCTAAGGGCAGTCCTGTCCAGAAGAGTGGATCTATTCGACAGATCAAACACCGAAAAACTTAGTTAGTTCTTTGGACAGAGGTGATCCTTCTTGGAAAGCAGCAAAGCAGTGACATTTCTCAATCGCCCCCATTTGATTGGGAAACCAATCAAATAGTGCAGACACAAAGGTATAGCAATAAAGGATACAAAGAGGTGAGGTTAAACAAGACTCTCCCCATCAGTAAATTTGAATTTATGCAAAGTGAATAAATTGTAAAAGTCTATTTAGCCACCAGTTGAATTCACTGGCACTTCCCAGAAGAACTGCTACATTCCTTTCTGCCCTTCGGAGAATTCCTGGGCAGAGACATCCTCAAAGAATCTTAATTACAATAAGAAGTTTCTCTTTCCAGAAAACCTATTTTGGGTGTTTTTTTTCCTTAGAAGATTAGACTTCTTGTCCCCACCACTAATGACTCAGGATGTTTACTTCAGTCACATTTTAACCTCCCTTCATGAATGAGTAACTTTCACCAGAAGTCCAGTTTGCTTGTAGTAGTACAAAGTTTCACAACAGAATGAAAACAGACACTGGGCTGTCATCATCCTTGCCACCGCTATTTGTAAATATTTCTAGTACCCATCTCCTGAAAGCAATTGTGCTTTTTTTTTTTTTTTTTTTTAAGTGTGGATATCAGTTTCTTTTACAAGACATTCAACATTAGGGGACTTTGGGGAGCTGTGTGATCAATAGCAACACAACAGTTGATACTGATAGTATGACTGGGGGAAAAAAAAAGGTTTAGTTACCTTAAAATCAAGGCTGCAGAGACTGACAGCATCATCATCTTTCTCTCTCCGCTTCCTTTTCTGTAAGAAATGAAACCTAGTTATAGCTGTACACTAGATCCTGTTCCAGAAAGCGCATGCTCCAGGGCTTGATGTCTGAAGCCTGCCTAAAGATTCCCTGCTTTTTGCACCTTCAAAACTGTGGAGGACAATAACTACAGGAGCAACTCTGTGATAGTTCATTGGAGGGAGAAATATCAAGCCCAAAGCACCTATTTCTGATTTTTTTATTCACAACCATAAATAATAGGAGCTTAAAGAAAGAACCAAATAATAGAAAATAACAGAGGGCAAAGTACATTCATTACCATAAAGTAATAGAGGACAAAATACATTCACCTAATAGCACCTTGAATGGATTCAGGTAGGTACTTATTTAGTTACTTCGTTATGGTCCCCGAGTTCAGTCATGGTACTCAAGAACTCAAACTTAAAGAAAAAAACTGCATTGCCAAGAAATTGGAAAGGAGGTTCATTTATGGATTGAGAGCTGGTTACAAAATAGGAAGCAAAGGGTAGAGATGAATGGTCTTTTTTCAGGATGGCAGGAGGTCAAAAGTTGCGTCTTGCAGGGATCTGTGCTAGAGCCGGTTTCATTCAACATTTTAATCAATGACCTGGAAAATGAAGTGTATAGTGAAATCTCTATGTTTGCGCATAATACTAAATTATTCTGGGTTAGTCAAATTCCATGCTAATGGAGAGAAGCTGCAGAAAGATCTTGCCAAGCTAAGTGAGTAGGCAAAGGCCTGGTATATGAACTTCAGTATTGAGAAGTGCAAGGTAATGCACGTGGGGAAAAATAACTTTTTATATGTACACAATGCTGGGTTCTGAACTAGCTGTTACAACTCAGGAAATGAACCTGAGAGTCACTGTGGACAGTTCTCCAAAACATCAGCTCGATGCATCAGGGCAAACAAAAAAGCCAATAAAAAGTTGGGCATTGTCAAGAAGGAAAATGAAAACACAATAAGAAACATCATACTGCTTTACAAATCCATGATGTCCCCACATCCTGAATACTGTAGTTCTGGTCTCCTCATTTCAAAAAGGATGTTGTAGAATTGGAAAAGGTCCAGGGAAGGGCCACCAAGATCATTAGGGGTATGGAGCCAGGAAAGACTAAAAAGGCTAGGGCTTTCCAATTTAGAAAGGAAGAGACTGAAAGGGGTTATGATAGAAATCTATAAAATCATGAAGTGTGTGGACAAAGTGACCAGGGAACTGTTATTTGCCATGTCCCAGAATACTACAACTTTGCAGCAACCACTGAAATTAGCAGAAGGCAGGTTTTAAAATTAATAAGTATTTTTTTTTAAACACAGCATTTAGTTAACCTGTGGAACTCAATGCCACAAGAGGTTGTAGAGGCAGATGGTATAGCCAGGTTCAAGAAAGGACTAGACTAATCTCTGGCCCGTAGGCCAGATCTGGCCCATGAGACCACATCATCCAGCCCATGGAGCATCTCAAAAGGACCAGAAATTTGGGGGTAGAGGAGCAGTGACAGGATAAACTGCTGCTCCCCTGCTGCCAAATTTCTGGACCTATGGCCTGGATGACACAGGCTGGTGTGCTAGATTGGGCCAGTGCATATTGGGGCCAGAGCATGGGGTCACCCTGTAACTGGATCACACCTGCAGCCTGATCCCCTTCCCCACCATGCTGAATCTGGCCTGCAAATGAGTCCTGTACCACTCATCCAGCCTGCAGGGCAGGAAGCCTGAGCACCGCTGGACTAGACAAGTTCATGGAAGATAGATCCATTAATAGCTATTAAACAGAACAGTCAGGGAAGGTCTAGCATCTCTAAATGAATGAAGGTTTAGGGAAGGAATGACGGGGATAGACCACTTGTCTAGGTGCACCCAGTTTCTATGCTCTCCATAAGCATCCACTACTGCCACCGTCAGAGAGAAGATGCTGGGCTAGATGGATCGCTGGTCTGACTCAGCATGGCACTTGCGTCCTTGCAGACAAGGCAGGCAGCCATTTCAGTTCATGCAAATGGTACCAGTCATGTGTTCAATCCTATTCATTTCAGAAGTAAAGGTAACACTGAAATCAAATTAAAAAGGTGATTACTAATTTGTGCAGCAACAGCCTGCCCTGTCTCATTAATACTTCTCACACTTACTCAGAACCTGCTCAGCTTCTGCTCATTAAGGCTCCTTACATTGTTACTCAAGAGCACCTTGACAGATGGAGACCAGGGGGTGACAACCTTTGGCCCTGGGGGATGGAAGGGGAGTGAAGCCAGTGACCCAGCTCCCTGCAGTGAGGGTAGGAGCAGCAGGGAGGGCACAGCTGTGCCCCCACCCCCCTGTGCCACCCATAGACCTAGGCAGACTAGATGGCTTCAGAGTTGCTAACAACAGAGCACCACAAATATTTGGGATAGATTTAGACTACAAGGATTAAGCACCGACCCTGAATGTTGGACAATGTTCTAAACGCTGAATTATCCTACTATTTGGGGCTTAGGCTGAAACAACACTATTGAGATTTTCAAAGGAATTTTAAGGGTCTTAGAAGCTTCTTCCCACTGAAAGTCTACAGGAACTGGGATTTTATCCCCTCCCCCCACCCAAGATGCATCCTGAACCACACAACCAGGATTTTAACAAAAGGATCCAAGAGAATGGATGGATTGATTTAAATGAATAAGCAAGAGTAAAATAAAGTTATATCAAGGTTTTCTATTTAATTCTCATTTATTGGTAGCCCTTCAGACATCTTAATAAATACATGTGGAAGATTTTGCTAACTAGAAGGATACCCTGCAGCTATGCATACCAAATATAGCAATTATATTACATAACTGTGGTATTTGAATATTTACATTATGTTAGTAACTACTGGATGGGTTGGGTTTTTGGGTTTTTTTTTAATTAAACGATCATAACCCTTTCCCCCCCAGTATATGAGTTGTGTCCAACTCCATCCAAATCTACACTGGAATCCAACTTACATTAAAAAAAGAGCCTTAATTTTATTTAATAAGATTCTTAATGTGTGCTGGACACATTAAAAAAGTTTAGATAAGCAGAACTGCATTTCAAATAGCTTATTAAAATAAAAGGAGTATTATCCAGAGATGGTCCTCTTGGCACCCTTGGCACTTGACTTGTAAAGAAGTTTTTCCTTATGTCTAGCCTGAAGCGATCTTCAATCAGCTTGTGTCCATTATTTCTTGTCCTCCCCTGGGGGGGCCTTGGTGAACAGATGTTCCCCCAGGCCCTGATGTACACCCCTGATATATTTAAAGGCTACCACCAAGTCCCCTCCGAGTCTTCTCTTCTCCAGGCTGAACAGATCCATGTCTTTCAGCTTCCCCTCGTATGACCTGGTCTCTAGGCCTCTAACCATACATGTGGCCCTCCTTTGGACTCTCTCAAGCTTCTCCACATCCTTCCTGAAGTGCGGGACCCAGAACCGGATGCAGTACTCCAGCTGCAGTCTCACCAAGACCAAGTAGAGCAGGAGGATGACATCCTTAGCCGTGTTCGAGATGCCTCAGTGGATGCATGCCAGTGTTCGATTTGATCTGCCAGCTACGGCATTGCACTGGTAGTTTGTGTTCGTTCTACTGACAATCATGACACCCAGGTCTCGTTCAGTTGTGGAGTCGACTGGAAGGAGAGTGAATGTTCCTTTTTCAGCTGAATTTGGTTCATCAACTTTGAAGGAACGAGTCATTGCAGTAAACTCACTGAATGAGTTGAAATAAAAGGATGTTCTCTCTGCACTTTCATAGAAAGCTGCTGTTGTCAATAGCTGGTTTACTACTGCAAACTCTGGTTGCAATGGCTTAACCAGCAAAGTTCAGCAGTCTATTTTTCAAACCCCAAAAACGTATTATTTATGCCTATTTAATTTAAATATAAGTTAATTTAAACCTGTAATTAGATTATAAAATTCCTTATATTTTCACATTTTTATTTTAAACATAATTTTCAAAGTCTGGTTTTAGTTCTATTTTTTTTAACCTTACAAGTTTTAAGCACCCTGGCTAGATGCCAATCCACCTAACTCTTTTTATTCCTTTGAAAAAGTAGCCATATTGATGAGGAACTCCCTTGTGTGGTTGCAGCCCTACACTGATTTAACAAGCCCTTTGCATACGCTAATTAAGGGCTCTTTTCTATGCCAAACCCCCTTCCTGTTCATACTTTTTATTCTACGACTACAGACTAACAATTAAATTCAAACAGCTTTATTTTAAAAACACAGAAATTAACATATCCATTAGTGATATTTGATTAATTAGTCCCTCAGTTAACTTGTTGCCATGCTCTTATTAGTTGGTGACCTGAATCCCTACCAGTGTCCCATTCATTTGCGCACAAACCACTTTGGCTAATTCATCGTCTGTTAAAGTGTGACCAGTATATTTGGAAATGACGTGCATGCTAAATCATAAAAGGAATGTACTCCTGATAATCAGATTGTTAGGGGCTGGAAGGGACCTTGCAAGGTCATTGGGTCTAGGCCCCTGCACTAGGCAGGACCTTTTTAAGCTAATTTTCTCCAGAGCGCCTGCAAAAACCAACTGATGTTCACAAAATATTGGACTTTTATTTTTTAGCTTTTTCTGCCTCAATAAGACAGACATTCCATTTTGCAGAATTATCTAATTTGGTGATGAGTGCTGTAAGTGTGCAAAGCAAAACTGTGCGACCCAATGCACTATAATCATGTAATTCTTATACAGTAGGCACTCTGAATTTTTAAAATAAAAAAATGCACACTAAGTGATTCTTCCACTCTATTCAGCACTAGTGAGGCCTCACCTGGAGTACTGTGTCCAGTTTTGGGCCCCACACTTCAAGAAGGTTGTGGACAGTTTGGAAAGAATTCAGTGCAGAGCAGATCCAGGCTGACCTTGACAGGCTCAGGAAATGGGAGGACGAGAACCTGATGGTGTTTAACACTGAAAACTGCAAGGTTCTCCACCTTGGGAGGAAAAACCCGCGGCATCTCTATAGGATCGGCAGCGCTACGCTGCCCAGCACTACAGATGAAAGGGACTTGGGGGTCAGGATTGACCACAAGATGAACATGAGCCTTCAGTGTGATGCTGTGGCTAGTAAAGAGAGCAAAACGCTGGCTTGCATCCATAGATGCTTCTCAAACAAATCCCAGAACGTTGTTCTCCTGTTGTACTCAGCCTTGGTGAGGCCACAGCTGGAGCAATGTGCCCAGTTTTGGGCTCCACAATTCAAAAACAATGTGGAGAAGTTTGAGAGACTCCAGAGAAGAGCCACGCGCATGATCAGAGGTCAGGCAAACAGACCGTACGGTGACAGGCTGAGAGCAATGGGACTCTTTAGCCTGGAAAAGCGCAGGCTCAGGGGTGATCTGGTAGCCACCTATAAGTTTATCAGGGGTGTTCACCAGGATCTGGGGGAACGATTGTTCACCAGAGCACCTCGAGGGATGACAAGGTTGAACGGTTATAAACTCCTGCAAAACCGTTTCAAGCTGGACATAAGGAAGAATTTCTTCATTGTCTGAACCCCCAAGGTCTGGAACAGCCTGCCGCCAGAGGTGGTTCAAGCGCCTACATTGAACGCCTTCAAGAGAAATTTGGATGTTTATCTTGCTGGGATCCTATGACCCCTGCTGACTTCCTGCCCCTCGGGCAGGGGGCTGGGCTCGATGATCTTCCGAGGTCCCTTCCAGCCCTAAAGTCTATGAAATCTATGAAATAAAAATGATCAGAGACGTGGGGGACAAGACTCATGAGGAAAGGCTGAAAGAGCTAGGGCAGGGGGAGGCAGCCCCCAGCACAGGTGCTAAAGTATGGCACGCCAGGGCATTTTGCTTGGCGCACACACCTCAATATGGATGGTAGGGAAGAGACCAGGGCTGCACCACAACAAGGATCAGGCCCCTCGCATGCCAACAGCTCAAGCTGTAGCAGGGGAAATTTAGATTGGACGTTAGGAGGAACTTCCAGTGCTTGATCGCCCTCCGAGTCAGGAACAGGCTGTCTAGAGGAGCTGTGCAATCTGTATGCTTGGCAACTTCCAAAAGCGGGTTAGACACTTGGATGGTGTATTCGGAGATGATCCTGCCTTCAGCAGAAGGGCTGGACTAGACAACCTCGTGTGGTCCCTTCTAGCCCTATGTTCCTATGATCCCTATTTATCTGTATAAGCATACATTTCTCAGACAGTGAACCAGAATCTGGACAATTCACACTCAGAATTTAAAATATATTTTCTTTCCGGTTATAAATGTTTAAAAAAAAAATAAATAAAAAAAAAATCACTCTACCGTGTTTTGCTATGACATGCAAAATGTACTGCATACGAAGCTGAAAATGGCTGATTACTGATAGTCATGTGCAACTGGTCATTATAGATTTCCTTGGAGTGACAGATTAACCAGATTCTACTGTTGTTCCTGTTATACATTCTCTCCTGTTTCCAGCAGTTTAGGCTTTCCAGAGTCCCACATGCAAGTCTGCTAAAAGTCACAGGAAACCCAGAGCTTATTTTGCCTGACTAATTCTGTGAATCTGTTCTAAACAGCAACACATATTCTGTCCAACGGGCCCACTCAGGTCTATTTGCTGAGCTGTTAATCATGAAAACTTTTTTATATATCTAAAAACAAATTAATGTAGGATGCGATGTGTGGGGCTCACTGAATGAATACTTTCCCTTGAAACAGCAGAATAGACATTTGGCTGGCTTGATGGCACGGAAGTGATGCATTATGGGTTTTTAGATTAAGTTACAAAAATAAGCTTTTTAAACAGAACTTGCAAGAACAGCCTAATATACCACACCTTTCTGGTCTGAGGATTATTATTTTTCCCCCTTTTTCTAAGTATATAAGCATCATAGCTATAGACCAAATCCCAGACTCTGAAGGAAGCCAAGATTTTATTTTTCAACTGGCTAGACTTATGAAATAAGCACTGTTTGGCTAGGCCCCGTTTTCCCTGCCCAATATAGTTTCATACAGGACGCAGACATCTGACAACAGAGCCAGCTGTATCATTCTTGTGTGGCACTAATGCAGAAACAGACTCTAGGAAAAATGCTGGTTCATACTGCTCAGCAAAGGAGACGTTAGCAGCGTTACAGAAAGGCAGTCACGAGGACGCTGTTTTCTCATTCTTTCTAGCTAGACAAAGCCACGTGTAATCCTTCCTGAGAAACTCAGCTCACATGGCAGAAGATAGATTATGAAAGGTATTAAACTGTAAATACCAGGAATCTTATTTAGCCTATCGAAGAAGCTCCGAAAAGCAGGAGCATTTTTCTAAATGCAATGATTTGAGGAACACTCTTCTTCAATAAGCTTTTTGGATTGCTTATTTAAGAACAACTAAATAGCATTAGTATAATCATTAAATAAATTTCAGGAGCTCAATTTAAAGATCCAGAAGCCTCTCGTGAACGATTATTCTGCATGCATCTGCATTAAAATAGGAACTTTGCTCTGTAGGTATCGGCCTGTTTTCTGCTGCTTATTGAGAACCTGAGGTCCTAGAAAACGATTCTGACTCCAGGGAAGGAATGTGCGCCAGGACAAAGATCAAAGACCCTGTTTTCATGCAAATGTCTCTCGTAACAAAAACAAGCAAGGAAAAGAAAAAAAAAGTATATAGCCAGTACTGGCTCCAGACACAAGCTGTGCACAGGCTTTCAGTCATCAGGTCTTTAATCAATAACAGGGATCACCCAAATCGTCTATGGAGCTTACTCATAATCACCTCTGAATGCATGTAGGCCAAGGTAGGTTTGGAACAGGGGAAGGAACAGCTTGGGAGAGAGGGCGCCCATGTGGACTAGAACTAGACATGGGCTTCTTCTTCACTGTGAACATCTGCCAACGTGGCCTGGTATGCAAAGAGGTGCAATGTGGGATTGGCAAGAAGCCCTTTATGGAGAGACAAGTATTCCAGACAACTCCAGCACACAAAATTAGTTATACAGCAAAGCCCAGTTCTGCCACTTAAGCTGTATACATACCAGAAGCCCTTTGATGGCATAGCACGGGGTGGGCAATTACTTGGGCCGGAGGACCACTTAGAGAGTTTTGGTGAGCTGTCATGGGCCAGGTCAGCACCCTCCCCCCCACCACAAAAGCTCAGGCTCCCTAAGTGGATCTGCCTTGCACACAGGTAGGGAGCGGCATCCAGGAGCAGGATGGGTGGGTGGCGGGGCCAAGGCTGGGATCGGGATCTTAGGGCCGGGGCCTGGGGCAATGCCGTGATCCACTCCCCACACACCCCTGTGACAAGAGCCAGTTCTACGGGCAGTGTGGGGAGCAGATCGCAGTTCTGCCCCAGGCCCCGGCACCACGGTCCAAAGGGCTCCATGGAGATGGGTTGGGGCTGTGGGCAGGCGAGGAGCGGCATCCAGGAGCAGAACGGGTAGGTGGGGCCAGGGCCTGGATCTTGGGGCTTTCACAGTGTGGGCCTAGGGCAGAGCCACAATCCAATCCCTGTACGCCCCAGGCCATGAAACCAATGCCCGCTGCAGGGGCATGCAGGCAGTGGGTCATGACTCCGTTCTGGGCCTTGGCCCCACGCTGTCACCACCCAGTGATCCTGGCCCCATCTGCCTGTCCCACTGCCGAACACTGCTCCCTGCCTGCCTGTGGCCTCATCCCATCTGCCTGGCTGCATACATCTCAACTCTCTCCATGGAGACCCCAGGATTGTAAGGTGGGGACAGCACTGGGGCAAGGGCCTTGGCAGCTGGGCTGGGCCCAGTGGTGGCAGTGGCAGCTGCCACCAAGGCTGGAGGGAAGCGAGTCTGGCCACAGAGGCACTCCAGCCCCGCTGCATGCCTAGGAGTGGCGGGACTGGCTGCACGTCATGACTCCTATGCCTGGCATGGGCAGGGTCAAGGGACCCACCACGGACTGGACAAAATCCCTTGGCAGGGCCAGATTTGGCCCACAGGTTGTATTTTATCCACCCTGGTATAGCATCACGTAGCTATACCTTTCCTAGTATAGACCTGTGCCTATATTCTGCGGCAACAGGGCCTAGGAAATCAGTGCACTGTGACTACTCCACTGTTCAGCTCTGCAGCTATGCCAATCTCCTCAGTTATCCATGCTCTCCTTTATTTCTCCCTCATAATCATGAAGATTCAGCTACCATGGAGCCTCCCTCTATAGGCCCCTCTTTATAGCAGACAGCCCTATAGAGGAGTCCCAGTTTGAAACATCTCCTTGGGTCCACCAGTCCAGAGCCACCTCTATGTAGAGAGGCTGGAATTCACCAGCTGCTCAGGATGAAGGTGAAGCCACATGGGCTGAATGCCATTCAGCCCCTTTTCTGTCGAAGAGGAAGTACTTAAGATGGACAGGGGAACTCCTGGAGTTTCACAGATAACAAAGCAAGTCATTCAACAGGGGGTTTCCTTGCTTTAGGCAGTTGATAGTAGTGGGAGATGAAATCAAGCAAGAGTATTTAAGTCTATTATAGAGTTAATACATTTGCATGCAAAGAAGTAAATAAAAGCAGACTACAAGGCCAATAAAGAGAGAAAGAACTTGAAAACACTTAATTGGTGGTATTGGAGCAGTTCCTCTGTAACCCCCAGATGAAAGCTTAGAATGAAAAAAACCCTGAAGAGTATTTTTCTCTTTAAGTTGCCCTACCTCACTGGCCTATTATTTGAATAGCCCCATAAACATACCTGATGCTTTAGGGCACCTACACATAAGCAGCAAGGGTGCTAATGTGCTCTAATTATAGTGCGTTGTGGAGCAGTCTCAATTAATCAAGACTGCTGGAGAGTGGTAATTACCATGTTCTGACAGACTCCAGTGTCTGGTGCATCAGTGTGCTCATGCTTAAAAATGGTGGTAGGGGCAATTTAACTAAAATGAATTAAAAATGACCCTGCTGCCATTTTTAAGCATGAGGACACTGATACATGAGATGCTCTGGGTGCTTTAACTAGAGCGGAAAGTGCCTCCCCCCGGAGCACGTATATAAACACCCTTAATGCCCATAACCTGAAAAGTAACCAGCAATAGGATCTGGAACCAACTTCCAAGAGAAGTGGTGCTGGCTCCTACTCTGGGGGGTCCTTAAAAGGAGGTTGGATGAACACCTTGCTGGGGTCGTTTGACCCCGGTTCTCTTTCCTGCCACGGCAGGGGGTCGGACTTGATGATCTGCTCAGGTCCCTTCTGACCCTACCAACTATAAAACTATAACAAAAAGGTGGTAAAATACACTGAGGGGGTGTGAGAAGAGAAGACAAGGGTTACAAAAATAAGGATCTACCGTATTTCATAGTGAATAGTTCGACATGGTGTATAGGTCAACCCTGGTTTTCTACTGCAAAAAGTTAAGATTTTCATAGGCACAGTGTATAAGTCAGGACCGGGCTCAGTGTTTAGCTCGTACGGCCCCCTCCCCTACAAGTGGCGCTGCCTGGGCCACGGCAGCTGAGCATCAAGCCCAGCCCAATCCACTGCAAGTGGCGCTGCTGAGTGCCAAGCCCAGCCTTGTCCCCTGCAAGTGTCAGGCTCAGTGCTCAGCAGCGTCGCTCACAGCAGGCAAGGCCAGGCTCAGCACTTGGCTGGCACGGCTCCATCCCCTGTGAGCCCGGCAGCGCTTGCAGGGAATGGGGCTACGCCAGCTGAGTGCCAAGCCTGGCCCTATCTCCTGCAAGTGGCTGTCTCCAGCCGAGTGCTGAACCTGGTCCTGTCCACTGTGAGCAGTGCCAGGCTTGGCGCTTGGCTGGCGTGGCCCCACCCCTGTGAGCAGCCTTGGGCTTGTAGGGCATGGGGCCACAACCTGAGCACTGAGCCTGGCCCCGTCTGCTGTGAGTGGTACTTCCAAGAGCTGAGCCCAGCGCCGTTTGCCGGGGACGGGGCTGGGCTCAGTGCTTGCCTGGCGTGGCCTCACCCCCTGTGAGTGGTGCCAGACTTGGCGCTCAACTGGTGCAGCCCCTGCAGAGCTGTTCACAGGAGATGAGGCCACACCAGCTGAGTGTTAAGCCCAGCCCCATCCCCTGTGAGTGGCGCCAGGCTCGTCCCATCCCCTGCAAGCGGTGCTGCCTGGGCCATTGCCAGCCAAGCGCCGAGCCTGACGCCGCTTGCAGGGGACGGTGATACAGTGTGTAAGTCGAGGTTGAATTTTAAGAGTGAAAAATTGGGCTTCAACCCTCAACTTGTATACCATGAAAAACAGTAGTTAGTTTCTGGGAAGTTACAGATTTAGTGCATTACAAAGTGTTACTTCTGTAGCATCCTAGTCGTAATGCCGGTCGCCATATTGCTGGCTCAGTTGCACTTAACTGGCTCAGTCATCAAGTGTTGGCAAAAAGACAATGGCAGCATTATCTTGGCATGCAGAATGCCACAAGCCATAACATGCAATTTTCATATTCTGGTAAAGACTGATGAAGGGCACTATGTACAACTCAACAGCCCCTCAAGACTCAGGATGGTTCAGTAAGGAAGCATTTGTACTTGTCTAATCGGGCAGAGAGGAACATGTTGCTTTTCTTCCTCCTCTAGGAAGAGGGAACATTATCTGCTTGCACATTATTTCTGATTTTGTTAACATGCCGCACACTTTACTCACCAGCGTGAAGTCCCAGTGAGATCCAGGAGTTAAAAATGTGAAAGAGCTGCCTCGCCTCAGAGGATACCTGCAAGCACAAGATGTAAAAGGAAATAAATTATGGGTTGATCGGACCACTAACAAGCAGAGCAGTTGCAACTTAATGCCTCCACCAGCCTTTATATAGTTTTAAAAGCCTGCGGTGTAGCTAAAAATCACATTAGCGCTGTCAAATCTCAGCAAGTGACACAGACCTGCTCTAAGAACTTGCGACTTCTTTGATAGAGCAACACATTTCCAGGAGTTTTTCAACAAGTTCAGCAAACTCATGGAAATTTGGTTCAATGAACCAAAGGACACAGGCTGCTGCGTTTTCTGAGTTGAGGGAAAGTTATGAAAGATGCCCAAATAACCAAGCCGCCTGACCGATCAAAATGCTGCAGCTTCATATTCATACTGCAATCACCAAGAGCCTGCTAAGACCTTGTATTTCAGACTAATGCGCCAGGACCCCTAAAAGAATACGGGGAATCTTGAACCTCAGGCCCCGGGTTCAATGATTGGAGCGCTTGTCCACACACCACTTCCTGGGGCAAGGGGATCACCTTTTGAACCTTACCCTAATTTGCCTAATTGTTCTTAGGATTCCTGTAATTCTTGGAAGCCCCTTCGCAAAGGGATCTCACCAGACGAGATGGTTTAGAAAGAACGAAGAACAAAGACGGTCCTCACACATTAAGTAAGAGATAGCAGGTAATAGTTATAGACGGGGGAATTACAAGCAAGCCACTAAACAACATTGGCCAGCGCAATATGAACCCTAAATAAGTCGAACTTTGAACTGATCAGCTGTATTAAATTATAAAGATTACCGAATTATATTAGTCCAGATCAGTGGTTCTCAATGTCATTAAACCTGGGGCACCCCTTGGAAAATCCCATCTCTCTGTTTTAACTCTTCTTCTTTTTTTTTTTTTTTTTTACTAAGGACAAAGAAAAAAGAAAGCAATTCTTCTGTTGCAAAGATCTCAAAAAGATTACAGCAGGTCAGGATTTTTGTAAGACTAATGGAATCCTATTTGAAAACTCTGGGTTTATTTTGTGAATCAAGGTTGCACACCTAACAATGCCAACATTGCATGGCACCCCACAGCACCCTTGAATGGATCTCAAGGCACCCCAGCGTGCTGTGGCATCTTGGTTGAGAATTTTTAGTCTAGATAATGACTCACCCAACATCAATGCTGAGACAGAGCGAGGAAAAAAATACGATTGCTGGGGTCAGTGATGCCAAAATTTATACAAGGTACAAATCCTCCACACCTTTGGAAAAAATGAGGCCATATGTTTTGCATTCATTTGCAACTAGGGGCTGAGCTTTAGTCTTTCACCAAGAAAGCAAAGCTGCCAAAAAGCAATGCATACAATATGTGGGTAATCTGCACTCTCGTACAATGTTAAATGAATGGTGCTCGTTACACTACCTCTAGTAGTAGCAAATTTCACAGTCTGGTAGACGCAAGGTATGTTTTCAGCAATATTTTTGGTTTGTTATAGGTGTGGTATTGAGGCATTTTGCCCAAAGTATGATTTCTAAATCTCAACCAGTGAGTTGCTTCAGAGATGGCCAGCTGTATCTGCCAACAGGGAAGAATTTACCTGGCTCTTTTCTTTGTGGGCATACAACACCCTCTCTCTTGGCTGCACCTTCCTTAGCTTTAGTAACATAAGGCAAGACTTTCAAAAGTGGCCGAGTGACTTAGGAGCGTAATTTTTTTGGATTTTCTATGGGACATATGCTCCAAAGTTAATCAGGTGCTTACAGATATTCCCCACGTGGGAGATTGTTTAAAGGGTGGTATCAGCCACTCTGGGTCCCACAGGTCAAACACAGAACATCTGTCACCAAAGCATCACACAGTGTGGTGCCTTCTGGTCTGGAAGTAGAAAAGTAGCCATTTTTAGGCACTTTCACCTACCGGTTCAGAACAAGATCTACTGCGCAGAGCAATTATCTTGCCTGACGAAACCATGGCAGGGAGACAAGCAAGGTAAAAGAAATCTCTTATAAGACTAAAGAGGTCTTTAGCCTCTGCAGGGGAAGAAGTTTCCACGCAATGGTACCTCCGAACCAGAGGAAATATGCTGCCTCTTTCCACATCCTTGACAGATGTCTGCCTCTGTCCCATAAAATCCCCTTAGCTGAATGGAAAGTGAACGAGGGAAAGCAAGCTTTCTGAAGCTCCCCTTGTGTAGACTATGAAATACATAAGTAAAATGACATCAATGACTTTCAGCTGTGTAACAGCATAGCCAGCAGATGATACGTGTACTTGCTTATAATTCAGTAGTTACTGCTGCCTGGACAAAGGGCTAAAACAGGTCAAATGCTTCTTTAAGCACTATTAGACAGGCCTGTGCAGTACTACAGCTATGTTCCCTACTCACCTGGCTGCTGGCACCTAACACAGCATCATTTTAATGCAACCCAGAAAGAGTAGCCTTAGATTTCGTGGGGTCAAAAGGATATTTCCATTTACGTAATGGCTGTTCCTAGTATTACGAATAAAAATTACTACAGAAGTTAGAGCTAAAACTCAGATTTCTAAGAAAATCGTTTTCAAGTGCCTCAGAACGGAAGGATTTTAATGCTCTCATTTTCTCTTTGACCTTGCTGAGAAGAGGCAGTGTAGTGCTCCAGAAGTCCCAATTGAGGGAGAATAATTTCTAGAGCAGCAAAACCACTCTGACTTGAACATATACCTTTTGAAAAGTCTGAAAAGTTGCAGACAACTTCCTACACATGAAGCTGGAATGATGCTGTCCGGAGTGAAACCTTCCCCATTTCATCTCAGAATTAATCTAAGCTGCTATGTTGTCATGACCGACATCCATGGGGCTGAATAAATTCTAGTGCAGATGTAGGAGAACATTAGCAACAGATAACGAATAGTATGAGCTGGCCTTCTGGTTATGCTAAGCCATGCGTAAGTAAGATTGCTCAGGAAGAACAGGTCTTGAGGACCACTGAATGACTTAAGGCAGAGAACAGAAATGGCTGACCGCTGAATGACCTGATAAGAGATGTGAAAAAAAAATAACACCACCACACTAATGAGCAGAGAAGCTGATACAAAAAAAGGGAGCATTAGGAGTAAAACCAAAAAGGGGACAGGTGCCAAGATAAGAGAAGAACCAAAGATGCCAGGTGAGCCAGTGTGGCAAAGCAGCGAGGAAAAATGAGCATTTTGGCAAAAGGACAGAAACGCTGGCACCAAACTTGGGTATTGCAGGTATAGATACAGGTGCCCCAAGGACTGTCTCTTTGTAGCAACCTCAGGAAGTGTAATTAATGCACGGTGTTGCTACCACTGTCCCAGGCAGTCTTAGTGAGTTGGGTGAGCAGACCAGCTAGTGTGCCATCTACCTGACAATAACCTCTTTGAGCTCCTTGCCACCAAACACAAATTTGAATCATTCTTTCTGCATTGCACCTAGACTCCATGGCCACGTCCACACGAGCATGGATATTTGTTTCCCCGAGGACAAGCAACAGCAGCACACCTTGCACCACTGCAACTTGTCCCCAGGGAATGGCTGTGCCATGCATGCTCTAGTACATGGCAGGTTAACCTGGGTGGTGTAGGGGAGGATGAGGCCAGCAACTGTGCCGGCCCCAGCAGCCTTACCTGGGGTCCTGGGGCCTCCCGGGGCTGCAGCCATAGCAGGAAGCCTGGCTAGCAGGTGGAGTGTGGCTCCGGCCAGCCAGGCTCTGGCTTTATGTGGTGCATGCTGCTACCATGTGTGCCGCCCTGCTTTTTGGCATGGGTTTTTTTGAACCCAGGATTCTCCCAGAGTCAGCCCTGCCCACCCCCTGTGCTGCAAGGTAGCGGCACAGGGCACGCCTGCATATGCAATGTGTGGTGCTGCAGATGGGTCTGCAGCACCATATACCACATGTCTGCACTCATCAGGACACAGTCATTTGCCAGCACTGGCCTCCCAGAATGGCCAAACACAAGCAGCTCAAACAGCAAAAGCGATGGCAAGCCAGAAACCACCCTAACACATACCCACAGTGCAAGCCACGCTCTGCAAAGCAAAAACAAAAGTGAGCAGGATGGGTCAGAGCTTTAGCTTTCACTAAGTAATCCTGTGACAGGATGTATAAACATACCTTTGTTTTATGGACCTTGATTGCAATTACCACTTTACTCCTGCACCAGCTGTTGGTGGGGAGGGGAAGGAGATTTGGGGGAATATCATTCTGCTAAACAGTGAGACTTATCATCCTGGCATGCTCATTTCCTTCTGGAGCATGGCCTTTCCTCCTCTAGAGCGACAGCTTGCAGAGGTGAATGCGCATACTAATCTGTGTGCTGCTATCCAATACCACAAGCCCCACCCTCCATTTTACAAGGATCCTATACAAGAAAGAAATTACTTGAAAAACTTTTTGTCATTGTGAAGTGAATCACCAGAGTGGGACCATAAGGGAACAGCATCCAAAATTATGGGAAGAGCAACTTGTTATCAACATCAGCATATCGATTAGAATTGGCACACTAAGCGCAAAATCCTAGAAAATGAAGATGGAAAAGTCTCCAAGAGGTCATTTAGTCTAGCATTTCTCGACCTGTTGGCAGCGACCCAAAAGTGGGTTGCAAGAATATAAAAAAAGGGTCATGAACAAACTTTAAAAATGGATCAACCAACTGTAAAAAATGGATTCTCCCTTAAAGGAGAAAAACATACGTAGCTGTGGCTTTTCCCTTGCAGGCTGGCAGAGCTCCAACCTGCAAGTGGTGCTTGAGGCCCTTCATGCCCCAGACCCCCCCGCCCCACACACGGGGGCTGGGGACACGGGGCAGCGGGTCGGGAGTGAGGGACACAGGGTCGGGACTGGCCATCAATGTTTACATGTAGGTCCTGGTACATAAAAGGTTGAGTACCACTAAGAGCGTAGCCAACTTGCAGCATAAGTACCACAGGTGGCATAGGCAACCTCTGTGTGGGGCACATGACAAATCAGGGAGGGCACAGTGCAGCAGCAGATAGGGCAGGAAGCAAAAAGCAGATCAGGAGATTGGGCGGTGAGCAGAAAGCAGAGTGGAACAAGGCAAGGGATGGGATTCGGAGGGGCACTGGGGAACTGTGGGGGGCCAATCTGTGGCATGCCGGCTGAGGAGGTTGGTCCCCACTAGTCTAGTCCATCCTGTCGCACGAGGGCAGGTCAGCTCTGTCTAAACCAATCGTGGCACGTATTTGGAAGATTTGCTCTTAAATGCCTCCTCCACAGCAGATACCACAACCTTCCCAGGAAGCTGACTCCAGCAGTTGGCTGTGTTTAGCTTACACCCCGCTTGCTGCAATTTAAGTCCTTTACTTGGACATTCTCAATTTTCCCTTAGCACCTGCAAAGTCTGGGCTTACACACAGAAGGGAGTTACACTGCAGAGCCTGCCGTCGGAGGATAGGCAGGCCTCCAACAGTGAGATGGGGAAGAGAGAAAAAATACAAGACAGGTCAAGGAGCCAGTGACAACAACCCAACACAGGGCTGTGAAGGCAGGAATTTGGGCAATCATCAAGGACCAAAACAGAGCACATGGCTCTGAAACAGTACCCGAGGCAGAGGATGCTGAACCGAAGAGTTGCCATGAAGCCCTTCCACACAAAAATGTCAAGCACAGCATCCCAACCTTGTACGGTCCAGAAAGCCATGGAGAACATGCTATCCTGTGGCCTAATTATAGGCCCTTCTCCACAGCTATCATCTCGGTGGGGAAGGAGAATGCTTTGGAGGCTACATCCAGGAGTTCTGCCATGCCACGACTGCACTAATCTCAAGTCAAATGACGACTGAATTCAAGGAGCTTGACTATCCCTTTGCTATTTGTTATTTATTCTTGTTATAATTCTGCTGGAAAGAAGTTTAATAGGTTGAGAAGCACTTCTGGAAGAACATGACATTCTGCACCGCCCCTCCCCAATGACCCCATTGTATTGATTCCTAATAAAAATCCACACCACAAATTTCAGTCACTTGGTTACAACACATTCCTCATGCACAACTACTCTGTAGCCTCAAGGACACACATTCCTGACCTTATTTCCTTGACCCACTGGGATATTATTCACAGGGCACCCTCACCAGCTGTCCACAACCTTGAGAAAGTGTCACTCCTCTAGCTCCTATCCACCCTCTATGCTTTCTCCCGTGCTCTTTCAGCTGTTGTGCAAAATACAGACAAATATTATGCGAGGCACATGACAAGAAACACCTGGCTTCATTACAAGGCACTGCTACCTTCTTATCAGTCTCCAGCACACATGCGCTTCTGACCTTCAACTGCTCAAGGTACACTTAAGCTGTTCCTTTCTCTTGAGCAAGCATCAGGGAAGCAGAAGGTAAGCTGGTTCTCTCCAACTGCAATGCCCCCCTGGCAGTGTCCACTCTGCTCACTCCAGAAAGCTGGCCCAAGCCTCTTACAATTCACAGAATCATAGAAAATGAGGATTGGATGAGACCCCATGAGGTCACATTGAGTCCAACACCTTGCTCAAAGCGGGACCAGCCCCAACTACATCATCCCAGCCAAGGCTTTGTCTAGCTGGGCTTTGAAAACCTCCAAGGATGGAGACTGCACCACCTCTCTAGGTAACCTGTTCCAGTGCTTCACCACCCTCCTAGTGAGAGTCTTTCTTAACATCTACCCTAAACTTCCCTGGTTTAGGCATCAGGGACCTTTCCAGACCTTCCTAGCTTAAGAAACCTTCCCTGGTAAATCAACAAGGCCTTGCAGCAACATGCAGACATTTGTGTTTTCTGTTAACAGTCTTTGAGGAAGGCGGTGCATGGGGCAAAACATTGGGATATGTCCCCCCCCCGTCATTAGTTTCACAAGACTGCAGTCAGTGGGTCTTCTGCGCATGGCCAAGCGCTAACACAGCCCATCTGTACCCTCTTAACAGCAAACACCCATGACATTATCAGTTGCAACCAGCGGCAAGGAGCAGCATTCGACGCCCTGTGCCAGGGGCCTGCAATCTTCTTATGAAGAGTGGGGCTGCCAATCCTCACTGGAGCAACCCTCTCCACAGCTCCCCAGCTGCTGCCTCCACTTACCCATATGACCAAGTGTTGCAGATCTCCACCCTGAACAGCAATAGGGAGGGGCAAATTTGGTGGCAAGGCTAAGCTCTGGCTGCTGCAGGGGGAAGGAGGATACCACAGAGGGGATTTGTGCTAGGGCAGAGGAGGAAAAGGAAGAATGCACTCGGGTGAGCTGTGCACCACCAATCCCTCTGTCACCAAGGGCCAGATCTGACCCCTTACAGCCACAGGGTGCCAGGCCCTGCCCTACATAGCCACAGCATCACGTGTTTACCTTTGTGAATGCCAATACCCATGCATCATCCCTTTCAAATTCATGATCTGCAACCAGAGCCCCCTCAGCTATTTACTCTTCCCGGTGCTGACAGAAAAAATGCAGGAATGTTATGGACTTCCCAGGGAGGAGAGGGGGGGAGTACACTGCTTATTTGACCTGATTTTTTTGCAAAAATCTTGTTGGTTTAATAAAAGATATCTCTACTACGAGCCCGGGAGCTTTCAATGCACGATAGAAATCCAAGGTATATAGTGGAGTAGCAGCACACTGCATCATGGACTATTCGCCCAGATTGTTACTATCGTCCAATCTGAGCAAGCCGGGAGCCCAGTGGATGCAGCACTTCACAATGAAGGTAGCGCAAGACGGCAAAACAAAGTTGAGTGGATGCCATTCCAGCTCAATATGATTCAAATACTGCACCCAGAGCAAAAAAAAGTATAGGCAAATCCAAAAGGCCACTTAAAATGGGGTCACTTAAAATGGGGGGGCGGGGGGGAAACAACTTAATAAACTAATATTGTGGTTATTCTTTCTCGTTCCTCAAAGGAGACCTTTCTTTGTTTCACTGTTTCCAGTACCCCTCCTTTTGGTGATAGATTGAGCAGACACATCTGGAGAGAGGACAGACTTAAAAGTAACACTGGCCACAGGCATTTCCTTTAAGTTTAACAGGAACTCTGAAGAGTGGAAAAAGTCTACTGTAACTGTAGTCGGCTGAACAAGGTAACTTTGTAGCTTTATTTACTTATAAGTCCCCAGACCTTTAGCTTTCTTCCTTGTTTCAGAGCAACTTTGGAAAGAGCAATGGAGGATACGTGGAAAACATTTTCCAGATGTAAGAAGCTGCGGCCGTGTTCTGGAGAGGAAGCGCTCTTCGCACTAGAGAAGAGAGGATGTTAAGTCTACGCAGGAAGCACAGAAGTCTGCTTTGGTGTCCTCTCTCGCCTTAAAGAAATGGAGGGCCAAGACTTTGTTCTCTGTTGGCAGCATTTCTTGTTGCTAGCGTACAACCTTGTGCTTACTTTTCCCACGGCAAAAAAGAATACAGTCATACAGAAGGCCCTGATCTCCATGCTGAAGGTACACTTAGCTTTATTAACAAAATAATATCTGGATGGGAAACACGGGGCTTTTTTTTTCTATTTTTACTTTAAAGGTAACTTGCAAACTAGACTCACAAAAACCATCCACCCATATTCAGGCAGGCATAAAGAACTGAACACTACCCAGTGCGGAAACCTGCTCAGCAACATAGCAGGGTGGAGACAGGCGGTCCCAATAACAGCAGAGGAAGTTTGGGGAATTTACTGTTTAACATATTGATGAAGGAAGTCTCAGAGATAGCCTCAATGGTTTTGCATTGAAAGCAGACAAATTACATGTCTAAGGAAGTGCTGTTGCTGTTAATGTCTTCCTGCTGCAAACACTCAGTATGATGCATGCGAGTGGCTTCAGCAAAAACCACTTCATCCTTTCGAGCTGGATGAAGCATCCCTTCCACAATTTCAGGGAGTACAAGGTAAAGAACAGCACAGGGCAATGTTTTGAAGTACCTATAAACCTGGGCACATCTGCAGCATACTTTAGTCATCATTTAGGTCTTCTCTGGACATGCCCTGCTTGCCCTCCCCCCCAACATCTATTCTCCATCAGCGAGAGACAGGATATTAGGTTGATGGATCCAGTCTGACCCAGTAAATGACAGATTTCGTGTTCTTATTAGAGAACTAAAATTATTTTCACCATCCTTTCTTATACTTCCTTTTTTCTTTACTTCAACTGTCCATGAGGAAGGGTTTTCTTGGTTGGCTCCTCTTTCAAGTCTTATGGGGAGTGGGGAAAAACAAAGACTGTATAGGATCATAGGAAAGTAGGGTTGAAAGGGACTTCAAGGTTGTCTTTTCTAGCCCCTGCTCAAGGTAGAATCGTCCCCAACTAAGCTATCCTAGCCAAGTGTCTGTCCAGCTGAGTCTTGGCAATTTCCAAGATGGGGAGTCCATCATTTCTCTAGGTAGCCTGTTCAGTGCTTGACCACCCTCATAGGCAGAAAATTCATCCTAATCTCCAACCTAAATTTCCCCTGCTGCAGCTCAAGGCCATTGCTCCTAGCCCTGTCCCCTACAGGCACAGAGAAAAGCCCATCTGCATCTTCTCTATAATCCTCTTTCAGGTATCCAGGTTGTAGCCAGATTGGTCTAGAGGCAAAAGGAATCAGAACTCATGGTAGAGGCGATATCTTTTATTAGACCAACTCGAGTTTTGCAAAAAATTTTCTTGTTTGCAAGCACAAGGGTGCTTGCGCCCACAAGCTTGCAAATAAAGACTTTTTTTTGGTGCAAACATCTAGTTGGTCTAATAGTTAGTCTGTCACCTCTACCACGATTTCTGATGCCTTTTATTCTCTTTCAAGTATTTGAAGACTGTCATCAAATCCCCATTCAGGCCCCTCTTCTCCAGGCGAAATAACCCTAGCTCTTTTAGCCTTTCCTCATTAGTCTCACTTCTCAGGCCTCTAGCCATTTTGTTGCTCAGTCCTGGACTCCCTCCAATCTATACACATCTTTCTTGAATACCACGACTATCAGGTCTCAAAACATCTGATCTTTCTTTTCCAGAAGAGTAACTGGCATGCAAGGTGGACAAGGTTCTCTGGGTAAGTCCATTATCTTTTATTAAACCAACTAGTTGGGAAAATTCTTTTTAGCAAGCTTTCAGGCATCCCTGGATTCACTGGACAAGTAAGCCCATATCTGTCCTGCCGTTGCCGCCAGGTTTCATTTTCCTTGAAGTCTGCACTGCCTACCTCAGCATCATTTAGCCAGTCTGCTCCAGTCCTTTGTCCTCACTTGATGACTTGTCCAGGAAACTGCAGAAATGCTTTGATCTGGCAGCTTCGGTCCCACTTAAGTTCCAAAATACATTCTTTAGACTGGGCAGCTATTCCCCGTTTCCTTCCCCTCTGGCTCCCAATTTTTTGTGTGCGCGTGTGTTTGTTTCCACTGAAGTCTGCTCTGAAACCAGTCGAATCAGTTAAGCACAATTTGACTGTGTATATTGTACCACTATGAGCATTTTGAAAGCAGGTTTTGCCACATGGGTATGTTGTATTAGTAAACCCCACTTCAACTGAGATATCAACGCAGAGAAGAAAAAAGACATCCAAAGATAAAATTTTAAAAAGAGTGTAATAAGAAAAAACTTTCAATTTCTCACTGCTCAGCAGTATGTAGACACCCAGATCCGCAGAAAAGCTGCTAGACATTGTAAAGCAATGTTCAATAAATTCCTCGTGGTTTATAAGAGGAAGAACTGCTTGCCAGCAGTATTTTACATCCTGGAAAGAAAACACACGGCGTGGAAGATCTCCATACTATGAAAGTTCCCAGGAAAACTGCATTGGTGAATTCAGCATTGACTGAATGTACAGGTCATTTCACTGTCATTAATGCTCCTAGTTAGAGCAGCACTTTCTAGCCTTAATTATACAGGAAGCAAAGAGCAATGAATGACATTTTGGCAGCAGCCACCTCCTCCTTCCTTCCCAATCATTAATTCTACCAGTAGTCTTAGCTTTCAGGTAAGCGTGCCCTGGGCAATGGGGTTAACAGCTACCGAAAAGCTTAAAGTCAAAGGCTACTTGGTTAGGACCGTGTGCAATTACTGATCTCAAAGCTACTTGTACTTTTTGATGCTATGCGAAAAATGATTATTTTGTTCCTCTACACTGGAGTAATTTGGTTTCTGAAGGAAGCTTCTTCAGCCATCTTAAGCAGGCCCAAGTCACATATAGGGAGTTCATTTTAAAGAGTTTAAGCCTAATGTTGGCCAAGAGGGGATTTTGCTTTTCCTTTTTAAAATGACTGTTTGATCCTTGTGTGCTTTAGTTAAATATTATGGCCATTTATCTGAAGAAGGATTTAACAGCAATGCCTAACACTAGTAGATAAGGCTTCAGCAGATTATCCGGATGCTGATATTTTTTGAATAATGACAGAATTGACCTCTACGTAGCTGCAAGTTGGCCATCTTTCCCCAGTCAGTGTGGTAATACACACACATTGACCACCATTTCAACGCCCAGATCCTCCGATATCTTTTCACTGCAGACTTCCCTTGTGACCTGAGGATCTTCCTTCCAGTTTGCCTTCAGACTTCCCTCCCAAAGAGGAGATGTGCTCCAAGCCAAAAGCCAGCAAATGCTAAACTCCCTAACAATTGTTGCCAAGACGTGGCTTCCAGCCCATCTGCAAAGGAAAGAAAATGAATTCCTGGTCATGTGTGCTTAGCTGTTTTCTCCCTCAAATGGTTTTGATTGCCCCAAAGTTTTACAAGGACAGTTGTGCCCACGAGCAGTTTCACTGGTTTGCAATTGTTGCCGCATAGCATATCCTACATGTTTGGAAGGGCACCCTGCTCTTTGAAGAAAAGACCCCACCATATTTTCTCATGCATCACACCCCCAAATAAGACATGCATCTTGTTTTTGGAAGGCAGTCTGCAGGAAAAACAGATTTTTCCAGAGTCATGGCTGACTGTGCAGCAGCTCACCAATCACCAGCTATTTCAATGGCTGCTTTAGGCACAAACTAAGGAATCGGTAGCAGCTTCTTTGCTCACTCCAAAGGCACTGACAAATTCTTTAGCAGCTGCAAAAGGGTTAACGTTGGACTCCACACCCATGGCTTGCTGGCCTAAAAGCAGCAGCAGCCTTTTCAGGAGCCATTAGAGCAATTTCTCCATGCTCCGGTTTCAGAAAAAAAAGCCCGCTTTCCTGCTAAAAAGATGCACTCCGCAATTTTAGAAGGCTGATTTTTGGAAATATGCTATTAAACATAGCATTGGGTGAATTGTAAAACTAGTTCTGTGAAGCACCTTCAACATTACATTGAAGAGCCAACTTTCATAAGAGAAGGACTTGGATTCGCTTCTCGTTTGTGAAAACACATTCTAGTTTCTACAGCTATAATGAAACAAAGCAACACAGGAGTCGTAGGAAAACTGCAAATACCAGCTCAGACCACACCAGCAAGCACGGTACCACTGAAGACCACAGGAAAAGACCGAGGTCTGTCTTCCCCTCCATACAGAAAAGGGAGCTGTTCTCTCTCATGAGGTCATCAACACTAAAAGTCTTCCTATCTGTGACCTCCTATCACATTGCCCAGCTATACTTTGGTCCATGTGTTGACCTTCATTTCAAGTCCATGATTATTTCAGAAAATTAGCAATAACTGATCTCCTCTGCAGGCCTTCTAAAGGTCTTTCAGGGTGATGAGAAGGGAGCCATAGAGGAGAATGCCTCTAAAGTAGAAAATATTCTGCTGCAGTTGAGAAGTAACATGCAGCATGTGATACAAGAGGGGGACAATGCATGTACAAAGGAAGCAATGAAAACTGCACACAGAACTGGCATTCCTGAGTTGTGCTTTGTTTTTTTTAAGGAAATGTTTTTGTGTCCCAGCTCAAATTAGCCAGATCAGTTTCCAAATCCTTTGAAACGTTCAAAAACTTTATGTGGCCCTGCACCAGCAAGTATCCTCTGCCCCAGACTTTTCAGCCCAGGGCTTCAGATACTTCCAGATCCTTTGGCAGGCATCAGCCTGGGGTCTGGATGCCCCCAAATTTCACTTGCCCTCAGCTGTATGGCCGCAGGAGCAAGCTAGGGAGGAGCTTCCCATTTCCATCAAGTCAGCATGTAACCAAGTGCTTCCCACTGGCCAGCTTCCAGTAGGAGGATAACAATGGGGATCTCGTAGGGAGTCCTGTCTGCAAGCAGACAGGGGTCCACCCTCCACTACACAAAGCCATTTTTAAGCCACCTACTTGGTCAGGTTATTTCTCCTTGCCCCCTTCGTGGTCATGGTATCTCCCCCCACCCCCAAATGCTTACCCATAGGTCAGGTATGCCAAGAGTGTAGCACTACTGAGCGCTTCACGAAGTTCATTGCTTGTTAAGTTTCCCAGGGTGGCTTTTAAATGCCTCCTTGATAGATGACCTAGAGGGGGACGGGCAGCTGTTATCAAATATTTCATTTTGTGGCATGTACTCTCTCTGTTGCATGCTAGTTCCCAACAGAAAGATGTGAATTCCTTATGGAGGAGCTAGAATGCATGCAGTCCCCAACCAGGCAAGACTGAGCACCAGGCCCTTGTCAATCAGGTTGGTCTCCTTTCAGCTCCAGCATGAACACTCAACTCCATTAGCACATAGACAGGACTCATCTTCCTGCTAATTTCTATATAAACAAACAGCGCTTCAGGAAATATTGGGCAGCAAAGACACACTATCAAGGAAAAATTCCAGGCAGAGCCATAATGCAAGACTTCCTATTATGGATGTATAAAGTAGCTTATTAGAGGAAGACAGACATCTGTGCACCGTTTTAAACCCCTTTTTAGAACGTGGCCCTGATGACAGAGTTGCTGCTGGGTTCTTTGGTAATACACAACTCAGCTTGCAGATATCTGTGCCACATTTTATTTCAGGTTATTCATATTTTCTTGGGTAATCTTAGCCCTTTAGCCCTTAGCTGAAACATTTCCCAGACAAACCTCCGCAGAAAAGAGAAAGCAAGTGATGCATACACATGGTTTGAAATGGTCAGTAATCAACTAGGGCAAAAGTCGAGTGCTAAGCAAGCAAGCAAACAGCAACAGTCGTGTCAACAATATCTGTTTTAATAAACAGACAATTTACAAGGAAGAAAACAGGACATATTCCTAGCAGAACTGTTCTCAAATGACAGCTGTGCTTACAGAAAACTTAGTCTAAATACAGTGTTTCTCAACGCGTGGGTTAAGACCCAAAAGTGGGTCACGAGAATATATGAAAGGGTTGCAAACAAAATTTAAAAATGGATTTGCCTTTAAAGGAGAAAAATGCGGGAAACCGTGGCTTTTTCTTTGCAGGACGGCAGAGTTCCAGCCTGCGAGGGGCTGCTTGGGGCTCCCCCATGCCCCACACACACTGGGGGGGGAGCGGCAATGGGGCAGGAGTTTGGGAGTGAGAGGCACTGGGTCAGGACTGGCCATCGATGCTTACAAATGGGTCCTGGTACAAAAAAAGGTTGAGAACCACTGGTGTATTTTCACCACATTTTTTCATTCCTGAAAAAAATAAACAGATAAATAAACAATAGGCTTTTCCATGCTTCCACTCAAATTTAAAATAATAGCATGTTTCCAGTCAAGGGGGCTAGAGGGCAAAAAGCACTTTCCAAAACTAGCTGAAAAGTAGTTGTACTTCAATGTCACTTTTTCCACTTAGGCCTCAGATACCTATTTTGAGTGCTCTCATGGGAGAGGAATGAGGACCAAAGAATCCGAAGTGCCCAGAATTCATGGGAGCGAGATCGCTGCTCCAAGACTCATGCCAGCTAAGACTGTTTAGGTTCAAAACAAGATAGCTATTTTGAGTTCTCGTGGGAACAATTTTGATCCAAGCGAATATGAGAAGCCAGCATGCAAGAAGCGTCAAGAAAATGCTTTAAAAGTTGGTTGGTATCAATTCCTTTATATTGGTGCAAAATAGATGTGTCTACCAGGCCCCAAATAAGCTTCTCTTATGTCGGGCCTGGTAGACGCATCTATTTTGCACCAATATAAATTTAGGAAGTGTTGGGTTGTTTTTTTTTTTATAACCAAGGTAGTTGCAAAGATTTGACTTAGTGTGGATCCAATTATACCAATTATATTTAGTGTAGATCATTCCCAGTCTCATTTGCAATATACTGGTAAAATGTAAGCCACCTTTTTTACTGGTGTATTCTGGGAAAGAATCCCTTTACTGCAACATTAGGGGACTCGTGATACCTTGATCACTACATGCATGCTCACTTATAAAAAGTTGCCTGGGTCCAAGCAGCCCAAAATATTTGCACAGAGCTCTGTATGAGTCCACACATGCAGTAACATGCAACTTGACATAAAGGGTCATGTCTCTAGCTCTTTTTATTTAAGACACATAAATGCTGCAGTGGCATTTATTTATGCCACTGCAGCAAGTGATCCATCTCCTTTTCACCAGGCCAACCTCCACCCCACCCCCTCCCAAAAAAAAAATTCCAAACCTTCCAAAACAATGAGGACTAACTGAACAGAAGAAGTGACATGTGATTTAGATAGGTTAATCTGATCAGGTACTATCTAATGTGCAGTAAAGATCTCCCCCAGAATATAACAGTAAAAAAGCAAAAAGATGTTAGGGGCCTGGAAGTTAGCACATAACTGGAAGGAAAATGAAATGGGAGAAAAAAAAAAACCAAAAAAAAAACACCTGAAGACAGCAGAAGATTGGGATTCAGGCAGGAAACTGTTGCAGGGTGAGGCTGTACTGTAGAGCATAACCTCTATAGGATTTAAGTGTAATATGGTAAAAGAAACATAGACTTTACATCGTGGGTGGCACAGCAGCTCCAAGTGACCTCACACTTTAAACATCTGAAGGCTGCACTAGCACCATACCTGATTGTACAAAGAAGTCATTTCTATTTCATTATTTTCTACTTTCTATTGGGGCAGCCCTCTTTTTAATTCCCCCTTATCAACTGCAGAATAAGTAAACTTTCTTATGGCTTGTAGCGTAGGCAGGCCTGGAAATCAAAAATGAATCAACTCGAGCTAAATCAATATTGCACAGTGTTTGCAGTGGTTTCCCTATGCTGATTTTAAAGATCAGATATCATGGAGATTGGGCATTTAATCAGATTCTAAAGGGAACTGAATGAATTCAGAGGACAGGTCCATCAGGTGTTAACATTAGGACTCCTTTTTTTCTTTTTTTAAAGAAATTTCTCATGTTCCAAGCCAAATCAAGTCCAAATCCATGAGTCAGTCCAGAGCCATAAGTGGCCCTACAACTGGCAAACATCCTACACCCCAACCAGGGGCTTCAGATATTTCCAAAGTCTTCTGGCAGGCATCCTACGTGCAGGCTCAAGCCTGAAGGCTTGGGGTTAAGATGCTCCCAAGTTTTGCGTGCCCTCAGCCATATGGCCGCAGGAGCAAGCTAGGAAGGAGCCCCCCATTTCCATAAAGTGGACTTTAAGCCCTAACACCTCAGCAGGTACTAAACCATGCCAGAAGAACAGTTATCCCTGGGAACGCTTAAGGAGAACTGCCTTCTTGGACCCAGATACATGGTGCTTCCCCTGCCAGGTAAGTAAAAAAATAAAAAACAAATAAAGATTTGTACACTCTGGCGTCCACTCCAACCCTGTGACAGACAGGATACTGGGCTGGATAGACCTGCAGCCCTTCCCAGTCTAGGACTGTAGGAAACAGCAAAGGAGTATCAAAACTCAACCAGATTTAGCTTGCTGTCAGGACTGCGGCTAAGTGGTTCCAGTCCTGCTCCAAACTGAGCTAGCCAGCCTGAGAATACAGCACCTTCAAATCTGGTAAAAGTTTGCAGCTATAATGAAATAAGGAGCAGGTGAGAGCCCAGGTTCAGTAAAAGGCCTTGAAAGACTTGGGCGAGGGGCAGGAAATCTTGAATTAGATAAGACAAAGTGGTAGGAAGCGGATAGATGCAAGGGGCAATTAATATGGTTCTGACAGTTGCACCTTCCTGGACAAGGCCCTGTTGTGTAGGTTGAGAGGATGTCATTGTTGGGGAAGCTATAGAAGGTGGCTTTAAGTTATCATGGACAGGATAGAAAGAGAGCCCTGATATCTTCCCCCCCCCAAAAACAGCTGACAACACGTCACCATAAAAGTACTGACCAGATTGGAAACAGGCTTCTAAATGGAAATGCAGAGCACAAATTTGTATTTATTAAGACTTCAGAGCGATTTCCAGTTATTTTATGTAAGAAAAGGACTAGGAGAACACACCCTGTCTTATTTAGACGGGAGGGTGATTAACAAAGAGTTCACCAGACTTTAGGCATTGATTAAAATTCACTTTGCTCTACTAGTTGTTATTCAAGCCTGAGAGTACATTTTTGGTGGATTAGTAAAATGTTGCTGTTTCTTCTAAACAGCATCCCAAAGCAATTTTTAAAGTGAGGGATGAAAATACACCCAGCAACATCAATCTGCCCCCTCGTGTACACACACTTACATTGCAAGAGTCCTGCAGCATGCTGATCATACACAGTATCCTGTTTTAAGGTAAGTGCTGGGGACTAAAAAAGGCTACACTTAACTAGAACCAGTGCTCATTAATCACAGGCACAGCTTGCTCTAAGCTTTCTGTACCTCATTATTACTTTATAACAATGGAAGAAGTCATAACAGAACAAACAGTGACATTTTATGCCAGTAAAAGTTATGCACATGTATGTGTAAGTGGAGCACATTTTTGCAGTAATAAAGATAACTGCAAACCGGTGATTACAGGAAAAATGTTTACCTGAAGTTGAGTCATATGGTAGGTGCAGCATAAATTAGTTGGAAGTATAAAGCAGTAATACAAGAAGTTACATAGAAAAGAGCTACAACTAAAGTAAATAGTTTTTACTATTCTCAAATACAATACCGGAAACAATGTCTCATCACACTGCCTTATATGATCATTGAATAGGCATCCACTCTACAATGCACCTTCTGCTTCCTGAAGGTTCACAAGGTCTAGTACAAATTTCACGCAAAGCAGCATTTTAGTTGATATAACCTCAAAGCCGAGGAGGAGTGTGGCAGTTATTTAACAGCATGCAATGACTAATACAATCATTATTTTAGATGAAGAAATAATGGCAGTGTCATATTGCTGATAGCACCGTTCGCTAGAATTTCTGTATTATCCCAAGTTTAATCGTTACACTTCTCTAAAACTTGCAGTTTGCCTATCGTTTAAAAATGGGTATGATTCAATATAACCTACCTCACATGGGCATTGTGGAGCTCTAGGCCTGCGTAGCCAGGAGAGTTGGGAATGCTACATGCAGGGTGGATAAAAATCAACTATTTTAAAAATAAATAAATAAAATCAGATTTTTAAAATTTAAATTAGATTTTTTTCATTTATTTGTATTTTTTGTTAAGATGCTTTTAAAAAAACCTATATGAAGATGTTTTTAAGATATGTTAAAGATCTCATCATGGAATAGGGATTATAGCTTCTAATTATATACTATTTGAGACAATATATTCATGTAACCTTTTTAGAAGTTTTATAAATAGGTCACAACAGGCCATGGACTATATTCAGGGCTCCAATCTTACGGGGATCCCAGAGGCTCCTCCACAGATTAGTAAAGATTAAAGAAAACCACTCTACCTAGTGGGTCTCAGTGCTCAGTCTAGAACAGGGGTGGGCAAACTACAGCCCGGGGACCGGATCCAGTCCTTAGGGCCCCTAAAAAAAAAAAATTAGAAAATGTAATATTTATTTGCTCCTGGCTGCCTGTCAAAGATGACAGGAGCCAGGGCAGTAGGACCCAGGGGAAGCCAACAGAGGGACCCAGCAGAGAGGCATACCTAGCCCCGCCTCCCAAACAGAAGCCCCTGCCTAGCAGAGGCTTCTGGCCTGGGACCATGGGGCTGTTCCCGCTTCAGCACCAGAGAGGGAAATGCAGCCCTCGACAGCTTGCCAAAACTTGGTAAGGGGCCCTCCGCCCAAAACAATTGCCCACCCCTGGTCTAGAAGATCCCATCTCTGTGATGCTTAGTTAGTTCTCAAACTGTAGGTTTGTGTCTCCAGAGATCATAGGCAGGCTAGGTGCTTTGGGTAGATGTGATATCTTTTATTAGACCAACTAAATAGTTGGAAAAAATTGTTCTTTGCAAGCTTTCGGGCACAAACTTCCTTCTTCACCCACAGGGAGAGTTTGTAGTCTCCAGAGATAACATCCTTGTTAACAGCAGTATATGGAGATTAGTGATAAGCAGGGATCCTGGTTTTCTCCGATTAAAAATAAATAAATAAATAAAAATCCCCAATTTTCAGATTAAAAAACGTAACCCCAAATCCACATTTTTCCATGATTAAAATGACATGCCATAATAAATCATAAAATTTGTAATATATTTTTTTAACGAAATATATTTTCTGATATTAAGAGTCCCCAATTCCATATATAAATGGGGATTTCTTAAATCAGAAAACCAGGATCCCTGGAGAGAACAGACCTGATACCCACCCATCAGCCCTATTGCCCCTCTGCAGGTTTGTGTATACACTGTCACGCCCTTACCTTACTCTGAAAGTGCAAAGTTTCAAAAAGTGAAATGAATAAAGGATATCAAACAACAGGAATGCACTTTTTGTAGAAAACAATGATTATATTGAGGCTTCCTGACCAGTGATTTCAATCGTGATTTAAAACAATTTGATTTAAAATCAAATCCACCCTGGCTACATATGAATGAGAGGCAGGACAGGCTCTTAACTAGCTAATTATTTAGGCTGGGCATTTATACATGTGTTCCCATAGTGTGTCCCATAGTGGGGACAGGGGGCTTTAGAGTGGCTCCAAGAGCTGTTTTAATTAAAGCGCCTGGATCATCTTGTGTATCAGCATCCCCATGAACAAGCTTTAGTTAAAGTCCCCCCTCCGCCATTTTTCAGTGTGGGACGCTGATACACGAGATGCTGGAGTTTGCTGGAGCGTGATAATTACAGCACATCCAAGCAGCCTTGCTGCACATATATAGGTGCCCTTAGAGGGCTTGGGCAAAAGACCTCAAGTGACCCAGAAATTCAGTTCCCATTTAGAAGTCAATGGAACTTGTGCTCCTAAATCACTTGGGCTCTTAAAAAAAAAAAAAGATCTCACGCTTGGAAATCCTCTAGACAAACTGAACCGAAGTCTGTAACTGATTTTTCTCATGGAGCAAAATATGCAAATTAAAAACAAAACAAAACCAAACCCAACCTCTGAAGACTTGTGCATAAAAAAACTCAGCTTGACTATAACTTCATGCACCAGATCATGCAATTTTATGGTGTTCTTTTCAAGGCCACAAACAGAGCAATGTATCCTAGGGTGTCAGCAGTGAATCGGGAACTGTCCAGATAACTTTGCAGGAGGCTTCTTAAGAAGCTTAAACTTCTGGTGATGAATACCTCCACCAGCTTAGCTACATTCCTCTACCGCCCACCCCCTCACAGATGTGGGCAGCACATATTTCTATGTTTGGCTCAATTTTCAGGTCTCCCCCTTCCACTAGATACAGCTTCATGATTTAAGAAAGAAGAGGCTGATCTGAAAGACAGGACTATGAGGGAAATAAAATCACCCTGCTGTGCTCAGGAAAAAGTTTCCAGGTCACCCCTAGGAAGAAAAGCCAACTATGTTATTCATTAGTAAAATAAAATGAATTCAACATGCCATCCATGACAAATAAAAAAAAATACTGAGCTCAACACAAGCAAATATGGTAAACACAAAGTGATATTTTTAAAGCAATGTTTTAGAAGTAAAAGCTAGCTTACAATGACACCTAGAGGAATAGCATTTGATTGCATCTCCTCCCTTACAGCAGCTTGACGAATTCACAGCAAGCACCGTTCAGGTCATAATTTGAGAATGTGATATGAGTCTTTGGGAAGTCTCACTTTTTTTTTTGCAATCTTGTCTATTCAAGACACATTAATCATGCTCCTCTCCCCATTTTAATCTTTTTTTTCCCTCTTTACAAACATAATTAGAGATGCATCAGGACCTAACTATGCAAGGTCTATTGCTAATACTGAGATTTACTTTTTGAATCCCAACTGAAAAGGCAAACATTTAACTTAAAATGCACGGATTCTAACATGCCGCTTCTACAAATTCATGGGGGATGTAGGAATCAAAAAGTGATGCTTTTAACAAAGCATGGTGCTGAGAGCGACAATAAGCAGATATCCTCCACAGTTTTAGCAAGAGTTGCACAAAGATAGAGGGGAGAAAAGCCATTATCCATTGTTAACAAATCTTGTGTGGGGGATAAGAACTGCTCTGCTTCAACAGCAGTCTTCACACAAGGGCTCCTCCTCCATGTCAACGTGCACATAAAGGCACCAAAGGAGCTGGAAAGATTTCACATGGCAATGTCACCAGCACACAGATTAAGCTCAGGTGTATTCTGGGCACGGCCACCACAGACCCGAGGACATGCTACGTCTATGTGAATGCCAAATTTGCTACATTTATTTTGCAGTTCTGTTAAAGCCTTTGACCTGGTATCCCACAATGTTCTTGCGAGAAAATTGGAGGACTGCAGGCTGCTTGACAGTTAGGTAGGTAGGAAGCTGGCTGTGGGGTAGGACCCAGAGAGTCCTAACGAACGGATCCTTGTTGTCCTGGCAAGAAGTAGGCAGTGCTGTCCCTCAGGGGTCCATGCTTGGTCCCATGCTTTTCAACATCTTTACCAATGACTTGGATGTGGGGGTAAAGAGCTCACTTGCCAAATTCACGGGCAACACCAAGTTAATGGGGAGTGTGGGTACACTTGAAGATAGGCTGCAGATACAGGTGGATCTAGACAGGCTGGCAAGTTGAGTGGACCGGAACCAGATGAAGTTCAACATCGAGAAATGTAAAGTGCTCCACCTGGGGACAAACAACTACAGGCTTGGCAACGCTAACCTGACCAACACCACGAACAAAAGGGACCTAGGGGTAATAAGAGATCACAGTATGAATACGAGCCAGCAGTGCAAATAGTACCCTGGCATTCATCAATCGATGCATCTCCAGCAAAACCAAGGAAGTGATTCTTCTGCTGTACTCAGCACTGGTGAGACTACAGCTGGAGTAGTGCATCCAGTTTTGGGCACTGCACTTTAACAAGAATGTGGTAAAATGTGAGATGGTCCAGAGAAGAGCCACCTGTATGATCAGAGACTTGCACAGCAAGCCATATGAGGAAAGGCTGAAGGACCTGGGATCCTTCAGCCTGAAGAAGAGGAGGCTGGGGGGGGGGGGGGGGGGGACTTAATGTCGGCTTACCGCTACATCAGAGGTGTACATCAAGGGCTTGGAGAACAACTGTTCACCAGGGCATCCTTGGGGAAAACCAGGAGTAATGGTTGCAAACTCCTAGAAGACTGTATCAGGCTCAACATTAGGAAAAACTCCTTCAGTCAGGGTGTCCAGACCGTGGAATAAGCTCCCTCCAGAGGTAGTGCAGTCACCTACCCTGGAAGTCTTCAAGAGAAGATTGGATGGTCACCTTGCTGGGGTCATTTGACCCCAGCTGCCTTTCCCGCTTGGTGCAGGGGGCTGGACTCAATCTTCTGAGGTCCCTTCCAGCCTTTACAATCTATGAACGAACCTTGGACCCTGAAGGCAGATTATAATCACACCATTTCTAAACACAGCAGATTCTGGCAGAGTTGTTAGCAGTAGAGGTGCACCGATATATTGGTTGCATATCAGATCAAAAGGAAAGAGAAGAGAAGAGAAGAGAAGAGAAGAGAAGAGAAGAGAAGAGAAGAGAAGAGAAGAGAAGAGAAGAGAAGAGAAGGAAACGGCAAGAGAAGGTTGAGAGGCGACCTTGTGGCTGCCTATAAGTTCATCACGGGGGCACAGAAGGGAATTGGTGAGGTTTTATTCACCAAGGCGCCCCCGGGGATTACAAGAAATAATGGCCACAAGCTAGCAGAGAGCAGATTTAGACTGGACATTAGGAAGAACTTCTTCACAGTTCGAGTGGCCAAGGTCTGGAACGGGCTCCCAAGGGAGGTGGTGCTCTCCCCTACCCTGGGGGTCTTCAAGAGGAGGTTAGATGAGCATCTAGCTGGGGTCATGTAAACCCAGCACTCTTTCCTGCCTATGCAGGGGGTCGGACTCGATGATCTATTGAGGTCCCTTCCGACCCTAACATCTATGAAAATTAACATGATCAGCCATCAGCTTTTTTGGCTGGTATAGCCGATAACGTCACTCAGTGTAAATGTCGTGTGCATGCACGCAGGCGCATGGGGCCAGAAATGCAGCTAGGCAGCTTGGAGAGCAGCACCCTGCAGGTAAGTCTGGGGAGGGAAGGAGCATGGAGGGGCAGATCAAGGCCCCATAGTGAGGGAGGGAGCGGGGCAGGCGCTGCCCTGCCGGGGCAGTGAATGCGACCCTGGGGCCAGGAGCAGGACGGAGCCATGGGCAGCTTGTCCAGGGGGTGCGGGGCGGAGAGAGCGGTACAGATCCCAGGCACTGTGTGCACACCCCAGGAAGGCATGGGGGGCATGTGCCCCCTGGATGTGTGTGCATGGCAGAGGTGGGCTGCCTGCTGTGGGCTTGGGGCTAGGGCTGTGTTGGCCTCTTCACAGCAGGATGGGCACGGGATGTGAGGTTCCCAAGAGAAAGGCAGCAAAGCAGAGTGCCCTAAGCAGAGGCAGAGTCAGGGAGAGGGCTTGGGGGATTATAGCCACACCAAAATTTCCCATAGCCACCCCTCCCAGTGGCACCACTGCCGCCACCCCACCTGAGCCCAGCCTCCCCCCAACCCCAAGGAGGAGGCTGGAATTGGGATGAAAGCAAGCACACTGACCCAGTGAAGGTTAAATGGTGCTTGTGTTTCTCGTAATAGGAAACTCCAGTTCATAATGCTACAGACCAGGAGTGTCAAAATCCTCTTGGGCCAGAAACTCATCCCGATGACAAGGATTCCTCCTGGGCCAGATCTGTGGAGCCAGCAGCAGCTGGGGTGGGTCCAGGGCCAGTGGCACAGGTCCACATTCAGGTGACAGCGTGGGTCATGGGAATCAGGTGGCAGAGCAAGCCAGAGCTGTATCTGCTCAGCTTTAGATCCCCCCACTGCCACCAACAGCCATGCCCATCAGGATCCAGGGACCTCAAATTCTGCAGCAGGCCAAGCTTCCAACTCCAGTAGCCAGCCAGACTACTGGCAGGCTGGATGGAACATTTCCATGGGCTGGATCCAGCGCCCAGGTCATATGTTTGACACCCCCACTACAGACATACTGTTGGTCTTTTAAGGGTGTATATATTCCCTTCACAAAGCTGTTTCACAGAGATCTGCTTTCTGCTCAAGCAATACTGGTAGCCTGCAGTGCACACCTGTAAGTAGAAGACTGCACCCAGTGTCCTAACAGGCAGGTCGGAATTAAATTACATTCATCGGGTTTATATGCTGCCCTCTCCAAGAAAGGGCCAGGCCAGCTTATAAAGAAAAGGAGATCGATTATACAAACAGATACAAGTATTATAATCAAATAGTATATTATAAAACAAATCCTGTAAGCCAGGGGTCAGCAACATTGCAAATCCTCACTCCAGGCATGCAGCAGACCTGGCGTGAGAGCAGGCATTCGGGGGTACACCCTATATAGAAGAGACAGGACAGAGAGGAAAGGTGGGGGGGTTGTGCTCTATGTCAAAGAGCACCTCACATCATCAAGGATTAGCTTCGGGTTAAAGGAGGGTCGGGCAGAGACACTATGGGTCAAACTACAAGGGGGGCATGGCGAAAGGGACCTTATGGTGGATGTCTACTACAGACCACCCAACCAGGAAGAAGAGCTAGACCAGGACTTCTCCAGGCAGCTTATGGAGGCAGTTAGGTCAAGGGCTGTTATTGTAATGGGAGACCTAAACTACCCAGACATTTGCTGGGAGGAGCAGACAGCCAGGTCTGACCGCTCGCGTACGTTCCTGGCTGTATTACAGGACCTTCACCTTATCCAGGAAGTGCACAGCCCCACTAGGGGCAACACCTTGCTGGACCTGGTCCTGGCCATGGAGGATGACCTGGTGAGGGGACTGCAGGTCCTTGACCACCTAGGCAATAGCAATCATCACCTGCTGGATTTCACTATCCAACGCAAGGCATCTAGGGCTCACACCAAGGCTAAAGCCCTTGACTTCAGAAGGGCCAACTTCAATGAGCTTAGGAGACTAGCGGGATAGGCACTAAGGGCCCAGAAGGTAGAGGAAATGGGAGCTCACGAGGGATGGTCGTACCTTAAGGGGGCAATCCTCCAGGCCCAAAGGATAACAGTCCCTGAGAGAAGCAAGGGGGGTAAGAGTGCTCAGAAACCCCCTTGGCTCAGCAAGGGCATTCAGCAATGCCTGAGGACTAAAAGGGAGGCGTACAACCAGTGGAAGGGAGGAGCTATCACCAAGGAGGAGTACTCCTCCTCAGCCTGGGAGTGTAGGAGGGCTATTAGGAAGGCCAAGGCAGAGATGGAGCTCAGGCTAGCATCCAGGATTAAGAACAACAAAAAGTCCTTTTTCAAGTACATTGGGAGCAAGAAGAGGGCGCCAGGCAATGTAGGGCCCCTGCAAGACACAAACGGTAATCTGGTGGCCACGCCAGACAAGAAAGCTGATATTTTTAACAGTTTCTTTGCCTCTGTTTTCCTGAACAGGGACCGGGATATCCCACCTACCAGAGGTAGGGACAATCTTGGGGATAGCTCTATCAAGCCTTCTGTCAGTGCAGATGTAGTTAGGGATCTTCTGGAAGGACTAGACATTTTTGAATCTGCAGGTCCAGATGCCCTCCACCCAAGGGTGTTGAGGGAGCTGGCAGGGGTCATCACGGAGCCTTTGGCCTGGCTCTAAGAGCATTCATGGTCATCTGGCCAGGTGCCGGGGGACTGGAAACTGGCTAGTGTGGTCCCTATTTTTAAGAAGGGAAGGAAGGAGGACCCAAGTAATTATAGGCCTGTAAGGCTCACCTCAGTGCTCGGGAAGCTCTTGGAGAGGATCATCATATCTGTGGGTGGCCTGCAGGGGAGATCATGCTCGGGGCAATCACCATGGGTTCACCAACGGCAGGTCCTACCAGACCAACCGGATTGCCTTTTGTGACCAAGTAACTAAATCCTTGGATGATGGTGTTGCCATGGACGTAGTCTTTCTAGACTTTAAGAAGGCCTTTGACACCGTCTCTCACCCCATCCTCATCAATAAATTAAGTGACTGCGGCATTGATGCCTGCACAGTTGGATGGGTAAAAAAAACTGGCTGATGGGGCGCACCCAGAGAGTAGTGGTGGACGGGTTGTACTCAACCTGGCGAGATGTGAGCAGTGGGGTACCCCAGGGCTCGGTCCTTGGGCCTGCACTGTTTAACATCTTCATCAGCGACTCGGACGAGGGGGTGGAAAGCACGCTGTCCAAGTTTGCTGATGACACTAAGATGTGGGGCGAGGTGGACACACTTGAAGGGAGAGAGGCTGCAACTAGATTTAGACAGACTACAAAAATGGTCAGAGGAGAATAGGATGGGGTTCAATGTAGGCAAATGCAGGGTGCTGCACCTTGGAAGAAGGCATCCACAGCATACACACAGGGTGGGGAGTTCCCCTCTTGAAAGCACAGAGGTGGAAAGGGATCTCGGAGTCAGTACTGACTCCAAGATGAACATGAGCCGACAATGCCAGATCGCAGCCAGCAAGGCCAGCCATACCCTGTCATGCATCCAAAGGTGCATCTCAAGCCAGTCCAGAGAGGTGACTCTCCCCCTCTATGCGACTTTGGTCAGGCCGCAGTTGGAGTAGTGCGTCCCAGTACTGGGTGCCACACTTCAAAAGGGATGTGGCCAGCCTGGAGAGGGTTCAGAGGAGGGCCACCCACTTGGTGAGAGGGCAGTAGGACAGGCCCTATGAGGAGATACTGAAGGACCTGAACCTGTCCAGCCTCAGCAAGAGGAGGCTGAGGGGGGACCTGGTGGCTGCCTACAAGCTCATCAGTGGGGATCAACAGCAAATAGGCAGAGCTCTTTTCTCCACAGCTGATGGAGAACAGGTTTAGGTTGGAGATCAGAAAGCAATATTTTACAGTTAGGGTGGCCAAAATCTGGAACCAACTTCCCAGGGAGGTGGTCCTCGCCCCTACCTTGGACATATTCAAGAGGAGGTTGGACGATCACCTGTCTGGGGTCTTGCGAACCCAGCGTGCATTCCTGCCTGTGGCAGGGGGTCAGGCTAGATGATCTGTTCAGGTCCCTCCTGACCCTAGCTACTATGATCCTATAGCCCCTGGGCCAGATTCAGCCCACAAAGCCATTTGATCTGGGTCTTGGTACCTGCCCATCTACCTATGACTCAAGTGGGATCATTCCAGCCCACAATCTGAAAAGCTTGCCCAGGGCTGACCACTGCCTCAAGCAATACCCCAACACTTCACCCTGCCTGCCGAAAGCCGGCCTGAATAAAAAGGTCTTGCAGCACTTCCAGAAGAAGTGTAGGTTCAGACTCCGATGGGCCACAAGCAGAAGGGCGCTCCAGAGCTGCAGACTACCAAGAACAAACTCGGCACTTGGATGGTACTTGCAGGAGGTTGCTTACAGCTGACCTGACATTTGGGATGGTGATTAAACCCAAGGTGGTGATCTGTAAGCGGGTCGCAGCCTGTTTTAGAGAAGGCTGCAGTCTTCCTACTTCCACTTTTAGTTTGAAGAGGTATACTTTTAATTAGTTGACTCCCTGCTTCATCACACCTTGATCTGTGGTCCTTTCAGATAACACAAACTAGGCCAGTAGGTGGTTGGAAGACTGCCGAGGAGCCAGGTCACATTGCTGAAAGTAGCATTCGTTGTTCACAGGTAGCACGTTCTGGCTGATGTTTGTAAAGAACAACGTCATCACAGAATCTCTGGCACTGTATGACTGCTAGGAGGTAGTCTTCAAGATGTGGAAACTCAGACAATTTTTTTTTTTTTTTATAAGAATGAGTACAACAGTATAATACAATCATATACGGACAAACAAATCAGGAAGGCCAAGGCACAAATTGAGACGCAGATAAATAGGGATAAGGGAGAAGAAATATGCTAAAAAGTAAGATAACAACTTAGTTTCCTTGCTTGTCTTTTTTTTTTTTTTTTTTATTGAAAGAAGGGAAAGTTAATACTGGATGACCAAGGAAAGGCTGAAGCATTTAATGCCTTTTCTACATCAGTTTTCAAAAAGGTCAACTATCAGATCAAAAGCACAGCAGGGTAATGAACCTGTAGAATAGAAAAAGACTAGGTTAGAGATTACTTTGACAAATTAAATGTTTTCAAGTCAGCAGGATCCGATGAGAGATTCATCCTAGAGTGCGAAAGAAATTAACTGAAATAATCACAGAGCCCTCAGTTATTTTCTTTGGGAACTCATGGAGGTCAGGTGAGGTCCCAGAAGGCCAGATATAGATATTTGTGGGCACTTCCAGTTTCACTTTTACCTTACAAGCCAGCATGCTCTATTAACCAGCATGCCGGCTTGTAAGGTAAAAGCAAAACTGCAAGTGCCCTCTGTGGCCAGGGGCATAGGAGCCTGCGTGGGGCCCGCCTCCCTATCCCTCAGGGCCTGCCGGAGGGGTGGTGATGCAGAAGGAGGGGCTGTGACGCCTCAGCAGCAGTGGGAGAGGCAGCACCCCAAACAGGCAAAGACACCTGTTTGGGCCTCTCAGTTAACTGGCATATTTTGTTATCTGGCACCCCCGATTCCCCATGTGTGGTGGATAACAAAGCTTTTGCTGTAATGTCCTTCTTTAAAAGGCATGGAAGAAAGAGGGGAAGGGATACCCTGAAAGACACTGAAGCAGATCAATGTGTTTGTGAGTAGGTATAGGCCAAGACGTTAAGTTACAGTTAAAACCAATTTGTCAAGAGCAAGCCACACCTAACCAACCTGATTTCCTTCTATGACAAGGTGACAGCCTTTGTGGATGAGAGTGCAACAAACATGGAGACACCTTGACTTCAGCTAGGGGTGCACCAATAAAGATTTTTTGGGTCAATACCGATGGCCGATACCAATCCAATTGCCAATATGCAGCCTGGCAGCTTGGAGAGCAGGTTCTGGCTGGTATGTCTGTTGGGGGGAAGGGGCGGGGGAGGGAAGAGCCATGGGGGAGGGGCAGATTGTAGCCCCCGTGGTGGGGGAGGGAGTGGGACTGGGGCTAGGATAGGCGCTGCCAAGCTGGGGCAGGACACAGGATGGAGCCATGAGCGGCTTGTCTAGGGGGGCCCCGCTGCTGCACATACCCCCAGAGGAGCCACGGGGGGCGGGAAGGGGGTGCTCCCCAGATCTGTGTGCGGGGTGAAGGCAGGCTGGGGCCCGGGGCAGCACCAGGCTCTTCCCAGCACAGGGGCTGGGCCGGGGCTTAGCTCAGGGCGGGTGGCGGCGCTTGGAGGGGGAGGTTACTGGGAAGTGGGGGGAGGGCAGGGGGGCCTATAGCCCACCCCATAGACCCCCTCCCAGTGTCACCACTGCTTGGCCTAAGTGCAGCCCCAGCCCAGCCCCCACACTGGGAAAAGCCTGGCGCTGCCCCTGGCCTCAGCCCATGGCAGCAGCCCACCCTTGCCCTGCACACAGATTCAGGGGGCACATGCCCTCCCCCCCAATGGCTCCCCTGGGGGTGCACACAGCAGTGGGAGCTGCCCTCCCTCCCTGTGCCCCCTGGACAAGCGGCTTGTAGCTCTGTCCTGCACCCTGCCCCAGCCCATCCCTTGCTGCAGGGGTCTTGGATCTGCCCCTCCACGCTCTCTCTCCCCAGAACTTACCACCAGACACTGCTCTCCTAAACTGCTGGGCTGGCCACATACCTGCTGCAGCTGTGCCCATAGACATAGCACTTATCAGCAATATTAATCGGCCATATCAGCCAAAAAAGCCAATTGCCGATAACGTCAATTTTCCTTTTATTGGTGCTGATATGATATGGACCAATGTATCGGTGCACCTTTAACTTTAGCAACACTTAGGACATTATACAGTAGAAAAGGATCCCGGTGATTAAGAGTCAACAGTAACTTTGTTGCGACAAAAAGTTAACAGGAATATTGCATACAAGTCACAAAAAATAGCTCTAACTATTCAGCACTGAGGTAAGGTCTCGCTTGGAGCATTACACCTAGTTTCTGACAAAATGCTTCAAGATAGATGTGGACAAATTGGAAAGAGCTCAGAAGACAGTAAGAACAAGTCTAGAGCAGCAATTCTGAACCAGGGTGCCACAGCATGTTAGGTGCCTCGAGATCTTCTCAAAGAGGCTGTGGGGCACCACACAATGTTAGCAATGTTAAGTATGCAAACCAGGGATGTAAATATTGTTTTAAAAAGTATCTGTTAACCTCATCCAATTGTATTAACCATTTAAATGATAACATGCAACTAGTTGGGGGGGGGGTGCAGAGCCCTGGGCCCTGCCCCAGCAGAGGGGTAGCAGCCACCTGCTCAGACCAGGTCCAGGAGCCGGGGCCGTGCACAAACCCACTTGGACACAGCTGCTGCTGGGAGCCGCAGGGGGTGGGGAAAGGAAGCAGCAAGCCCTGCCAGGCAACACAGCCCATGTGAAACTGTGAGCAACAGCAGGCGGCAAGGGGCTTTCCTAGCCCCCTGTAGCCCCCAGCAGGCTGGCAGGGAAGGAGGGAGGAAGGAGGCAATCAATGCAGGTTAGGGACAGGTTTAAAGTTTAAGAAGCCTGTTCTCTCTCTCCAGCCAGCTTCCCACACCTGGGAAGGAGCAGCTAATTGCTTAATTGACAAGTCATTAGCAAGATGCCCTTTTCCTTTAACCTCATGGCTATGGGTACTAGTCCCCTCCAGCCTTTCCACCTCCACTCCCTCCCTCCCACCTGCCCTGCAGCCTTCCTGCTCCAGAGGCAATCTGCTGTTTTCCCTTCCCCACTGAGCTGTGCCCCATGCTAGATGTTAACCAGTAATGCATTACCAGTATATATAGACTCATTGTTTAAACATTTAACCTTTCACATCCCTAAGGCAAACATAATTCACCAGATAAAGCCAAAAACTTCAAACAGGAATTCATAGTGTCAAAATATTTCTGACCTGTTGGGATTCTTTGCTACAGAAGAATTGTTTAATTTTTTTTTTCTTACTACAAAAAAAAGCAAAATCTAAGAGCTGGCATATTTTCCAAAGGGTGCCCTGAATCCATAATGGTTGAAAAAATGATGATCTAGAACCGAGGCAGGCAATTATTTCGGTTGGAGGGCTGCTTTATGAGTTTTGGCAAGCTGTCAAAGGCCCTAGGGTTAGCCCCACCCCCTGGTTACCACCTTGGGATCAGAAGTCCCTCCCCTCACCCTGAAAATACTCCATTTGAGAAGGGGGTTGCCATCTTCGAACTGTAAAAAACAAACAAACAAACAAAAAAACAAAAACAAATTATATATACTAAAAAATTCAAGGGTTTTTGAACGGAAAAGGTTGCTTAAATTTTTTTTTCCAATTATTTAAGTTGGTCTAATAGAATATATCAGATTCACTTAAAGAACCTTGTCTGCCTATGTCCTTAGACCAACACGTCTACAACCTACACCCCTGTAACATGCACAATAACATTTTTTAAAAATTATTTTTGTCCCGATTTGTGTGCATGTGTTGTATATATAGAGATGATTGCATAATAGCTCAAAATGAAGTCTTACTCATATTGCGGGGGTGTGGAGAGGGTGTGCATGGGTGCATGTGTGGGGCATAGCAGTGAGCGAGGCTCCCCTCAGAGGCACATAAGGGGGTGGGGGTGCAGTGTTTCTGGGGTGTGTGAGGAAGGCTGTGGTTGTAGGGTTTGCAGGGGAGGGCTTGTGGGTACAGTCAGGTGCGCATGGGAGCCCTCACGCATCCCCCTGAGCTGGTCAGGACCTGTACCCACCCCACAACAGCCTGGAGCCAGCACACCCTGCAGCACCTCCCACCAACGCCAACAGCATGCAGCCCCAGCCTGCCCCACGCTGCCCACCCATGGCACATCCTGCCACCCCCTGGGCACGCACTGGGGCTGCAGAGGCTTCACAGCTGGAGTGCCTTTCTAGGCAGACCAGGCAGCGGCAGCTTCTTTCATCTGTTGCCACCGCTGGCCCCAGGCCTCTGGTAGCAGTGGGGACCTGTGCCACAGCCCCAACCTAGCACCTCCATGCCTGCTCCAGACTCACCTGCTGATGCTAAGCAGCAGCAGCTCCAGCTGGGCAGAAACTGTTGCTCAGTGTGGGGGAAAAGCTGCCCCTCTTCCCTTTATCACTACCAGGCACTTCCTGCTATAGCCACCTGGAGCCTGCACTTGAACTGCCCTGCAGGACAGCCTAAAGGTGGCGCTGATAGTGGCAAAGCCATAGGGCAGCCCAGGCACAGGCTCCAGGCAGCTGTAGCAGGAAGCGCCCAGCAGCAATGAGAGGGGAGGTGAAGCTTTTCCCCTGCGCTGAGCAACAGTTTCTGCCCAGCTGGCACTGCTGCTACCGCTGTTTAGTGAGAGCAGGTGAGCTGGAGCAGGCATGGGCGTACCAGGTTGGGGCTGTGGTGCAAGTTCCCAACAGTGCCGCAGGGCTGGGGCCAGCACTGGTGGCAGATGGAAGAAGCTGCAGTCTCTGGTCTGCCTACAAAGGTAGTCCAGCTATGGAGCTGCCTCAGCCCTGCTGCATGCCCAGGGGGCAGCAGGACATGCCATGGCCAGAGAATACCCAGGCCAGGTGGGACTGAGACCTGCTGCAGACCGGACAAAGCCCCTTTGTGAGCTGGATTTGGCCTGTGAGCCATATTTTGCCCACCCCCGATCTAGAATCATGATATGTGATAGAAGGTTCAAAGAGTCGTTTAATTTGAAAAGCAGGAAGAGTTGAGGGGTCATTTGTGGCCGCACGAACGCGACAATGGTATAACATTCCCACTACATCTGAGCAGTAGGTGAAAACCTCAGCATTTGATATCTTAGGCATTCTTTTTAATTAAAAGGTGTTACATAAGTGCGGAATACTAAGGTGCAAGTTCCTAGAGAAACCTCACCAACTGAGAAGCGTTTTATTCAAGGCTGAAACTTGATTTCATACTACGCTGGATAAGGAACCTCTCTCTAATCTGGCCCTTTCACAGCATCTGATGAAGTAAGTTGCTGGCTATGAAAACTCGTGCCTCCCTGAAACAGTTTCCAAGAGTAGAAGCAGATGTCATCTTTCATTGCCTTTGTGCCTCCATAAATATTTTTACGGTGGCACAAAGACAAAGCAAACAGATGCCCATCTACAATTTATGGCTGCAATGTAGGTGGTATAAATCTGAGCTGGTTTTTCATAGCCGATATCAACTGTCTTTAAGAAGGGAGAGAATGGACAACCCAGAGCTGCCCACATTCTCCAGCTTGCTCAGGGTAGGACTCTGGGGCTTTAGGGACCCAATCCTACATGCCTAGGAATTCCCATTCCTAGGCACACAGGATTAGGCCCATGAAACCTCCGGAGTGCCTGCCCAGGCAAACCCCTTGCAGATGCATGCCAGAGGAACCTCTGAACCAGGGTTTCTCCAGATTTGCAATCAGCAGGGCCAGGGATCCACTGGGTCCTGCGCCCCCACCATGCCAGGACTTGCATAGCTTCATGCATTCACATGAGACATGGGGCTAAGTGGGTCCCAGCACAGAGACATGGGGCACCAAGGATTTCTGGATTTTGCACCAGGATGGCAAGGAGGCACAGATCAGCGAGGGACCTAGGAAACCCCTGGGCAAAGGAACACGTCACCCACTGTCCTGCACTGGGCCCCTTCTTGATGCAGAACAAGCAACATGGGTTTCACCCAATGAAGCAAATCAGATGGGGCAGGACACATCACACCACAGCTGACCTGCTTAATTTGAAGACATCTGTTTTTACCCCGAAGTGTACCCCTGCCTCATGTTTTACATATTAATACAAGTGACAAGGAATATATGAAGATAGAACTGGAGTCCAGATAAAAATTCAGTATGTTCCACACAATAAAAATACAGACACATTTATTATTTTTTTTAATCATCCTTCAATTTCCCCAGGGCACATGAACAAGTTACCAAGAGGTGAAGGAGAGCGAGGCTCTATAGTTTTTGTACATGGGAAGTACAATAGCTAAGGCGGGGGGGAAAGAGAAGGAAATGAGGGAGAAAACAGCAGCTGCTATGGTGCCAGCCAGGCTACCATGGCTAGTGCTGCCACTGCCACCTACAGCACAAATGTGCCCTGGTATGCCTCTGCCAAGGGGCATACTTACTTCCCCACAATAACTGGGAATAAACCTAAAGTTATTTCACCCTCTTTAATTCAAGTTTTACCAACACAAAGGGCTTGCTTACATGCTTTGCTTCCACTAGTCTCAACAGGAAATGTCCAAATTACACTTACTTTCTGCCAATGGATCTTTAAACTGTGTTTATTTACATTGTAGGAGAGATGTTTCCTTCCTCATTAACTCCTTTCCACCAGCTATTTCCAGATCATTACCCTGTTGTTTTCTGGTTCAGTTCAACTTTACAGTATTTTGACAACTTTCACCTAATCACTTTACTCCTCCCATTCCTTTTGCTTGAAAGCATTAGCTCCCCTCTCACAATAGGGTTCCTTCCTACAAAAGTCTTTCCTTCCACATATTAACCTCACTGCTATCTTCACTCCTTTTCATTTCCCTGAAGCTCCTAAGCTTTTCCTCCAAGCTTTAAAAAGGTCTGTGGCTTGATACGCACCAGAAACTACATATCTGCTGCTTCTGCCAAAGAGCAGCAGAGTAGGCTTTAGGCTGACTCAAGAGTGAAAGTATATTGGAATATTTGTTGGGAAAGGGAGTGGGGAAGAGGAGACGAGCAAGATCAGCCAACTGGCACCAGAGTTAGAACAGAGTTGTTTGTGCAGTTAAGACAACAGGAATGTAAGCTTTCTTAAATGTCTTCATGATGGGAATTAAACTAACTTCCAAAGGGTTTCCCCTTCAAATCTGCTAAGATAACTTATTTCTAGGGCTGTCAAACCAGCTGACACTGAAGACATTAGGAATTTTACCAGTGATTTCACAGGAGCCAGGTGTCTCGCTTCTTTTTTTGAAAATTTGGTAGTGCCTTAAAGCAAGTCACTGCTTGTAGCCGTAAAATAGTCTGGCCCTTTTAAGAAAAAAGGCCAAACTATTTTACATGTGCAATCCTATTAAGAAATCAGTGCTTGCTGTTAATGTCTTAGTAGCTGTAGATGTAGTAGTTCTAGACCTCTCCAAAATTTATAGTTTCAGGGGGCCCAACTCTACCTTCAATCAGCAAACCAATGCCCGCTGATTTTTAGGGTAGTTGCATCAGAGTGGATCTATTTATATCGAAGTCATTTTAATCACCAATGTTAATCCTGATTTGCATTTATACTTTACCCTAAGAAAGGTTCACTCTTATTGACTGATAAGGATTAAAACATACTGGTTTGCATCCAAGGATGACAGTTGCACTAATTTCTTTTTCTCTATCCTGTCTGTTACCTCATTTATATACATTTGAGTAATTCTATAACAACATACATTAATTCAAGTTCTTATGTTTTGCTATGTTAGTGACGAGTGAATGATGATTTTCTTCATTAGCAAAATTTTTTTAATGCAGATTTGTATTAAGTCATACATGGATGGAATTTGGTATTTTTACTTAGAAAAGTCTGTGATGGTTCTATCCACTTGGTTAAGTAAGACTGCCTTAAGGGTGCTGGATAAAAGCATCTCTTTCCTAATTTAGCATTTACTATACAGCAGCAGTTCCCAATCTGTGGTACAGATACCACCAGTGGTATGCAGACAAACTGTCAATAGTACATGTTAACAGATTTATTATAATTACTTTACATGACAAAAATTTGTCATATACTTAAGGTTGTATCGTTTTAAATTAGTGGTGCACAATCTGTCAGAGTTTGGGAACCGCTGCTGTACAGAATGACTAGATCTCTCCTTCTCCCATCTGGCTTCTATTTTCATATTGAAGCAAAAAATGTTTAATTCCTAGTCCCTCAACTTCGAATGAACCAGCCCAAATTAGAGAACATTTTTTTTTAAATTATTCGTTTAAGCTCCTCTAATTATATCGGTTAAATGAATAATGCATGGCTTCCCTTCCCTGCCAGACTGCGTCCAACCCTGTCCTAAATCATAACTGGTAAGATAGCCAGTTATCGCTGAGCTTATCAGATAAGCGGTTAATTATTTAACTTTTCACATCTCTAGTCCAAATGAAGAAAACATCTTCTTGCGCAGGGGTGGGCAAAATACAGTCCGTGAGGCCATTCTATCCGGCATGTGGGGCCTCTAAATATTAATTTTCTAAATTTTTTATCTGCCCTTGGTTCTTGTAAAAAAACGACAGGAACCAATGGCAGCAGGACCCAGGGGAAGCCTGGCGGACTCCCACAACAGCAGGGACTGCCCAACCCCGCCACGCCAGCCGGAAGCCCCAGCAGGGGCTTCTGGCCAAAGACCGCATGGTTGCCCCATGCTGGAACTGCAGGGGAGGAGCCCAGGCAGGAAAGGAGCCAGGGAAAAGTGGCCCTGGGAAAAGCTGAGCATGGGCTTTTGGGGGGGGGGGGGGAACAGCCCCTCCCCCACCCCATGGCCGGCGCCCCACGCTGCAGCCGCTCCCAGCCCTCCTGGGGCTGCCTGTGCCTGCTCCGGACAGCCCTGTGGGCTGTGAGCGGCTGCAGCAGGGAGTGCCAGACACGGGGCAGGGGAGGGGCCGCTTTTACCCCCACCCCCCAAGCTTTTCCCCGGGCTCCTTCTCAGCTAGGAGAAAAGTGGCCCCTCCCCCACCCCGTGGCCGGCACTCCCTGCTGCAGCTGGGAGTCACCCCCCCCCCCCCCAACTCAGCACCAGCTTCTAACCTGGCCCCACTGCCAGCCTGGGCCCTGTGCAAGCTCCAGGCTCGCCCATCGGGGGTGCATGTGGTGACAGCAACTGCGGCCCGCCCCACCCCCGGCTCGCTGTGCCAGGCAGTGTTTGCCACTGCCGCCTCTGGGTTGCCCAGTGCGAGAGTTCCAGGTGGGCAGCATCAGCCTACACTGACCGGTGCGGCAACTGGGGGGGGGGCCGCAGCTGCCGCCGCCATGCACAGCCCCGACGGGCGAGCCCGGAGCCAGCACAGGGCCTAGGCTGGCAGCGAGGGTGGGTTACAAGCTGGTGCTGAGCACAGGGAAAAGCGGCCCCTCACCCGCCCCATGGCTGCCGCCCCATGCTGTAGCCGCTCGCAGCCCTCATGGGGCTGCCTGTGCCTGCTCAGGACAGCCCCGTGTGGGCTGTGAGCGGCGCCAGCATGGAGCGCTGGCCATGGGTCGGGCGAGGGGCCACTTTTCCCCGCACTCAGCACCAGCTTCTTCCCTGATGGCAAGCAGATGGTTGGGGCTGTGTGCTGCCCCTCACCTGTACTGCGGGGCTGTGGGGCACTGGGATTGAGTGGGCAGGGAGCCAGAGGGAGCATGGGGCACCACACCAGTGCCCCGGGCCCAGTGCTGGCGGGGCCCAGAACAGGGTGGCAGCAGCGTGGGGCCCTGGCTGGCAGGGGCTCTATGGAGCCAGGCCAGCTCCCCCCTCTCCCTGCTGGTGTAGCCCAACCTGGCTCCACAAACCCCTGCTAGCCTGTGCCCCGCTTTGGGCCCCCCGGTGCTGGCCCTGAGACATTGGTCCCAAGACACTGGGACACTGGTCCCAAGATGGTGACCAGGGAGCGGGGCACCTGTCAAGGGGCAGCGCTACCCATGCGGCCCTCGACAGCCTGCCAAAACCAGGTAAGCGGCCCTCTGCCCAAAATAATTGCCCGCCCCTGCTCTTGCGCCTACTAAAGAAACTGAAAACAAAAGTTAAAGCAAAAGGTTTTTTCCCCCCTAACAACCGAAAGTACTGAGATTTAATACAAATGAAGGTACTAGCATCCATTCCATTGTAAAGAATAAAGAAACATGTGAAGACTTAGAAAGCATGAATTGATCTTAACATTGAAAAAAATCGCCACTTACTCTGTGTAATGAAAAAGCAGCATCCTTTGACTCCTCCCATTATACACAGAAGTTTCTCTTCTGTACCAACCGCTCCAAGGACCACATCCCATCTGACATCCCGATCTGCCTTGCACCCCCTTATCCTTTTCCTTAACAACATGACTCGTCTCACATAGGCTTTAGTTTCTCCCATTTTGATATTGACCTCACTTGCATCTCCAACTACTGTCCCATCTCTTAGCTAATTTAACCAGGTTTACCCTCCCTGCTTAGAGTAGAGGTTGGTAACCTACAGTCCCTGGCCCAGGTCCTGGGCCTATGGAGTAGGAGGGAGGGGTTTTCACCCATACAGTGTCCACGGCACAGGCAAAAAGTAGCAGCAGGAGCACTGTGGAGGGTGGGAAGAGGTGGTGGTAGCTGTGGCTATAGCCGTGGTAGCACAGACCAGGTTGCAAGTAGTCCATGCTTTGAGCTAAGCTCTGGTAAAGTGTTTCCCACCCCCTCACCTGCAACTTTATGGAACCCTGGCTGAGTGCTCCTCCAATTTCATCCTAGACCCTCTCCAACCTACTGCTACTTCTTGCCAGTCTCTAGTGACCTCTTCCAAACCAAAGTTCAGAGCCAGTACCCCATTCCACAACCAGCCAAGCCACATTCAACATTGACTGTGGTTTTCTTCCTGAAATTTTGTCCCCTGTTGGCTTCCCTGACTGTCTTCTCCTGCCTTTCCAATCATTCCTTCACTCTCTAAGAATACTCCTTCTTCCTCCTGTAACGTACTATGGATGTCTCACCCAGTTCTGCCCTTGGTCCCATCCCAGTTCTGCCCTTGGTCCCATTCTCTTTTCCCTTTATCCCGTGGCACTGCCAGGACTAAGAGTCTGTGGGATTCTAAGTCCCTTCAGCTGTGGAGCGCTGCCCTGGCTGCAAACCCCATCAGCTATGGGACTCACAGCTGCAGAAGCTTGTTACTTGCTGGTGCACGAGCCCAGGATCATGATCCCAGGCTTCCTCTGTACCATCAATAAGGTCTGATAGGATCTGATGCTGGATCCCACAATCACACCTCCTGCCATGCATGTGTGGCATGGCAGGAGGCATGATTGTGCGCATCCCACCCCATCCCATCATGCCTTTACCTGAATGTCTAGAGCAACCCTAAAACAGAGCTCAATCTCTCTCCCCAAACCCAAGATCCCAAAGCCTGTCCACAGGCAATGAGAAATGAGGTAGCAGAAGGCACATCTACTATCCCGCTGACCACTGGGGCCCACAACAAGGCTCCCAAGCCAGACATCTAAATTATATCTACAGGCATTTCTAGACTTGGTCCCACTGGCAGACACAGCCACCACCACCACCACCACCACATGGATGCAGAGCTGCATGTTATTGTTGGGTTCACTGCTGCAGCTGGGTTAGCAGAACATGAAACGCACCCTGGAAAAGCATTAGCTGTAGAAAGAACTGCTGCCATGCCTTTGTCTGCTCTAGCATCTACATATCTATCTTCTGCGGGGCAGCTTCTGTTTTTTTAAAAAAACCCAAAAAACAGGAAAGATGTGCTCGCTGTCAGCAGCACAGACTCAGCCTGTGTCTGAAGATTTTTTCTACATAAGAACTGCCATTCACTGGGTCAGAACATAGGTTCACCTTGCCCAGTGTCCTGTTTCACACAGGGGCAGAGTGGATGCTGAAAGGGAGACTGAACAGGGTATGGCCATGGTTTCCATGACACCCCCTCTCCCCCGCCTTTTCTGTCCCACTTGCAGCCTCCAGCATTTCAGATCTAGTGCAGGGTGCTCAACCTCTGGCCTGTGGGCCAAGGGCCAGCCAAATGCAGCCTGTGGAGCCATCGCATCTGGCCCACACGGCTCCCCAAGGGTCAGGAAGTTTAGAAGTGGGGGAGTGGTGGCCAACACCCCCCCGCACACCCAGTCAGAGCCTGGCCATGGCCCCTCCCTCCCACAGGGCTGGGTCATGGCCAGGCCACCCACACCCCCTTCCCTCCACAAAGCTGGATCACATCCTTCCCCCCACCTCATAGGGCCAGGTGAAGTCCCCTCCCCCCTCTGTTGGGGCAGGGCAAGGTGCCTCCTACATGGCTGGATGGTGCCCACACCAACCCCAGGCACTGGATCAAAACTACCATCCAGCCTGTGGGTAAACTAGGAACTGCCCATCCAGGCTGCCAGGGAAAAAAGTTGAGCACCACTGATCTAGGGAGGTCCAATGCTGGTGTTGTACCTCTACTTCCCAAGTTCAATAGCTACTGACGCACCTTTCGTCCAAGAATTTGTTCAATCCCCTTTTGAATCTGGCTGAACTGTCAGTTTCCACAACATCTTGTGGTGACTTTAATTGTACACAGTATAAAAAAGAACTTCCCTTTGTTATTTTTAAACTTACTACCTACTAGTTTTATTTTATGACCCCCCACACCCAGTTCTCATATCGAGATTGTCAATAATTAACCCCTATTGACTTTCTCTTGACCATTTAATATTTTGTAAGCCCTTATGTCCCCCCTCAAGCATCTCTTGTCTAAACTCAATAGGCCTTGCCTCGTTAGTCTCTCATATGGAAACCCCTCCATACCACTAATCATCTTCGTTGCCCTTCTCTAGACCTTCTGCAGAACATCTTTAAAATCCAGGCTTTCCTAGCTAACCGTTCAAATGAACTCTAGCCCATGCTTACCACCCTGTGCTTTGGTTATGGTAATATTTTCTCTGACCATAGGATCATAGGAAAGTAGGGCTGGAAGGGATCCTATGATCTAGTCCAGCCCCTACCAAAACATCCTCAGCAACTGCTCTATTAACCTACTGTTCAAAATGTCCAGGGATAGAGATTCTACAACCTCTCTATGTATTCTGCTTAAGCATCCTCGTAGTCAAAAATACTTCCTAATCTCCAACCTCCGCTGTAGCTTGAGGTTATTGCTTCTAGTCCCTCCTACAGCCACAGAGAAAACTCAATCTCAAAACACTGCAATGGGACAGGTTGAATGGATGCACTGTTTCCATAGCCCTCTGAAGTCAGTGGCAACTTCCATTGACTTCAGTAGAACCAAATTACATTCAAAGTTTGCTTCATGGAAAAGATCAAAGCTGGTAACATATTTTAATATCCTCTGAGAAGCTTGCCAACACTACAGCAAAAGACAACAAAGGTCAGAAATATTACAGAAATTACACTGGTAAATGATGAATGTAACAAAGTCACTGCTTGCTGGTCTTGCAATAGATGAAGCATTGTGATTAAGAGAGGCCTGAGAAAGAAACAGCACAAAAATGGGGAGGAAAGGCAGGCCTGAAGCAGAAAAGCGAATTACCAAGTAAGGGTATGCCAACAGAAACAAGTCAAGAAAACCTTTCATTGATACAGAAAGATAAACCACAACACTAGGGGCAGAGGGAAGGGGAAACAGACTTAGGTATAATAACCAACACTAGGAAATGACTACATTAAAATAATCAGTGTGCCTTCACAGTACTGTAATAGCATTTATGTTAACCATCTTGTGACATAAGAACATGCCCAAAATGGTCTTAAATCTAGTATGGCCACACTGCACTATAGTCTCTTAAAATAAAACTTGCCTATCTAGATGGTTTTTGAAACTTCACAGGAAAAAAAATGGCACATGTCAAAATGATAGACTTGGATATTAAATTTCACTGAAGTGAGAAGTACTATTTGTTAGTGTTACATTGAAGTCAGAACAAATAATAATTCAGTGATTTTGCACTAAATTTCATGATTATTCTACCAACCCCAAGAAGCCTGATGAAACTTCCCAATACAAAGAGAAAGCAAGTTCTTTACTCCAAGAAAATTAAACACTAATTTCAGACAAGCTACAAGGGGGCGTAAGGTCAGAAGGAAAAGGGAAAGAAGAAAACAGTGATTTTAGTAACTAAACTAACCTTAGATTACAGGCCAACAGAAGATGTTTTTAAAGCGATAAGTCAGAAACATGAATAAACAGGAGCCCACTTACAAACCTTGGAAAAGTAGGTAATCTCCCCTTTCCTGCTAGGCCCTTACAGTAGGCCCCTGCTTTCTAGCCACCTTAGTAGCCACATCATCTCTCTTCAATTGAGGGAAACTGCCCTGCTTCGACCCCTTTCATTGCAGCATCAGTCTCAGACACTCCACTTGAATCATTTTCTTGGCTCCTTCTTTCATTACATGAAATTTAAATGTGTCATCGCACCACCAATCCCCTGTACCATTGCGCAGCACACTCCTTGTTTATTTGCCTCATGTTGGGTCACACATAGACATCTTCACCAACTATTTATTCTAATAGTATTTACTAACTTGATTTATATGCTGCCCTTCCCAAAGTCTCAGGGTGGCTTACAGCAAGACACAACACCACATAAGGGCAAAATGAGTATCAAAATAGGACAGGACATAAAAACTCCCTAAACAACACCCCAGCTTAGTCATGCTTGCTAAACAGCTGCCCAGATAGGAAGGTCTTGCAGCATTTCTAGAAGATGCCCAGGCTCAGACTCTGGTAGGCCTGGGACAGGGGCATCTCCAGAGCTGAGGAGAGAGTAGGGAGGGCAACCTCCCACCTGTTTTTGCCAAGGGAACTTGGTGAACTGATGGAACTAGGAGGCTGCTATTGGCTAACCTTGGGGACTGCAATGGGGTGTAAGGGGAAGGAGGTTTATTAGCTATAAAGGGGCTAAGCTGGCAACTGTTCCTTTTTTCACACTACTCTTTTCACATGAACTATTCTCTGAACTGATTCATAAAGAAAATGTGCAGTTTTCCTTCTAAACCCCGATTAAACAAATGACTATTGTGTTACCTTTAAGAAATCTGCCAGGTAACTGTCATCATTCAGGTTGAGTAGCAACTGAGAACAATTGTCATCATTCACAATTCAAATATTTGAAGTGTACAAATCTGCACATGGGAAGTTTCCCTCTTCTTCACCCATTGTAGGTAGCTTGTCTTCCCAGACAGCAACCCCCACCCTTCTCCAGAGGCACGTCACTCACTACAAATGTTACAGCCCGCAGCAGCACTGTGCTCCAGTCCAGACAGGGGCCTCCAGAACTAGTGCAGTGTAAATTTTATGCAATACCTCCCTAAGCATGGGAGGGAATGGCTCAACATGAAGCATGTTTGAAAAGCATCACCTGATGCTTTATTCCAGTTTCGGAAGCATTGGTTCTGCCTTCAGCAAAAAGCAAAGGTATTTCTGGAATTTATATGGCACGGACGTGCCGCAAGAGAAACTGCTTCTGCACGGAGCACCATTTAACTCCCTCTTCAACTCCCAATTGCAAGATTAGCACCTGAGGGCTCATTTATGCAGAAACATGCAGGATAGGTAACATGCATAAACAAAAGCATGTTAAGGTGGTGTGGAGACTCGGTCATGGGGAGTGTGGCCAGAGATCAGTTAGGCTAATCCTCTTAAAATAAGGCCACTTTCCAACTGCAGGTGCTTCCTCAGCCTGACGAAGGGTATTTGTACCCAAAAGCTTGCTAAGAAGAATTTGTCCAACTATTTGAGATGGTCTAATAAAAGATATCGGATTTACCCAAAGAACCTCGTTTGCCACAGCAGGGGTTAGCATACTTGTAAGTTTATGTATATTGACCTTGTTGCAGGGGTTTGGGTTGTAGCCGTGTTGGTCTAAGGACATAGGCAGACAAGGTTCTTTGGGTGAATTAGATATCTTTTATTAGACCAGCCCAAATAGTTGGAGAATAGTTATTAAGCAAGCTGTTGGGTTAAAAAACCCTTCGTCAAGCTAAGGAAGCTTCAGCAGTTGGTGTGGTGTTTCCATCCAGGAAGAGCACACACCAACTGCTGAAGCTTCCTTAGCCTGACGAAGGGTTTTTGAACCCAAAAGCTTGCTTAATAACTATTCTCCAACCATTTTGGGTTGGTCTAATAAAAGATATCTAAATCACCCAAGGAACCTTGTATATTGACCTCACACTTTTAATTGACTGACTCATTCTCAGTTTTCCTGACTGTCCCCCTTATAAAATAGCTGGGAGGCATAGTTAACCTACACGTGAAACATTGTGTCTAGTTAAAAAGCACAGCAGGGTGAACCCCTGAAGATATTTACATTTTATGTTAAGATTTGACATACACACAGCTTTTTTTCAGAATATTTCTCATATTAACTGTTTATGTAAATATCTGTTTTTCAAATGACGCCAGCCAGAATGGGAAGTGTTTTACTACAACCGGCCATTGTCAGTAGCTCCCAAATACTTATGTTTAAATTGTGTAAACGTATCTGAACAAATAAAAGAGCATCCATCTCAGGCTTTGATTTTAAACAGTTTAAAATCCATGCTTAGAAAACAAAAGATGCCCTAATGGCTAGACACTTCTAATTCTAGCACTACGCAAAGTCCACACCAGTAAACATGTCTGCAGAAATGATTTCCTAAACACACCGGTGGTCGAGCAGTTCTGTTGTGCACTTCCTATCTCACCGTAGAGTTGAGATAGGAGCTGGGAGGCAGTGATTATAGTAGTAGGAAATGGTCTATTTTGAGACCTGTTGCTGACAAAAGATGGCATCTGTTTAATCTTTGTAAAGGATAACTATGAGGGGCAACATACTGGCTGTGGATTAACTTCACAACTGAATATAGTTGTTTAAACAGCATCATCCGTAACAAGAAAAACACCGCTGTGGATTACAAAACAGACAAACCCACATCAATAGCGAAGGCATGCTGAGGGATGAAGAGGACATTAACATTAGAGATAAGAGTATCATTCAAATGCAACTACTTCTCCAAGACACAAAAAACTAGAACTCTTGGTTCCAAAATGATACCTTTTATTAGACCAACTGGAAAATGGCAAAAAAGGACAATTTTCTTGCCATTTCCCAGTTGATCTGATACAAGGTATCATTTTGGAACCAAGAATTCTAGTTTTTTTGTATGTCTTTTTGTCTCAGACCGACACGGCTACCAAACACACCCCTGAAACATGGAAGATGCCGAATTTCAGCCGATTTTGGATTTTAAACTTCACTGCAGAACAAGGACGTTTTTTTGCCTCCCTATTTACCATCGGACACCTTCAGGGAAGGAATTCGACCTGATCCAACACATCAAAGAGCTACAAAAGACGCTCTCATGGACCCAGAGGGACGGACTTCAACTCCCTCTGTGCAAAAATGAAGTTTATTTCCGACCTATGGGGACTTCTTACCGTCTTGTACCATCTACACTTTTCCCAGAGCCTGACGAAGGGACTTTAATTCATGAAAGCTTGCAGGAAAAGGACAATTTTCTTGCTGTTTTCCAGTTGGTCTGATAAAAGGTATCATTTTGGAACCAAGGGTTCTAGTTTTTTTGTACGTCTTTTTGTCTCCGACCGACACGGCGACCAAGTAACCCCCCCCCCCTCCCCCCGACTACTTCTCCGAGGTCCTTTGGGTGAATCCCGTATCAGAGCAGGTTGCAGGGGAGCAAACACAACATCCTCCCGGTTTAAAGAGTCCCATAGGCGGGGAAAAGGCTTCTAAAGGAAAATGAAACGACAAAATTCACACACTTCAGGAAGAGGGAAACCTGTTTCAGCTTCGCAGCGGTTTCTAGCAAGCATATATAGTTCACTCTTGGGGACAAAGGATGGCTTATTTCTTCTATCCATACAGCTGGCGTAGCGGGGTCTCAGCCCACCACCAGGGTTTCTGGGAGCGCTGGAATAGAAACACTACGTAACATCACACCGAGAGCACGACAAAGCAAGTAGGCGTCATTACCGCTACGTCCGCCCCTCCCCCACACGCACCCCCCGGGCCCCGCGGCGGCTCCTACCGGCTGCAGGCGGCGGCCGAGCCCGCCCCGCTCCCGCTGCCGTCCGGGGTGGCCCCCGCCTCGGGGGAGCGGCTGCGGCGAGCCCCGGCGCTGGGGCGGCCGCGCCTCATGCGGGGCGGGCGCGTAGCGGGGTTGGGGCCGGGCGGCGGGTCCATGGCGGCGTGAGGCCGTAATGGCGGCGGCGGTTTGAAAATGGCGGTGGTCGCGGGGCGAACCAATCCGCGGTGGCGCTGCCGCGCGTTGCTAGGAGACGGGTGGGCGGGGCCTCTCGCAGGGGGCGGGGCGTCATGAGGGGATGCGCCTGACAGAAATAAGACACGCATTTGTCTGTCTCCACGGTGACTCTTCCTGTTGTGGGTGCGTACATAACAATAATTCATCTGAAAAAAACCTCATGACAATCCATTTTTGGTGGATTATTGTTAGGGGCCCTCTTCAAATGGATTTAAATCTGGGTTTAAAAGGGATTTAATCCCAGACCCTGCTAATAGTTGAGGTCCTGGCTGGAGGGTCTTGTCCCCTCACCCCAGGGAAGGGCCAGACGGTCATAAGCAGACACAAATCTGATCTCTTTTATTAAAACAATTTATATAGATGGGGAAATAAGTTTTTTTAGCAAGTTTTGGGGGTATATTTGGGATCAGGCAGGAGTCAGCCCTCACCCCCCAATCTGCCCATAGGGTCCTCACCTCCACAACGCACTGAGCACCTAGAGCAGCAAAAGGGGAAGGGTAACTTCAGTATTGAAAGAAGTGTTTCCCCCCCCCCTTTTTGTGGTTGGATTTTTTGTTTTTTTAATTAGAAAGTTAAAAGCTCATTTCCTCATGCATTATAGTTAAAAAAAATTAAAATAAAATTAGAAGAAATTAACTATATCATGCATTATAGTTAAAAAAAATAAATTTTTTTAACTATAATGCATGATATAGTTAAAAACTCTTCTAATTTTATTTTAGTTTAAAAAAATAAAATAAAATTAGAGATTTTAACTATATCATGCATTATAGTTAAAAAAAAAAAAAAAAATAAATATATATAATGCATGAGGAAATGAGCTTCTAGTTCTCCTTTCCCCCAGGAAGCAGCATCCTTTGTACCTGAAGGCTAATGACTAGCTAAATCAGGGGTTGATTAGTCTGAGATTTGACCAATATCAAAAATAGGCACGAACAATCCTTTCCCTGTGGCACACGCATTACTTTGGATACTTCCCACCCACTTAATGTAGCACAAGGGGCTCGTCCTTCTGTAAGGTCCAGGGTTTTCCATGAGACTCAAAATCTGAATGCAACTGGTCATGTTTTTTAGCCCAAGTCTTGCACCAAGCCAGCAGCAACCGGTTATTAAGACTTGCTCTGTTACTATGACCCTATCTGAAATATGGGTCAACACTAGGAGTGCCCTTTCACACAAGTTAAAAAGGCAAACTTTCCCTTTCTACTACTTTCCCCCTGCTCCCCAATCCTTTGGAAATATTGCAGTTACTTTGAAGTAGATGTTGGTCATCTAGATGGCAAGGCTGTTCAACCTCAAACTTGTAAGAAGTGTGCAAACAAATCTCTGGCTCCCAAGAGAACCACAGTGGATGGTTTCACAGCAGATCACATTCATATGGGTCACAAGTTTCAAACCATGCATCCCCCTCACCTCTGCCCCCAAACGCTTCGATGCCCAGGAAAGCTACATACGTAGCTTGTCTCAGTACTGTTAGTGAATTTAAATAAGCAAGTGGCTATTGATAATCTCCAGAATTTGTTAAATGGGGAAGGGGAAGAGAGGAGGGGAGACAATCTTCTGTTGTATTCCAGTTCCTACAAGATTAAGAAAAAACACAAGCTGGGAATCCCTGTTAAGAGATTTGGCAGAACAGAGAAAAGACAGTGAAGCAGAACTTGGTTTAAAAAGTTCACTACCAAAAAGTGAGTAAAAATTGTAAAAAGGGGAGGTGGGGGGGCAGTTATTACATGCCTCATTTACTGTCAGCATGGCTTCCTGCCAAGTGATACTTTAATCAGATCTATCAACATTTAATACTCTTGATGTGGTTATGCCCCAATGGATTAATCAATCAGACAGACAGAAAATAATTCATCTTTGCTTATTTATTGAATTAGTTTTTTAATAGGACAGAGCTGTAGAGTTGAAGTGGCATTTCAAATCTTAAATCACTGTTTAAAAGGTTTGATTCCTTCACCCAAATATTTGGTGCTCTCCAATTTAAAAGAGATTGCAATTAAAGATTAACATTCTTCATCATCATCTTCGTCCCCATCAGCAGAATCCCGACCAACCTCTTCATAATCCTTCTCCAAAGCGGCCATGTCCTCCCTGGCTTCAGAGAACTCGCCCTCCTCCATCCCCTCCCCAACATACCAGTGCACGAAGGCCCGCTTTGCATACATCAGGTCAAACTTGTGATCTAGCCGGGCCCACGCCTCGGCAATGGCCGTGGTGTTGCTCAGCATGCAGACTGCCCGCTGCACTTTGGCCAGGTCTCCCCCAGGTACCACTGTGGGAGGCTGGTAGTTGATGCCCACCTTAAACCCAGTTGGGCACCAGTCCACAAACTGGGTTGACCTCCTGGTTTTGATGGCCGCGATAGCAGCATTCACATCCTTGGGCACCACATCCCCCCGGTACAGCAGGCAGCAAGCCATGTACTTGCCTCGGCGAGGGTCGCATTTCACCATCTGGTTGGCAAACTCGAAGCAAGCATTGGTGATCTCGGGCACTGACAGCTGCTCGTGGTAGGCCTTCTCCGCTGAGATGATGGGTGCGTAGGTGGTGAGGGGGAAGTGTATCCTGGGGTAGGGCACCAAGTTAGTCTGGAATTCTGTAAGGTCGACGTTCAAGGCCCCATCAAACCGCAGGGAAGCGGTGATGGACGACACGATCTGCCCTATCAGCCTGTTCAGGTTGGTGTAGGTGGGACGCTCGATATCCAGGTTCCGGTTGCAGATGTCGTAGATGGCTTCGTTGTCCACCATGAACGAGCAGTCCGAGTGCTCCAGCGTGGTGTGGGTGGTCAGGATGGAGTTGTAGGGCTCCACCACTGCTGTCGAAATCCGTGGGGCTGGGTACACCGAGAACTCCAGCTTGGACTTCTTCCCATAATCCAGCGAGAGGCGCTCCATCAAGAGGGAAGTGAATCCAGACCCCGTGCCTCCTCCAAAGCTGTGGAAGACCAGGAACCCTTGCAAACCACTACACTGGTCAGCCTCAGGAAGGGGTGGGGGGAAAAGAAGATAGAAAAATTAGGAGCGCCCATGTTAATTCAATATTGAAGAAACATTTGCAACTGTTAGAGTAAAAAATTCACACTTTTATAATACAGGTTCATTTGATTATAGACCCCCACCACACCACCATTAAGAGAATTTTCATATGAAAGCACTCAAGTAGTGCAATTAAGAACCATGACTTTAGGTGAACAAGGTAGTGATTGATATGGAAGGATAGCCGTTCAAAAGTTTACTTGAAGGCTCCATCCACTGGTAAAGTTACAGCTTCAATCAACTTATTCTGCTTGTCCATTCCAAAGCATCATCTAAATTTTGATCCCTTCCTCCTGCCATCCTGTACTTAAAGTCTTACCATTGATTTTTCAGCGCATACTTAAATCGCTATGTGCCAATTCTTTTGTTTTACTGTGCACTGGATGTTCTCTCTGAAGAGCTTCTTCCTTCCTGCTATCTCCCTAGTTATCTGCAGCCATTTCCCAGACATCCACTGTTCCCACTTCCCTCTTCAGTCAGTTCCTTATCTCATGGCATTAAATACTCTCACCCATGATACAGCTTTGAATTGGAGAGCATACATCTATGATCTCTCCCTGTCCAGAAGTGCACAATTTACCTGCAGGTCTTAAGAATGGAGTAGAAATAAGTCTGTCATACCCTGCTCACCACCTGTTTTGTGAGGGGCAGTAGGAAGAGACTTTGTTAAAAAAGGAGGATCCCTTCACCCCTAGTGCATCATCTTTCAATCTATCCCCATCCATTATTTTATGGTTTTGACCTTCTCCTCCCTAGTTTAGCCTAACCATTAGGAATTAGAAAGAGATCAGTATTATAAAAAAAATAAATAAATAAAAAAAGAAATTAAAAAAAAAAAGTGCAGGGAGAAGAACACAGCTATCATTGTTCAACATGTTTGTCTGGTTTATTGCATTAAAAGGACTATTCCTGAAAGAAATAAAAGCAATTTCAGCAGTTTCTGCACCACCATGCATATACACCACTTTCAAACATCTACGCTGCAATCCAGCAGTCGGTCATCACATCAAGACCGAAACAAACCCTTAGGATGAATGCTGGTTGAATTGCAGGCTCAGGAGTTTCCTACTGGCCATACCACAAAACAAGAACATGAATTCAGCATAGACAGGATCAGATCTATCACTGCAAGTCTACACTACTCATTTCTAAAAGGTGGGTTGGGAACTCAAGACACTGGGAAGTTATGATGGGGGAAGGGGGGGCAGCAGCTGCTCAGTTTATGGAAGGACAGTAAGCCAAGAATATAGACCCAAGTTGGATATACTTATACTACATCCCTTTTTTCCTTTTCCCATTCTCCCCCAGTCCCTTCCAACTGTTGCATTTCAAGTTTCATATTCTTAAAGACTAGAAAGTTTCCATCTATCTTTAGATATCCTGATTCATAAGTGTTAGGGTCAGAAGGGACCTCAATAAATCATTGAGTCTGACCCCCTGCATAGGCAGGAAAGTGTTCTGGGTTCAGATGACCCCAGCTAGATGCCTATCTAACCTCCTCTTGAAGACCCCCAGGGTAGGGGAGAGCACCACCTCCCTTGGGAGCCCGTTCCAGACCCTGGCCACTCGAACCGTGAAGAAGTTCTTCCTAATGTCCAGTCTAAATCTGCTCTCTGCTAGCTTGTGGCCATTGTTTCTTGTAACCCCCGGGGGCGCCTTGGTGAATAAATACTCACCAATTCCCTTCTGTGTCCCCATGATGAACTTATAGGCAGCCACAAGGTCACTTCTCAGCCTTCTCTTGCGGAGGCTGAAGAGGTCCAGGTGCAAGGTGATGTACAAAGGGTTCCATCACAGCAATACTATTACTTAGTCTGGTGCCCCTCTCCCACACATCCTGCTTTACTTACCATTTTACGAGTCCTGTCAACAACAGAATCTATTATCTCCTTCCCAATGGTGTAATGGCCCCGGGCATAATTATTGGCAGCATCCTCCTTGCCACTGATGAGCTGCTCAGGATGGAAAAGTGAGCGGTACTTCCCAGTTCTGATCTCATCTGCAAAGTGCAGTTAAAAAGAGAAAAATCACTAAACAAGTGGTTCTGAGATATGACCCAAGGATCATTGGGTAGTCACAGCACAGGTCTCTACAACTGGATGCATCAAGGCTTTGCATTCCTGCCAATAGCTTGAAGACATGTGAAAAGCAGCTACAATGCTAAGAATGCATAATAAAGTGGCAACCACAGTTGGAAGAGACCTGAAGGATCATTCAGACCAACACATTGCACAAATACTGGACTGCTACTCCCCTCAAAATAAAAGTCACTCATCCAATGTATTCCAGTTACTACAAGATTAAAGACAAGGTGGGAGTCCCTGATAAGTTTAGCAGAAGAGAGACAAGGCAGTGAAGCAGAACTTGGTTTTAAGACCGTAAAAGAGTTATGAAAAGCCTTCCGGTGGTGGGGGGGCTGGGGTTGAGAGAACAACCCCCTCCTCCCCCCAACTTCCAGTGAAAGGGGTTTTGCAGCTTTCTTGCAGTCTACTCTGTTGCCTCACTGTTGTAACATCAATTAGGACTTTCTTACCATCTAAAAAGTGTACTTTGCTAGCACTTTAAGCCATTGCTTTATATCTTGCCCTCCACAGAAAGGGGGGGGGGGAGGAAAGAGTTATTCCCCCTCTTCTGTACAGCTGTAATGTCCCTCCTTACATCAGCTTTTCTGCAAGATGAATATGCTTAGTTCCACCAGCCTAGACTCGTATGGCTTTCCTTCCAATTTGTTTGTCACCCACCTCTGGACCCTCCCCAATTTCTCTACATACTTCTTAAAAGAAGATGCTGAGCCTAGAACTGCATGCAGTATTCCAGACAAGTCCTAACCAGTACCAAGTAGAATGACACTATTACCTCCCATCTCTTATACCCAATACTCATGTGTGGTTTTTTGGTTTGTTTTTTATATATAAAGAAAAAAGTGCATCACATTTATGCATCACAGATTCAACAGGAGTCAGCAACACCTTTTCAGTAATGCTGCCCCCCCCCAGTCAGTTATCTCCCATTCTGAATTTGGGCTTTTGATTGTTCCTCCCTAGGTCTAGCATATTTCATTTGACTGCACCAACCTTCAGCCTATTGTCTCGAGCTCATCTTCCCAATCCATTAAGGCCCTCTGAATTCAGCCCAGGAACCATACGAGGAGAACAAGAAAGCATATAGTAGGAAAACAAGTTCAGAGAAAGAATAGATGCAAGAGACAGCAGAACAGTTTTCAGGGAGAAGTGACATTATTAGTTTGCCAAGAGTGCTAGTTCTTAATATTAGATGGATTGAGACACTCCCAAGACTTCTCCATGAAGCCAAGTGTTTCAGGGCTCATAAGGAACATGCTCAACAAGGAGGAGAGGAAGATAGAGTGTGGTCCATTTTTTGAGACAGGCTGGAAACCCCTGGTCCGAGTTACATGACAGTCACATAGCCATAACAAACTTTTTGTAAGTGAGGCAGGGTTGAGAAGTGGTGAGAAGTTTTCTGCACATATACTACAATGGAGGAGGTTTGTTCTTCTCCCAGCCTGCCATTGAAAGGCTGAAGCGATGCGGACAGCATCTATAGATTTCAGTATCTTACCTATGACGGTAGGTTCCAGGTCTATGAACACAGCTCTGGGCACATACTTCCCTGAACCAGTGTCACTGAAGAAAGTCCCAAAGGACGAATCATGTTGTTCTTTTACTTTATCCGTAGGAATGGTCCCATCTGGCTGGATCCCATGTTCTAGACAGTAGAGTTCCCAACAAGCATTGCCCATCTGAACTCCAGCTTGGCCAATATGGACAGAAATACATTCCCTCTGAGTAGGACAAGGAAGAAAGTAGAATGAGTTTTATTTCCAATTCCATGCCTTTCCACCCGTTACTTGAGAAGAAGCCAAGGGCAAAACCAGCAACCCCTTCCTCATTAAGAAAAATTATACTGGCTGACATCCTGGGTTTTTGTTTGAGGTTTCTTTTGTTTTGGGTTTTTTCGGGGGGTGGGGAGGGGTTAAAAGAATGTAGCAGGCAGGGAGCATGGAGGGGCATATACAACAGGTCAGGTTTGAGAAAATCATGCCCAAGCAAGTATAGCCATAGGCTTCTATTGTGCAGCCATAGGAGCAGTGGGTTCCTAGTCTTTTCCCTACACAACTCTACTTCTAGCCCAAACCTGATGCCCATAATGGAGTTTGTGGGGCTCACAACCTCACTCACGTGGGCCGTAACCCCAGGCCTATACTACCAGTCATTCAGCATGAGATGGCAATCTTACGTAGGCAAATATTGAACAACAAGGATACCACTGCCCATAAAAGCCAGTATTTCAGCAGGAGTCTTATGTACCAAGAGGAGATTTTGATGTCTAAAGCTGGAAAGGGCATGGGGGGGGGGGGGAGCCAGCCCTGACAGCACTTATTTGGGAAAAACCTTGTTCCACCTCCCCCTCACCCCAGTCCAGGCATAACTAAAATTCCATGCTTCAGTGGTCTGCTTTCTTGCTGTGCCATATACTTCTCAGGGAGATAAGAAGCCTAAACCTGTAAAGAAGTGGGATGGGGAGGAGGTGCATTTATACAGGACCAAGGGAGGTGCTCCAGCTGCTTGCTGCTGTTTTTATTTCTTCAGTCAGCTGCATGGGACTAGTAATCAGCTCTAGTCGATAAGAAGTGACTCCCTTTGAAGTAACCCCCCCCCCCCATGCACAGCAAACAGCTGGGCAGATCATTTTACATTGGCAGTGTGCTGCCCACTAAACAGGTTGTAAGCTATCCCACATCAATAGATGCAGGTTGTACTGTAGTACACAGTACACACAATGTTAGGAGTTTAACGGGCAGATCCAGGGGGTTGCAATAAAGTTAAATACCAGCTGCCTGATATCGCCAGCAGCATCTCTCTTGAGGCTGCAGTGAGAGTCCATTGACTTCATGGCCCATTGTGATCTGCCCCATGCCTCCTAAACACTTCATTCCACAATGTGTTAACTATCTTTTTCAATGGTCTTGATATTTCACTAACCAAGCTATCTTTTCTTCAGTAATGCTGCTGTCTGTTAGTTGCTCCCAGTAACATAACTCCAATTTAAACAGGATTACAGGCTGGGGTTTGTTTGGTTGGGTTTATTTAAATTCTAGCTAAAAACCATTAACTCAGGCATGGAAATAGCTTTCAGTGAAGCACTGGATGCACTTTTAAGATGTTCAAGAAAGCCTTTAAAAAAAATTAAATGGGGTGGGGAGAGACTAAGTGAGATGTCCATTGAATTCTGATGAAACAGCATCTATATATAAAATAACAAATTAAAAATACATTCCAATAAGTATAGCCTTTTGCCTCTAGCTTATTAGTAAAACATATCACTTCTTTTCAACACAACCTATTTTCCCAGTTAAGTGGGATGATGCACCACACTATGTGCACCCCCATTTCAAAGTCCTACATCCGTCCATGGAGTTTAGTGTATGATCTTGAATTTGAAAGGCATGTTCCACTATTTCTGTTGAGGGGCAGGAACCAGCAGCTGAAGTGGCATTACAAGTGAAAAGGGGAGTTAGAAGATCCTTCCAAGCCTAGCAAGCCCTTGGACTTGTGAGAGAATAGAGTACCTTGAGCAAGCAAGCAACACATTCCTAATCACCTCACCATTTTTAGGTACCAAGTCATTCAATCCAAAGACTCATTTACACCTGGGCCAGCCACAGGCAGCCTTTGGCACAAGCCTGGAGCAGGGCTTGCATTCCTGCCTCTAAAGGCTACAGCAATATACCTCATCTGCTACCACACCCCAGAGATACAAGTATTACTTAGGATCCTCCCCATTTCTCTGCAGAGACTAGATCACCCCAAGTGGTCAGGGAGGCAGGTCAGAGATGAGTATGCAGTGGTAGTTACTGGCATTAAAAGAGGTTTCACCATATGCATAAGGTCTTCAAACTGACCATCGCAGCCTTGCTCTATCAGCATATGGTCATTTCATTAATACTGAAAGGGCCAGATTTTGTACAGCATTATAATCATGTCACACGGTGACAGAAGCTATAATTAAGGTTACAAAGCAATTCCAGGGTCAACCTCGGTCTCAGAAGCACATAACCTTCAGCTTCCCCCATGCTTTGTCTTCACAAGTGGGAGGGGGAAGGTCTAGTTTGAACAAAGTCCTTCCAGCCATTGCACTCATCTATAGCCTCAGCTAGGATTTTATTATTCCTTCTAGCTGGCATGTTAATAGTGACTCTGGTCAATGAGGACTATGACCTTTATGAAACATTAGCAAGATTAGTCAACTGATTACAACACAAGACATGCAAGGTGGTTTGCACTGCAGCTCTCTAGCCAGGGTAATTAATGGCGTATATATGCTTATCTAGGCACTGTTAAAACACGTGCTTTCATAGACACCAGACAGCTTTCAGGATTTTAAAGGATTTCAGAAAGACACGAGTCATTATATAGGAGTTTAAGGTGGCAGTGTTTGTAGTGCAAGTATGCGTGTGCTTTGGGGTAGTTGAAGGGTTACTTGAAGAAAATTCAAAGCAACTTAAGGTTTTATGGTATCATAAGTGTCTAAGCCATAAAGTTAAGCACAACTGAGTTTGTCATTACGGTACATGAAAACAGGTCTCATGCCATAGTAGCTTTAAAATATTAAAATAAAAATGTAGGCTACATGCAAGTTGCACCTTCTAGTCACCCAGCAAAGACTTAGTGGCTTGCAATGCTGGTGGCTTAAAACCATAACAATAATTCTGCCCAGTGAGAAATTCAACTTTATCAAGTTTTTCAAAAAGTTAAGTCAGGAAAAATGGCTGAGTTAATGCTGGAACCACAGGTTCAGTCAGCCTTTATTGCTGGTGCTTCTTACACAAAGTAAAATGTTTTTTAAAAGTTAGATTTAAGAATCAGAATTAGCCGAGTCAGTATAATCTTTTTTGCCCACATCTTCCAGTTTCCACAAATTGGCATTTTAGCCTGAGCCTTATGTTTAGTCTTAATGAGAAGAGACAATTTAACATGAGAAGCTTTTTAAACCTAAAGCACCACTTACATGTTTTTATATCACACCATCTTTGAGAAGATCAAAGAAAAACACTTTGCTTCCACAATTTCAAAATGATCCTTTACATGGGGCTAATGACAGGCTATGCCCCTAGTATAGTTAAAGTGGCTAGAATGAAAACCCTTCCACTGCACAAGCTTGGGGCAAAGAGCATAATCTAACATTCTTCAGGTCTAAGCTGGTTACAACAGCACAGCTTTCACCAGTTCTGCTTTTATTAAGTTTCCTAAGAAAAGGGGGGGGGGGAAAGAGGGGCAGGTAGTCTTACCACAAAGTTACTGAGACCCCATAGCTCTAAGAGTTTGGCTTCAATAGTTAACAATCCCCCCTCTCCCTTTTGATCCTTGCTCCATCTAAAACTTTAAAGCCAACCAACCACCTGGGAGGGGTAGCAGCATTTCTATTCAGGTAGTGCCAAGAGATTCAATTGACTTCATGGCTCATTGTCATCTCCTTGACAAACTCTTTTAGTTTTTTAAAATAGTCTTCATGTTTCACTACTCAAACTATTTCTTCTTCTGCAATTTTTGCTGTGTTAGAAAAGAGATTTTACCAGGAATGCCTATGTCACAGCCCTGAAGACTGTTTTTAGCTCTAGCTAAAAACCTTAACTCAGGTTTGGCAATATTAACTTGGGTGTAGAAGTGGCTGACAATAAAGTATGGGTGACACTGCCAAGATCGCTAGATTTTGTTTTATGAAGCCAAATAAGAGATGTCATTATAATTAAGCGTACAAGACTAAGGATGCAAACACTTCTCACAATACTTGCCTTGTTTGTGGGGGCGAAGGGGGGGGCAGGGAGGGTAAACTTTATAGTCTAGTAAATTAGTGCACATTCCAGTAATGGTTTTTAAACTTTGATCTTAAGCTGAACAATACAGTGCTAACCTCCTAGCATTAGTAAAGCATCTAGTTTCCTTTTAGCTGGGGAAAGTGTTGTGTTATGATAGGCCACACCACCTGCACTCCCCCATGCTTAAATCCTAGCTGTGCCCATGGGCGTTGGGATTCATACAGACAAACCGGAAGTTAAACAGGAAAGGAAACCGTTCATCAATGGCAAGTTTATCAGCCATGACATCGAGAATGTTTTAGCCCCTTGTTTACACCAAGCCTAACCCAGACACAGAAACCCAAGGAGGAGCATGTCATCTTTTGGACAAGATCATCTATAGCATTTCAGTAATAAATCAGATTTATGGAGTTGGCTTACAGCTGGGGCTTTCAGCACAAGCAGTTTTACCCTGGCTGTTAAATGAACCGAGCCAGCCCAAGAGCACAAAGACTTATCATCAGGTACATCTAAAACTTCAGAGTTATTTACCTGCTTGAGAGAGAAACACAATACAATCAAGCAAGAAAAAGAGCAGTTATGAAGTCCCCCACTTTCTCTCAAACACATGCTAGCTCTTCAGGGGCAGAACAAGTTCTAGTTTTATGGGTAGGGAGAAGGAAGAGAAATACAGAGCACCCAAGAATACTTGCATCATAAACTTAAAATTCCCCAGCCAGGCTACTCTAGTTTCTTTCCATCAATTTAAGACTAGAGGACATAATTCTTTCCTGCTCCTGCCTTAACAAGCAGCTTTAGAAGAAAAAAAACTCTAGCTTTCCCTTGGAGTACTCACTCTCTCGCTTCCATGAAGCGGAGGAGGATCATAAGGTTCATGCTTAAGAAAATGGCAGACTTACCATTGCTATAGCCAAACCACACCTAACCCCAGCACCAACAGTAACATGCTAATACAGCTGGTTTCTGTCTGATTTATAGAAGTCTGTGAAAAGCCCAGCTGTGCAGGGACCAGTCCATTGTGCTTTAAAGGGACAGCACTGCTTTCTTTACACACCACCCCTGTGGAGCTTTATGGCAGAGCTGGTGGAGGAAATTTTCTGGGAATTGCATTTTGTAGGGACATTCAGTTCTGTTGAAAATTAAGCTGTATGACATGAGTTCAAGTTCAATTGCATCTTGGAAGAAAACAAAGGGGGGAAATACTTCTGGCAGTGTCCACATTTCTCCCCTTGTCATTTGAAGAATGGAATCTTTTTACGATGCATTTTTGTTTTCCTTTTCCATGAGGTATTACAATACGCTACTAAATTAGAAAGTCAATATGAGAACAAAACATTTTGAATTACCTCAAAAGCTTTCTTTTCTTTAGGAAATCTCCTTCAAGATGTCCGGGTTCTAGAGCAAAGCCAGATCTCAATCTTGAAATCCTTCATGAAACAAAACTTCCATCCTCTGCACAGCTCTGCTTTATCCTGCATGCAATAAGAGGAAGGGAGGGCACTGGCAAATGGAGCCATTGATATGCAGACTCTTTAGTTAATGAAGTTCATTTCATTAATAATATAGGTGCTTATCTTACAACTGTGGGTGGATCCCACAGTGCACAGACTGACTCAGCTATACTAGTAGCTTTATGCAAGTAGGATCATGAAAACCAGTGCCATGCTGGTGTACATTAGACAGCAAGGAGCAATTTTAATCCTGTGACCGTTGTGCCCAGCTCCATCAAAGGTATCTGAATTGCAGCAGAAATGAACATGGCCTCGGGTGATCGGTGACATTGTGAAGACTAGGGTCGGCTTTGTTTAGGTGGACAGACATACATGTAGTCACCACATTTGAGGGGCCTACACCAAAGCACGAATGTAGCCTATTATTATTCTTTGTTGCTATACTTAATAACGCTGGGATGCCTCAGTCGATCCTGGGTCCTCACTGTACTACATACTGGACGTACTCCCTGATTTGTAGAGCATATCGGGTAAATAGACAAGACAGGCAAAGGGGAGGAGTGCAGAGAGGTGATATCTATCACTTATGTGAATCCTGTCCCATATCTCTCACAGTCTTCAGTGCATTTATTCTAACAGCAGTGCTGTGAAGTAGAATAGTGCTGTTGTCCTCTTGGCATATGGAGAGGAAGTGAGGCCAAGTGATCTGCCCAAGTCACAGAAAGTCTGGAGCAGAGCAGAGAGCTGAATGGGGTCAGCCAGGTCCAAGCCTAATACCCTGATGCGTGGACCTCCCTTTCTCTTGTCTGAGGTCCCAAAGCAGATGAATAAAGGGGTTGGGAATAATAGCCAGTTTTCTTGACCCCTACTTCAGTGCCTTAACCACTGCTCTGCACTACCTTTCCAGTGGCTTACAAAGGGAAGACTAAACCCTTTGAACCTATGGTACAATATATGACAGAGGGGTGCTTAAACATGGTCATTCTGGCTGTGTAGATGGGATGAGTGGCCCTTCATTCTGGATTTGGTACATGCAACTCGGACTTGGGTCATATCGGAGGGGTTTGTAAGAGAGGCTTGCACTGTGTCTGCATGAAATGTGTCTCTCCTGAGGCTAAAATTGAGGGCTCTAGTCTGACTCTGGGTCATCATCCGTGGACTCCACTAACTTCACTTTTAAAAGGGGATCGACAGCAGATCTCAACCTTTTTTGCCTTGAGGCGCCCCTCAATAGACAAGACACCCCTTGATAGACTTGAGGCACACCTCAGAAAATGCCTGCTGTTAGTTTTCACTCTCTTTTTTACTACAGAAAAATACTAGAGCAATTCTTCTGTTGCAAACAGCTCAGAAAGACCACTCCAGGTCAGAAGTTTTTTAACAGTATGGATTCCTATTTGAAAACTCAGGGTTTATCTTGTGAATCATGTTTGCACACCTAACAGTGCTAACATTGTGTGACATCCTTTAAAAGAGCGCAAGGTACCCCGGTTGAGAATCACTGGTCTACAGTACCTATAAAAGTAAGATGTTTTAGACAAGCCACAGCTCTTTAACCTACCAGAAAAAAAGGTTAGAGAGAGCTTGACAGCTCATGATAGATATATTCAGACTAGAAATATGGGGCAAATATTTAACTGTAAAGGCAAGTGGCCAGTAGAAAGACAGGCTTAGGGTACTGGTGAATCCTAGCATTGTGCAAATGATTTTTGATTCAGCCATCAAACCAAAGCAACATTCAGTCTGAACCCAACTGAGACATATTTTCATTTTTAATATGCAAAATGAAAAAGTGAAAAATGTGCATTTGGGGGTCAAATGAACCATTTTGTTCAACCCAAGATGAATAATTTGCATTCTATTTGGGGCATCTTTATGAAAAGCAATGACACTGAGAGGCATGACAAGCACTATTGACAAAATCAGGGAGGAAGGGGCAATAGTTTCCTTTTCCCCCAATAGTCCAGGTGTTAAGCCACTCATGCAGGATATATAAGACCATTCTTTAATTCCCTTCTTTCCTTGAGTGGACTTACCCAACATTTGCAAGGGCATTCCCCCTAAGTATCATGCTGTAAGCCTGTGATTTTCAACCTTTTTCATTTGTGGACCCCTAAAAAAATTCAAATGGAGGTGCGGACCCCCTTGAATTGTAAGTGTGGTTATTTATATACTTTGGGTTGATCACAGTCATCTTTCGCAGACCCCTTAGACATAGTGTGCAGAACCCCATGTGTCCATAGATCACAGGTTGAAAACCACTGCTCTTGGCCATTTTGGAGGTGAGTTACTCTGGGTCCTGCCTAATGACCCTGCTTCACTGTTATAAAATACTCTCTTGTTCCTTGGATCAGAGGCTGGACCCAAGGTGACTGGATTCCCAGGTAAGTGATATAACTCCTTGGCTACAAAAAAGGGTCTTTTTGTCTTTTACATATACAAGGTGGAACAACTCCAACAGCTCAGATTGAGGTTCACTCCTCCTAAAATACTAGAAAACCCTTTCTAAAGCCCATTGGTTAGGACTGTTTCCTGATTATGGGTTCAAGTCCCTTCAGGCAGATGTGGGAATTAAAACTATGCCTCCCATATTCTGGGTGAGTACCCTCACTGCTAGGTTATAGGATAAAAGCCTCAGGAGAGATATATGCCGTGCACCTTCCTGCTGGCTTTGTTTTATTCACCTAAAAGTATTTGGCAAACCTGATCCCAACTCATAGTGTCAGGCAACACACTAGTCACATACTACAACAACGACTACTACTACTACTATGCATATTTGAATCTCCGTGGGGTGAGATATATACAACAGAGCTGGTTGTCTTTTTTATTTTTTTTTAAAGATACAACATATGGACTGGATGCAGGCACTATTAGGAGACATTCTTTGACTTGGAAATCAGATTAGATTAGCATAATTAATCCTTCCTGGCCTTAACATCTATAAATAATACACCCAGTCTAAACATGTTCCTCTAGCATGAGTAAAATAACAAAGAGTTTGTTAGATTTCTTTAAAATAATTTCAAACTCCAAAGGCTAAAATTCCCATCCCAGTAACGCTGGTGTGTGCTGTAGCATTGCTCCAGACACCGAACCCTATGGGCTGATTTCTGTGTTACTCACATTAAGCAGCATCTCTCTTGGAGTACGACCCCTGAATTCACTAAATCTCACTGAAGTTTTGCTGCTGCTATTATTGAAAAGCAATGTATCATGGTCAAAAAATTTCCCCCCCCTTTTTCTGCAATTGGAAATGAAAGTTTTTGGAAACACGCCTCTCTGGCAAAGTTCCTTTACTGAGTTAAATGTTTTTTGTAGCTTGCAAGACTGGCCTGGTTGCAGAGTGGCAATCTGCTTGGCGCTGACCTTTCCCTGTGCAGTGCCATGCATATTAAGTGGTTACATGAAATATAATTATTTGACAATATGACTGGAGACTCGCAGGGCTTGGCGAAAGAGGGTTGCTTCAATGAAAATCCATCTAGAATGGGACAGGCACATGGTGTTTGTCTCTGGAACTTAATTCAATGGTGGAAAGGAAATAGTAGGCAAATATGTACAATCTGCTTTCCTTGGACATTGTTCATTTCAACACAGAACTTCAGAGAGACCTAGACATATTGGAGGGCTGGACCTTCAGACGCCTAGACAGATTCGAGGATTGCACCAAAAGAAATCTCATGAGGTTCAATAAGGACAAGTTCAAAGTCTTGCACTTAGGATGGAATAATCCTGTGCACCAGTACAGGATGGGGACCAACTGGCTGGGCAGCAGCTCTGCAGAAAAGGACCTGGGGGTGACAGTGGACAAGAAGCTGAACAGGAGCCACCAATGCGACCTTGTTGCTAAGAAGGCTAGCGGCATCCTGGGCTGCAATGGTAGGAGCATTGCCAGCAAATCAAGGGAAGTGATTATCCCCTCCCTATTTGGCACTGGTGAGGCCACATCTGGAGTCCTGTGCCCAGTTTTGGACGGAGGATGGAGCTAGACTGTTCTCAACGGTGGCAGATGACAGAACAAGGAACAATGATCTCCAATGGCAGCAAGGAAAATTTAGGTTACATATTAGGAAAAACTCACTAGGAGGGTAGTAAAGCAGTGGAACAGGTTCCTCAGAGAGGTGGTGGAAGCTCCATCCGTGGAGGTTTTTAAGACCTGGGTAGAAAAAGCCTTGGCTGGGATAATCTAGCCAAGGGAACCTCACTTGGGGCTGGTCCTGCTTTGAGCAGGGGTTTGGACTAGATGTGACCTCCTAAGGTCTCTGCCAACCTTCATTTTCTATGATTGTAACTCATTATTATTTACCTTGTGCCTCTAAAGTAGCTGGTATTTTACAGAGGATCCTTGCTGTGAACTAGGCACGGGCTAAAGTAATTGGTTCTGTGATTAGATCAATTTAGGCATGACTGCCTCTGAGCTGACTCCCACTGAAGTCCACCCGAGCTGGTGAGCTGGGACCTAGATGGACAACATACAGACAAAACACGGTTGCTTTCTCCTCTCATTACTTTATCTAACAACAGGCAACAGGACAGGAAGGAAAGAAATATGCAGAGAAGCTTATGAGAGTTTGAGTGGTATAATAAGGTGAATAATCATTATTAATGATTTATATAAATAGTAATCATATATTCAGTCAAAATATGGAAACGCATCTATAGATGTTTTTGGTCAGTGTGTGTTTAGGGAAACAATAAAATAAGAAAGATCAAAGAAGAGACTCCAGAGGAGAGAGCACAATGTATAGGTCTCCTCTGTAACATGCTGCACTGAGTCTGCCTCGCAGAATGGCAGGCACTCCTACGTCTGAAGGGTCTGGTCTACTATAGCTCCAAGCCCTGGTGTTGACTTGGTTTAGGCAACCCAAAGGTGACCAGCTTTAAATGGGTCATGAGTGAGCTGTCATGTAAGGATATCTTGTAAGCATTACTGAGTGATCTAGTAATCAGTTAAATAAAAACAGGTCAAGTGTTAACCTGGTTGTTGCAATAAAACTGGTTTAATTGAAATTCTTTTAAAATGCATTTTGGGGGGTGGGGGGGATATTTCCAAGTCCAGTGGCTAGAGGACAGTCTGGAACTCAGGAGAACTGGATTCAAGTGCTGGTTCTGTCACAGACTCCCTGAGTGACCTTGGGTGAATCACTACAGCTCCCTGCCTCAGTTTACCATCTGTATAATGGGGAAAGATAGCACTTCCCTATCTCACTGAGGGCCTGTCTCTGTCAGGACATATCTGAGATGCTCAGACACTCAGACCCAGATAAGTACCAGGTCTAGAGAAGTGAGCATACCCCTTGGTATCTCTTGAGACTGTCCATGGACCAAAGATCTACTGCCATGAAACCACCCCACGGCAAAGGACTTGCTTAAGATTGATGCACCGCTTAAGTCCTATCTGGGACTCTTAGATCCAGATCCTGCAAATTCTTTGTCATATGCTTGACTGAAATGACATAAACAGATTCTCTGAAGTCAAAGTTACATAAGCAAAAGTATTTCAGGGATGGGGTCTTAAATGATGCATAGGGTTGCGGAGCGGTCTATGCAGTGGGGTGAATCTCTATGTGAGCAAGGGGGAGCAGAATAAGACAGGCATATGCCCCTGTTTGCACCCCTGTGCCCACTAAACTCAAACCTACTAAACCCAAACCCACTGAACTCAGCAGGATTCTGGGCATCAGCTAACTTAGATGGGGTGCATAAAGTATCCAGGATGCAACATATGGCTGATCATTTCATTACCAATGATGATACTGATAATTATTCATTCAGCACCATGTGCTCCTCCATAGATGCATAGATTTGGGGAGGGGATAATCTATCCCTGTGGCACATCAGCCACTTCCTTCTAGCTAAAAGGAAACTCCTGCATCTGCCTTTGTTTATTTGCTTTTCAGATAACACTTCCTTTAGGGAAAAAAAACACTTGAGGGCCAAATTGCATCCAATCCAAGGCTATTAAAAGCAGCACGATTACACCAGGTACAAAGTAGCATGGAATTTGGCCCTTCATATATAATATTTCTAGGCAACACACAGAGAAAGGGTCTCTGTTGCTTTAAATGAGCAGTACTTCCCTATATTCAGGTGGAGTCAATCCCCACCAGGCTATAAACTTCCAGGGAGAGGCAGAGGCAGCTGTTTTGCTTTGCTCTGGGGAAGTTTAGAGATTCATCATGGTAAGAGCATGCCTTATGTTTGTGTTAGCTCAAATGTTGCTATATTGTCTGGATATGCTTTAAAGCTACTGGTCTAAGCAGGGAGGTTCCTCCCCACCACCGTGGAGTTATTAATTCAAAATAGCTTAATTTAATTGCTGATTATCTTGAACCAGAGTTTGCTCCTTATAAGGTAAAAGTTGGGTACTTTGTTGAAGTTATTTTGCACGGCCTTTCTCTGTTTTCACTCTCTGTGCTTTCTGCTCTAGAGCAGATGGTGCCTGTAGAGTTAAACATACAACTTAAAATATGAATTGCCTTCTTTCTTCCTTCTTAATGACTCTACCTTGATTATATGCATATGTGGCAGGCTAAAGTTTAAAGTAGGACTTTAGTGGCCTTTCCCCTGTATCCAACCCTTCAGCTATCCCAGTGATATAGGGCATGCTGTAGAGACTTTAATTTTTTTTTCTTATGAGTGGGCTGCCATGTTGCCTTTGTCTGTTATAATCCCATGGGTTGGTGTGTTAAATGAATAAAGTTGCAGTCATCATCCCTTCAGGCTTTTCCAACTTCAACTTTACAGAGTTTGTAGGCTTGTGATTTAAATAACTGACTCTGCTTACTTTAACTTAACTTTAAGAAAAAAAATGCATTAGAAGTAAAACTAATTATGAAAATAACAACTGTCACCTTGTAGCGAATGAATATAACAAAGTAAAAATATCCGTAGAAGGCTGACTGAAGTGTGACGGTGTAAATCTCGTACAATGCAAGGAAAAAGTGGCTTTCAAAGTAACTTTAAGAGTCTGATTTCAGAGTACTGTAGCTCCAGGGACATCTTTACAGAACAGTTTAACACTTGCATTGTATTTTAAATATGAAAATGGGCTGGCTGACATCTTGCCTGCAGCCTGATGCTGTAAAACGCAATTTATTTTTGAGGCTGCTTGCAAATATTTGTGATCTGCTGTCTCCAAATGTACTGTTCTTTTAAACGCCCATCGTAAGCTTTGCTTTTTCCTGCTGGTCTGCTAGGGGTTTTTTCCATTCCCCATGCCTTCAGTTTAAAAGACCGCAACCCTTCTCTATCTGAAGCAGGTGCTGTGCCTCGAGGACTATAAAGAGGCTAGTGATTTGAACAGCTGTCTCATGCCAAAGCTATAGACATGCCCATAGTGGTGACTGTAGCAAATTGTGGCAAAGAAGTATTGCAACCATCTCCATGGTAGGGATTGGTGAGCTGAACAATACACTTCCCCAAATAGTGCAGACAATAGCTATGATTTGAAATGGAGGAGAATGAAGGCCGGAAGGGATCTCAAGAGATCCTGGTTCGGACTAGATCCAACCTGCAACCTTGGTGTTCCCATTACTATGCGAATGGCCCCAATGACGTCTGAATTAAAACTACCCTTTAGAATTTGCTCACTGGAGTCCCCAAGCTCCAAATACCCCAAGGGGCGAGGGAAACGAAGGCAGTCTCCCTTCCTTGACTTTGAAATGACTCCTGTTGCTCCAAAGCTTCATCAGCTGCTGCTATGGCCAGCCCAGACAGAGCTGTCTACCTCTGATGGGACTTTAGGGAGAGGAACAGATGCCTTTTTTTAAATAAGGAGGGTGTACTAGATCATGAAACCTGACTTTTACCCTTTGCTAGTGTTTGTGCATGCTGCTGCCCACGTGCTTGGCTACAGGGCAGGGTAGCATCTTCTCCCCATTTCAAGAGATGGGCCCAAGCTGTGATGAAGTGGTGTGTTGAACTCTGTCACCTAGGACAGTCTGGATCAGGGGTGGGCAATTATTTTGGGCAGAGGGCCACATTGAGTTTTGGCAAGCCATCGAGGGCCGAATGATAGGCAGCCCAGGGCAGATAAATATTTATTTTTTTAATTTTTTTAGGGGCCCCATGGGCTGGATGGAATGGCTTGGTGGGCTGCATCTGGCCCCCAGGCCACATTTTGCCCACCCCTGGTCTGGATCCATTGCAAATATAAATGCTACCTGTGGTATGGTAGTATAAAAGGCCCCAGGCAGGCTTGAGCTAGTCGAGACTTGAACTGGATTGACTGTCCTGGTCTTGCGGTCTAAACAGAGGGAGCACTGTCATCACCCCCCAGCTTCTGAGATGGGGAAACTGAGGCACCAAGGGTAAAGGAGTTCCCCAGTTTGCACATCTGGCAGAGCTGGGATCTGAATAGAGATTTCCAGGGTCTTGGTCACAGCACAGCTAATGTTTCTCTCCATGAAACCACTCCTCCAGCGTTTCAGCAGAACATCTTCCAACCACTGAGGTGTTTGCCCATGCCTAACAAAGAGGGCAACACTTTACACCATGCACTCATCTCCAATTTCATTTGCCTGTCGTCTTTTCCCCTCTCTCTGGCTTTCTGCATCTCATAGCTTTGTTTTTTGCCTTCCCTGGCATGTGTCCTGCTTGCTCGGAGAGCTACAGGCTGCTGTGAAACAGGCTTCCTGAGGTGGAGGCTAGTAGGCTTGATGCTAAAGCCCTCTTGAAGTATCAGCTGTGTAAGAAAAGGGGTAGAAGACCACTTGCTGCCTGAACGGAAAGGGCAAGAGCTTGCTCTTAGTGTGGGTACTGCGAGTCTAGGGCATCGATCCACAGGTCCCTGTGGGTTTGGTGTTGGGGAGAACGGTGTTGAGCCATACCCCAGGCACCCACCTGAGCATGCAGAGTTGTTTCAGAGCCAGAATCTCACTTGTGAAGTTGCTCTGGATTCATACCCAACCTCCATGCTTGCATTTGCTAGAGATTGGGGTTTGAACAGGGGCTGCGGATGAAACTAGAGCAGTCTCAAAGGTGAGCTTCCAGCTCTGGAGCATGTAGGTGGGCAGAGTTTGCTTGGTCCTATTCTCCCTGACTCCCCTAGCTGACATCACATGCTGAAGCTCTGCATTTCCGTCCCAACCCCAGGCTGGAAAACTTTGCTTTACAGAGGTAGTCACGTGCAATGCAGGTCTATTTTATATGACCGCCTGTGTTACCTGACCACTAGCCAGAGCAGTCTCTGTGCACAGCTAGGGTTGTGCGCAAGCTCTGAGTTGGGCAAAATGCCTGCAGGTAGAAAATAACTCTGAAGGCAACAACAGGAAATGGTCAAGGCTAAAACTCAGCGGTTGCAGAAAGTGGTGAATGCTAACAATGTAGTAATGAGACCTGTCTTTAATTCCAGAGGGAGTGCATTTCTATCCATATCGGCCAGGCTGGAGTCCAGATGGGCAATGCCTGTTGGGAGCTATACTGCCTAGAGCATGGGATCCAACCGGATGGGACCCTTCCCAGCACTGCTTCAGTCAGACCAGCGGTTCCAGAGGTGGAACAAGTGGATTCTTCTTTTGAGACCTTCTTCTGCGAGACCGCATCGGGAAAGCACGTGCCCAGGGCAGTCTTCATAGACCTGGAACCCACCGTCATCGGTAACTTGATGGGACCAATGCCTAAATACGTGACAGTACACATCTGCCTTCTCTTTCTGGTGTTTTTGCTGGGATTGGACTGTGTTCTGACTCTCAGCCCTCACCATCTTAAGTCTTAAGACCAGCCCCAGACACTTGGACTTCCACTAGTTCTGGATCCAACTTGAAGTGACCCATTTGTCATTCGCAGTACATTATAGTGTAACTTAACTTTCATCTATAAAAACAGATGGATATCTTGCTGCAAGAGGTGGAAACTTGGAATAGGTCCATTACACTCAATAGGGAGATGCTGAGGATCTGGCCCACTGAGTCTTTTGATGCATGGTTCTTAAAAGCAACCCAATTACCCTGGTTTTTTGGTTCCTTTAGAAAAATGTAACCTGCAATGTGCTTCTCACTGCTTTACATGCTCTTCAGGTCTCTGAAAGAGACAATGTAGTGATCCCAAGTGGGGAGTTTCTCTGCAAGTGCTCCTCACCCCATGACACTCTTCTTGGTTGCTCTGCTTGGTAACTTTGAATCTCTCCCTTGTGCCCAGGCATCTTGCCTTTCCAATCAGGGTCACTATCATTCAGATCTCCTGATTCTTCTTCAGATCAAGGGAACAAGAAAACAGCCTTGCAGAGTGGTCAAGGAGAGCACCTTGTAACATCTTGTATAACTGATGCAGCATATCTTGCTGCCATGCAAAAAAAATCCCTGTAGGAGTTTAGAGATGCAATATGCACAAGGCAAATGGCAAGTGGTACATGGGACTGAAATATCACATGAAGTCTGCTAAAAACCCAGCCAGCACCCTAAACTTTTAGTAAATCTAACAAAAACATGGAGCTGCACTACCTGTTCAAACTCTGAGGTATTGGTCTGGACAACATTTTTAGACCAGGGATATCAAACTTGTCTAGCCCCCTGGGCCAGGTGAGGGTCACTGGTTTGGTCAATAGCCCCTGTTCCTTACTACCTGGACTGACCTCCTGTAGTACGTGTAGCACCTATGGTGCTGGGTCCAACCCACATGCCAGACTGAATCCACACATTGCATGGGCCAGATCATAGAGGTCCACAAAGCCAGGTCTGGCCCATGGGCCATGTGGTTGATACCCCTGCCTTAGATCCTGGGATACCAGCATCTTGGAAATACAGTAAGTGTTGGTGTTTGTGGCGCATTGACTGTGAAATGCATTGCATACAGATTCTTAATGAATGATGTAGTTTAAAGCCACATGCTTTGAATTATTCAAAGCCTCCTATAGTCTATTTAACCATTAATCCACTTCCCGCAGATGAGATCCGAACTGGGACCTACCACGGCCTCTTCCATCCTGAGCAGCTCATTAGTGGAAAAGAAGATGCAGCGAACAACTATGCTCGGGGCCACTACACGATTGGGAAAGAAATTATAGATACGGTCTTGAGTAGAGTCCGTAAAATGGCAAGTAAAGTTCTTTCTTCTGCAACGCTTAATAGCATCTTTCAGGCTGAGGTTGTGTATAAAACTTTGGAGAAGTAGGGGGGGCCTGTGGACTGGAGCAGTGAGAAGGGTAGGTCTTATTTGAAAAAGGGGTATAACAGGAGTGGCAATGCAACTAGGTGTCCTAACACAACGCCTACAGTGGGTGCAATGGCTTAAGTATGAGTAAGTTTGCCCCAATCTTAGTTCCAGAGCTGTTTTTCACTTTGGAGATGGCAGAATAAAATCGGGAGATGTTGTGTCTTCTAATAGTGGATCCCAGCTGGATGCTATATTTCTCTTCCTGAAGTGAAGATCACAATCTACCTAGTGCAGCCTTTGCAACTGGACACTGTTCGTTATCAGTTGGGCAGGTAAATCAAAGTAAACTGTGAACTACTATAGTAGCCTCCATAAAATTAAATAGAAGTCTAATCCAGACTGAATCCCAGGGCTGCTGAGAAGTACTTGGCACTAGAAGATCTTTTTTTAGTTAACTACTTATCTGTCCTTCTGGAAGTCCTGCCTAGAATTACCCATTACTTTTTTACAAACCACTCAAAGTAGTCCTGCATATGTCCCCTTATGTTCAGCATCCTTCCTCGCCATGTGTTACTCAGACCAAAGAGATGGTTCACCTGGAAACATATTTGGGGATAATATGAGCATTGTGATTGCAAGGCTGAACAATCTGCAGACCAACGGGAAAAGAATAGCCAAATGTCCTTCCTGCTTTGATAAGTTTGGCTAGTGGGATTGCTACCACATTGACTGCTAAAGGGGTTTTAATAGTTCTAGGATATCTGGCCTGGGGGGGGGAGAAAAACCTGATAAATGGTGTGCTTCTAATGCAGGCTGACCAGTGCAATGGCCTGCAAGGGTTCCTGGTCTTCCACAGCTTCGGAGGAGGCACGGGGTCTGGATTCACCTCGCTCCTGATGGAACAACTCTCGGTTGAATACAGCAAGAAGTCCAAGCTGGAGTTCTCGGTGTACCCAGCCCCACAGGTCTCCACGGCAGTGGTGGAGCCCTACAACTCGATCCTGACCACCCACACCACGCTGGAGCACTCGGACTGCTCGTTCATGGTGGACAACGAAGCCATCTACGACATCTGCAACCGGAACCTGGATATCGAGCGTCCCACCTACACCAACCTGAACAGGCTGATAGGGCAGATCGTGTCATCTGTCACCGCGTCCTTGAGGTTTAATGGTGCTTTGAATGTTGATCTGATTGAATTCCAGACTAACTTGGTGCCCTACCCCAGGATACACTTCCCCCTCACCACCTACGCACCCATCATCTCAGCGGAGAAGGCCTACCATGAGCAGCTGTCAGTGCCCGAGATCACCAATGCTTGCTTCGAGTTCTCCAACCAGATGGTGAAATGTGACCCTCGCCGAGGCAAGTACATGGCTTGCTGCCTGCTGTACCGGGGGGACGTGGTGCCCAAGGATGTGAATGCTGCTATCGCAGCCATCAAAACCAGGAGGTCAATCCAGTTTGTGGACTGGTGCCCAACTGGGTTTAAGGTGGGCATCAACTACCAGCCTCCCACAGTGGTACCTGGGGGAGACCTGGCCAAAGTGCAGCGGGCAGTCTGCATGCTGAGCAACACCACGGCCATTGCCGAGGCATGGGCCCGGCTAGATCACAAGTTTGACCTGATGTATGCAAAGCGGGCCTTCGTGCACTGGTATGTTGGGGAGGGGATGGAGGAGGGCGAGTTCTCTGAAGCCAGGGAGGACATGGCCGCTTTGGAGAAGGATTATGAAGAGGTTGGTCGGGATTCTGCTGATGGGGACGAAGATGAGGTGGAAGATGAGTATTAGCTCTTGAAATACTTCTAGGTCCAGATAAAGTATCAGATAAGATACCAAGTGCTCTTAATCGGCTGGAATTGTGCTGATGTCTAGAATGTATTGCACTGGAGGAGACTCATTAATATCATAAGTCCACCAATTCTTATGCCCCCTCCCCCCACCTGCTTGCATAGTCTAATCTGCTCATTAGTGCAGCATGGGCACGTACTTGCTGAGAATATCAAACTTTACTGCTGTGCATCTGTGAAATAAAACTTAAGTGGCTGGCTTTAACGCTGGACGCAAGACCACACGTCCTCTGGGGGCGAAGGGTAAGAAAGTTTCAACCAAGGGAAATCTCTCTTGCAACACCTTGGCGCTTAGTACAGGGGGGATATGCTGTGGGTCTTGTGTCTGCAGCACTTATTAAGAAACATGGCTTAATAACAGCACCTATGTAAATGTCTTTTTGTATTTCAATAAATGTTTGCTCCAATGTTTGTGACGGGTAAAGCATGTAATCTCTCTAAAGGCTTTCTAATGCATAGCCAATGCATCATCCATGTTTCAGCCCCAGCTCAGATGGAAGCCTGGCTTTGTGGATTTGCCAAGCCTAGGCTTATTTTCCTTCCTCTTCCTGACCTAAACTTCACCATACCTTGTAGATGAAACTGGACTGCATTTTTATGAACAACAAGGTACTTCCCCCTTACCTGATGCATGGGCTAGAAGTAGACTTGAAAGTCCCACTAGATAACAGGACTGACTTCATTAACAAATGGACTCTGGGGCCAAGTATATAGCCCAGTTTTTAAGCTACAAGGCTAATGGTTCTCAACCTTTTTAGACTCGAGGCACCTTTTCATTGAAGTCTTTGTATTAAATGGCACCTCCTTTCAAAAAAACAGTTTCTTTTGGTACTTACCTGCTTGAAGAGGGTTTGGGAGAGATGGGGAGTAGCTGACAGAGAAGACTGTGCCCTTATCTCTTGCCAAAGCCTGTTTATCTCCTAGCTTCCCTCTCCAGGTGGTGCTCTTTACAGACTTACAGTACCCTCATTGAGACTAACTTGAGAGCCTTGTACAGCTACCACTAGACTTTAAGCTGTCAGGCCTTGAAAAGTGGCTTGCAATGCTTTGACTTGTCCTTGTCCAATTTCAAGTGAAGGCAGGGGAGACATGGTACCAGAAAGCAAATTTAATTGAGGCTGATGCTGAGCTTGAATGGACTTCCAAAGGAGTGCTTCAGTATGGTAAAAACATCTATTGTGACACAAGCAACACCTAACCCTGGCAGCTTATAAGAAGCTCCGTGAAGGGCCACAGTGCTGCTTGCCTGCCTTGCTGCCTCTTTCTCAATGGACAGCCTTTCACTATGTCCACATACTATGTGCCTTGCTGCTATAAAAGGACCAGTATATTGTATCCGTGTGGATGTAACTACCTGCAATGCTGTACTTTGCACTGGCATACAAAACCACGCAGGCACCTTATGCTAGTCATGCTGATAACTGCAGTGATAGCGGGCTGCCTCTTAGACTCTACCCCTAAAGCTAAGTAGGTCTCGTATATGATGCGTGAAATTAAGCACACAACAGCTTTCGCATGCAGTACCAATCATGCTTATTTTTGGAACCAGTTTCAAGCCAACAAGCTTCAGAAATCTGTTTGCAGGGAGATCCCATGTGATCAGGTAGGTACATCAGAGACCTGAAACGGTCAATTTGGCTGTAATAGTTTCTGATCAGCTATCCTGAAGACATGGTAGAAAGCCATCTTTTATTTATACAGGACTTTGAACTGAATGGTAAAAATGCCGTAGCACTAAAGGGACAGATATGGGACCCGAGGATAAACTGTGTTGGCCCTTTGTTATGTTACCATCCCCATTTGGACATGACTTAGATGGTACATCAAGAGAAAAAGACAGGATAATGGCTTTATTAGCAACCATCTTTACCTTACGCTTGCAGAGATGTGCAAAGGAGCATGTGCGTCCCTGGTGCCTCTTACTACATGGTAGAGCAGGGTAGTGGTGGGTCTCCCCCTCCTTATGGGCTGGCATAGATGATGTGCATGCCCACTTTTTCATCTCTATGCCAAGAGACTGGTGTCAACCTACTAGGTCTCCAGCTGTCCACAGAGAATCCAAGTAGGGAAGCAAAATCCAATTGAAAAAATTCCCATTTCCCAGTAAATTAAGTTGTTTAAAATTTGTGTTGAGACCCTTCTCACTGGAAGCAGGGAGATAGGGCACCAGAAGACTTGCATCCCTTTGAAGGCTGAAGAAGTGCGAACATCTCAAATACTTCCAAATCGCTCCAAAAAGTGCAGACGTCTCAGATACTTTCAAATAAAAGCAAGATGCGCTGTTAGCGGATCTCTCTAAAACTGCCTCACCAAGAATATACCCCCCCTTTTTTTTTTAGACCCTCTCTGAATCTGAGGTAAGCAAAGTTGGTCAAACTCTTTTCCTGTGCAGGTCGCTGTGAATTTTTTCCATGTATTTAGAAAAAAAAAAAATGTAATGGTTTTTCCTCATGCCAAAAAGAATCAGATCTTGAAGGCAACTCATTCTGTATCTGAAAACGTGGAGTTTGGCTAGCTCAGAGTCCTGTGGCTTGTAGAAAGTATGCTATCTTCCCCCCCCTCACCCCCCGCATGCATTCTTCTTTCAGGCTCAGTAAAGGCCTGGTAGGGAATGAAGCGCACATGCTTTTTCTAGTGGCCTGACAAATATCTCAAATATATGCATTCCCTCATATAGACTCCAATCAGATTTCCAGACAGCATGAACTCTGGCAGCCCTATATGGATTACTTTAGCAGGGGCTCGCAGGGTAGCAAGGCACTTGAGTAACATGATCCCATTCCCTGCAGCTGCACGGCCTGCTACTCATTGCAGCATCAGTGGGGTTAAGAAACCCAGCTCTGTGGGGGCGGTGGAAGGGAATATCAGCTGTCCCACCACCTTGATCATGCGGTGGTTGATCTATTATGAGATGGTTGCCGCTGGTATGTTTCTAGAACAGTTTCTCCTTCCACACCTAAAGTTTTCTCCTCTGTGCCTCTCCCTAGGGCTGCTTTCTAACGCTCTGGTATGCAGAGCAGCAGGTTTACAGCTTTGCTCCGGGTCCTGCCTACCCCCATCGACAGAATCAGCTGTAGAGGAAAAAAAAAATGCTTGAGATTAGGTAAAGAGCTGTACGCTCCTGTGTCTGATTTTTTTGGAAAGTGGGGAGACCCCCGCTACAGGGAGGACTGCAGCATCTCAAGGCGGCAGAGAGTAAAAAATGGACAGTGTTGCTATTCAGAGTCCAGCAGTGTTAGAGCTGTTGAGCAATGTGTGCATGGTGCACTGTTTTGTTGCTGCTTCCCAATTCCTGGCATGACCTTGCCTTTAATCATTAAGCAGCACTAATGATTAATAATTAGGAAGATGAATCTTAACATCATGATGAAGGCATGCTGGCTATTTTCCTAGAATTGCCTTTGTAACAATCATTGGCGAATCAGTTCTCATGATTTCCCACATCCACAGAATCCCTTCCAGCCTCTTCACAATCCTTCTCCAGAGTAGCAGCGTCCTCCTTGCTTCATTGAGCTTGCCTTCTCTATCCCTTCCCCGATGTGCCTATGTACCAATGCCCACGTTGTGCACATCAGGTCAAACTTGTGATCCGGCTGGACCCAGACTTCGGCATTGGCTCTGGCATTACTTAGCATGCAGCCTGCCTAGTGCCCATTGCCCAGGTACCGCTGTGGGGAAGCTGGGAATGGATGTCCATGTGGACGTGCATTGGATGCTTACAAGGCATGGTGGGGAGAACTGAAGGTATTTAGTCTGGAGAAGAAAAGACTAAAGGGGGATTCGATGACAATCTTTAAATACCAAAAAGGGTTTTACAGAGGGGATTCCTATCAGCTATTCGGCATCCACAAAGGACAGGGCAAGAAGTAATGGACTTAAATGCAACAAGGGAGATCTAGGTTGGATATTGGGAAGCAATTTTTAACTCTGAAGGTGCCTCACCATTGGGACAGGCGAACTAGAAAGAGTAAAGTCTCCATCACTGGAGTTGTTTAAGTGCATGTTAGATGCATTTAGTTCAACCCCTGCCTAAGGTAGGATAATCCTTATCTAAACCATCCCAACTACGTGACCTCTTGAGGTCCTTTCCGGCCCTATTTTTGAGTCAAACTAGGATGAAAACCCTGTTTTCTCTCCATTGAGAACTAATGCTCTAAGAGACCAAGAATATTACTATTCTAAGAGTTTTTTTTATTGGTAATCAGTGATTTCTTTCCTCGCGATGAGCTGCTCACAGTGAAAGAGTGAGTGGTAGGTGCCAGCCGGGATCCTGGAGGCAAGTGAGGATGGGGTTTGTAATGCCTCCACCATGAGCATTAGTGCTTATCAGGGCTTCTAGGTTCAAGGAGTTGCCAACTTCAAGCATGAAGCAGTGATGGATGCAGAAACTGGGGGTTTAAAACCTCTGTTCTCTGACCTCCCCAGGGATGCTGGAGCTGGGGCAGAGAAAATGCCTTCAGCCAAAAACGCATCTGCCTGTGGCAGCAGCATGCCATAGCTGTGATGGCCATGAGGTATGCCTTACCCACCTGGCCAGGGATGTCCTCAGTGGACACTAAAGCACACCCAAGACCACGGTCCTGAGGACAGCCCTGCTGCAGCACCCTGGGGTGCCTTCGCCAGGGTATTTCCAGGAGTGGAGCATGTGAGTGGGACTGGGGCATACTTGAGAACATCCTTAGCAGGTCTCATTGCCACCATGATGTAGACGTGTTCCAGAGGCTCAGGTTCCTTCTTGCAGAGTTTCCTTGCAGAAACAGTAGGTTCTGGGTCTGTGAACACTGCATGGGCTTTCCTGATTCACTGTGACCAAAGACATCTCCAAGGAAGTCTGCTGGCCCCAAAGAGATGGCTGGCTTCATTGCCCTAGATGCTGCAGTTCCCAGTGGGCATTGCCCGACTGGCCCCCGCCCTGGCCAGTACAGACAGAAACGCGCTCCCTCCACGTGGGATGGCAGGAGGCAGGGAATACCTTGATATTTTCACAAATACACAATACAGTTCCTCCCGGGTGCCTGGTTCCAAATGTATACCTTCCCAGAGGCAAAGCGTACGGCACATCTGGATTCAGCATTATGGAAATCCCAATCCTTTGGGCCGGCTCAGCCTTGCTGGGGATATTGGCTTGAGGGCTGCATGCCTCGTATGGAGAGATACCGTTTACTGCCCACAACAGCTGCTGAATGATGAACATCAGGTTTACACAACGCTTCCCATCCCAGCACCTCGATGGGATCAGAAGCTCTCATGTGAAATGCATGCATTTTGCATCAATGCCGGTGTCGGCATGGAGCAGATCAGCCATTGCCATGGGGAAAAAACAAAATCTTTCTCATGGCTAGAGATGAACCTTTTGGAGACGATGTGGTAGATGAAAAAAAGGCCAAGTGGCAACCACTATGGCTTTACAGCTCTTACACTGCAAAATGGGCTCATTTCCAGGATTATTGTGCTAATGACCAGTGAGCCCATGCAGTATCTGGCTTCTCAGTGGGTGGACTCTCTCCTTAGGAAATATTAGGAGACCAGTTATGCTTCCTCATCATTATATATGGCACCTTGATGTCCCCTATTACTGATGCAAGGTTGTGTCTCAGTGTATTTAAATAGGTAGATGCTTAAGGCAAGGACTGGATTACACAGTCTTAGAGAGCCCCGGACACTGGGGCTGTCATACAGTCCTAGGAGGGTACTATCATGGCATTAAATATCTTAGTGCCATGGTCCTGTACTTTATGCACCAGTTTAGTCTTTGTCTGTTCTGCTCCCATTCTGACTTGAATCTTGGCATCCTCCTCATGTCTCTCTGCCAAGATAAGAGGTGGAGTTTGCTGCGTTAGTTGTCATTCCTATGAGGAGAATGTAATAGCTGCTTGGATTTCAAAGACTGGATACAAGAGCCATGTTCAATCCAACTCGCTGCTCTTCTATCCAAACCCAAGCAGGTGATAGCATTGTACAAGAGACGGTCACTCGGGCACTATCATTTGGCTCTGTGTAAGGTGTGGACAGATAAAGTGATGCGTTTTAACAAGATTTACACTTATCGTTCGCATTCGGAAGAATGAAGACCCACGGGGGATGCGATAACAGGCTTCAAATACCTGAAGGGCAGAGAGTAAAGATAATGGTGATAGACTATTTTCTATGGCCACAGGGGTTAGGACGAGGAGCAATGGTCTTAAATAACAGCAGATTTGGACATTGTGGGATCATAGGAAAGTAGGGATAGCAGGGACCTCACAAGGTCACCCAGTCCAGCTCCCTGCTCAAGGCAGGATCATCCCTGAGCAAACCACCCCAGCCATGCATCTGTCGAACCCGCTCTTGACAATCTCCAAGGATGAAAAGTCTACTATTTCTCTAGACTTTTCCACTACTTGACCACCCTTGTAGTAAGAAGTTAAAAACTTTAAGGCTATGACAGTGGTCATGTAAACCACGCTTGGGGCTGGCCTACTGCTAATTTCAGATCCCTCGGGTGCCAATGGCCTTGGTCTTTCTTCCAGTCCACCGAAGAAACGGTAGCGGCCGAGCAGCAGAGTACTCCAAGTTCCTGTCCTCCAGGGCAAGACATGATACAAACTGATTGATATATGCAAATATTAATACTATATATATGTGTGTGCATGTGTGTGTTAAATATATATATTTATATACACACATATATATACACATATATATGTGTGTGTGTATGTATGTGTTAAATACACACACACACATATATATCCATATACATACATACATACATACATACACACACACACTATAGGAATTTGAATTTATAAATGACACAAAAAGAAAAAATGCCTAACGAAGCTAATAATATTGGTTAACAATCAGCAAAAACCAACCCGACATTCACACATTCACTAATTTGATTACAACCTACTATACTTCCCATTGGTGAGACAGCACTTCAAATGCATGGGTACTCTGAGTTAATGCCACGATGCTCAGTGTGACAAGAAAATGACTTTTGCAGTCTCTCCGGTGGTCAGCAGAAATGCAGCTCGGGGTGGTTCACGCAACCTTGGCTTCAGCTGGGTTTGCAGGCAGCAGCAGGCAGAGGACGCCGTGCCCTCCGGCTCATCTGGTAGCTGACTCCGGTTTCTGATACCCTCGGACGGGGCTGTCCTGCCCCTGGTGCAAACCTTAACTCAAAGGCAAGCACAAAACAAGGCAACACAAAGACCACCGCACTTTCCAACCCCACTCTGTCTTTCAATAGCCCTTTGCTCACCCCTCCTATGGTTTCCTCTAAGCTTCCATGCATGATGCTCAGTACCTGCTTCCCCCAGGCCAACCCGACTTCTCACAGATGCCAAAGGCGAGCTGGGACAAACTCCCTCCAGTCTCGCCTTCCCTCTCACCCCACACACAGGCGCCTTGTGAAGGGAAAAAGCTCTGCTGCTGCAAACCTCCGCTGCTGGGCACATGCACACATGGATGCGACCCAGCGCCGGGCTCTTGTAAAAGCATCACACGCATTTGTATAAAGGGCGCAATGCGCATCAGCACTGAGAAAATGGTGGTAGTGCACTTTTGAACTAAAACTCATCAAAAGTGTTTTAGTTTCCAAGTGCACCACCACCATTTTCTCAGCGATGATGTGCATTGTGCCTTTTATACAAATGCATGCCATGCAGCGCTGGGTGTGTCGGCTTGCGTGCTCTGCGGACTCAATTAATCAAGTCTGGCAATCCAGCACATGGGAGCAGACAATCATACGTGTATAAATGCCCGCTGTGTCCAGCCTGGAGCACTCCTCTTTGAGGTCCGTGCACTTTAATGTTGGTTATGGTCAAACACTGGAGCAGGCTTCCCAGAGAAGCAGTGAAGTCTCCATCCTTGGAAATATTTAAGGGCAAAACAAACAGACCCTGTCTAGGATAGTTGATGAGCAGAGACTAGAGGATCTCCTGAGGGCCCATCCAGCTCTATTTTACTTTGATTTGAATGCTTGAGTTTTCATAGTGCTGATGAGCACTTGCCTCTCAAGGTCAGTGCAGGCGTCCCAAAGGAGCATGAGCCTGGCTGAGTCAAGACCAGAAACAACTCAGATCTCTTGTGCACGACTTTTACATCAGGGCAATCGTAGGAAGTTGTTCAGACCCCTTGGCCCGGAGCCGTTTCAGTTTTGAAAGGGAGAGTTTCCGCAAGACCAGAAATGCTTGATTCAGAGTCTCTCCAACATGAGCATCCTTTCTTGATTCAAAGCTCGGGTTAAAGAAAAGTTTGCAGCTGAGAAATCTCACCTGCTTAGTATGACCTGAAAGGACAATACCTCTAAAATTGTTTCACATTTTTTTTAAAGCTGTTGCACCAACTAAGGCAAAACAGATAAAACCCTAACCATTTTTTTAAAATCATAGGCCAGGATGCAGCAATCTGTCCTACCAGGAGCACAAACTTTGCTTGAAATCACCCCACTAAGGAAGACCCACAATACTGAAGCAGAAGAGAAAATCTTGAAATCTGTGCTCTTCCCTCGGTTACAACATTGCAGCAGACCAACCCAGAGCATTTTGGCTTCAAGTGCAAACTCTCCAATCCAGACCACTTGCTCCAGCTGTAAATTAAGTCCCCCAACACCACTATAGCCATCCTCGGCCAATTTATACAAAGCAGGACAATAGTTTTTGCTAAAGGGCTAATGCTTATTTTTCTTCTTCAGTGTTGGCAGCATGTGCCTTTATAAAATTTCCAGTGCAAAGCTCTAGATATAGCAATAGTATAGCCAGCTTTTTGTTGTTAGGTTTTTTAAAAAGGCATTTCAGCCAGTGACATATTATATTTTGACTTTCTTTTTATTGGCTAAATGGTATGGTAGAACTGCCAACATTAGCAGCTCAAAAATTTATCCAATTCTGCCAAATCATTAGACTTGCTTAATAATCACGGGATTCCTAAAAACAATACATGTGCATTTCTTTTTACTACCTTCTCTGGTTTCTGAGAGTTTAGGCTCAAGCATTTCATCTTTTCTCTGCTATTCTAACGGCTAGAAACCTACCTTTTATTTTTAAATGAAAGCAGAGATTTCATCCAGAGAGCTGTATGACCTCACGGGACTTAAGAAAATACCAGCTATCACCCGATTCCATATAAAATTGCAAGAGTTGGCAAATCTGAAAAGAGTCAGCAAACCTGAAGCTTTCCACCGTATGTCAACATGGTCAGATTCACCGTGTGATGTTCCCAGTGCTATTAGTGACACAATTGAATTTTCTCTAACGTGAGCATCATCTGTGTGTATTAATAGGGGACCTGTCATCTCTCAGAGTCTTGAGATATTCAGAAATTCATTGTCATTGCCCTGTTGTTTTAAATGAGGGTCAGAGCTGAAATGCAGATGGATTCATTAAGTCCCGTTTAATGAGGCACTAAGGTAGTATCTTAGTGGGGGTTGCAAAGAGGACGTTCTCTGTGGGGGCAGATGACAGGACAAGGAGCAATGGGCTCACATTGCAGCAAGGGCAGTTCAGGTTGGATATTAGGAGAAACTTTCTCCCTAGGCGGGTGGCGAAGCACTGGAACGGGTTACCCAGAGAAATGGTGGCATCTTCATCCTTGGAGGTTTTCAAGGCCCAGCCCAATAAAGCCCTGACTGGGATGAGATAGTTGGGGCTGGTCCTGCTTTGAGCAAGGGGTTGGACTAGATGTGACCTCCTGAGGTCCCTTCCCACCCACATTGTCTGCGATTCTGTGATCTTCAGTCTGAACTTGTAGCTGGCTTTTGGATAGATTTTTTTATGGAGTTTCTTAGACAACAAACCTCCAAACACTTCCACAAATGCTGCTTCTGCTGCAACAGCAGCCCTACTGATACCCACAGACCTACTCAAGGTAGTGAACTTTAGCACACAGGTAAGTGTTTGCAGGCATAGTTTTGTGGGGTTATTAATGGGTTATTGCATTGTGGGACAATACAATAGCAGTTACCAGATGTAGTAGCTTAGGTAGCTATCAGACTGATGCATTGCATTTATTCGATGGCTGTTTGCATTGATTACAACCCCATCCTGCCTGGCCTTTGTGCAACTGCTTAATTTTGGCCTATCAGGTTGTGACTTGTGGGCCTCTTAGGGCTGGGTCTGTGCTGTGGTTGAAGTGGGGATAATTGTGCGGACCCAAGATAGCTAGTCCAGTGACATATAGGATCTAGTAGGCAACCAGCAGCTTTTGGATCATGGTGGATGTGTGAGAGGTCACCAGGACCTTCAGCGCATACACCTAGGCAGGAGTATGGAAGAATACAGGCTTCCCAAATCTTCCACCCCGCTGTTAGGCCATTGAGACAGTATTCAAAGGGCAGACTGAGTCCGGACATTTTGGTGACTTAATGGCTATAGTTTTATGCGCATCTAGGAATCGAATCCTGGCTCTTGCACTGCAGACAAGGATCCTACCGCTGAACTGCAACAGCAGGGTGTGTAGGATCTACTGCAATACAAAGAGGAGTAGTAGCAGTAATAATAATAGAGTTAGAGTTAATATTAGTTCTGAATACCAATGAATAGTAGAGCATGTCAGGTTACATAACTCCTTTAAAATTGGACCTTGAATCTTATCTTGAATACAGACATGGGTTGGGGTTTTTTTCTGCACCATCCTATTTGAGATAGAGGAGATCACATGCTGTTTAACAATGGTTTGGAAAAATAAGTACTGTCATTTTAAGAAAGCCTCCGCACAGCTGGGGTTTTCTTTTCTTTTTCTTTTTTTTTTTGCAGTGCAGGTTATACATTAGCCTGTGTGTAGAGCCTGGTGGGGCGGTGAAGTAATGCTTGGGGAATGTGTGATTCTTAACGAAGCTGTGGAGGATGGTAACCAGGAGGTCACAGCTAATCCAACCCCCTGCTCCAAGCAGGACCAGCCCCAGCTACATCATCCCAGCCAAGGCTTTGTCCAGCCGGGTCTTAAAAACCTCCAAGGATGGAGAGTCCACCACCTGTCCTACTGCTTCACCACCCTTCTAGTAAGAAAGTTTTCCTAATATCCAACTCAACTTCCCTTGCTGCAGCCTGAGCCCATTGCTCCTTCTGTCATCTGCCCCCACTGAGACCAGTCCAGCTCCATCCTCTTTGCAACCCCCTGCAGGGAGCTGAAGGCTGCTATTCAATCCCCCTCGGTCTTCTCTTCTCCACACTAAATAAGCCCAGTTTCCCTAGCTGCTTCTCATAAGTCACGTGCCCAGCCCCTGAACCATTTTTGTTGGACTTTCTCCAAATTGTCCCCATCTTTTCTATAGTGGGGAGCCCAAAACTGGACACAGGACTCCAGGTGTGGCCTCCCCAGTGCTGAATAGAGGGAAAGAATCACTTTCCCTGATTTACTGGGCAATGTGTCTACTAATGCAGCCCAGTATACCATTAGCCTGCTTTGCCTTTAAATTGAGAATAGTAGTGAGCATTGCTCAGAAACTGGCTCCAAGTCTAGCTTCATCGGTGAAAGATAGGTTGCCAGCCCCGCAGAGCAGGTACTACATGTGCGTGCTTGTGTTTGGACAACATTTGCCATCAACAGTAGGTTTGGGTTAATAGTAACCAGTAATAATCCCCTGACTCCCGATGGCACAGTGATGGGCACAGGAATACCTACAAAGTCCCTGGTGTCTATTCCAGATTTCCAAAGAGCTGTATCAACATGAGCTAATCTTCCCCACACCGCTATCCAGGAGATGACAGTCAGGGCAGAGCGAGGAATGAAAAAATATTGATCTGCCCCAGTTCCAGCTCATTAGGAATAACGACGCAGTTCGAGCAAATAGTTCCTGACTCTTGATCTTAAAATTTCCATGCACTGCTGTTACCAAGTAGTTTTTTATAATACCCATGGTGGGCAGGGTGCTGAAGAAACCAGCCCCTACTCTAAATGGTCTATACTGTAGTGTGGCAAAATCCCTCCGGTTTGTTATCAAGAAGCAGTTGAAAACCTGCTGGTGGTGCTCTGTGTCTGCTTTCTCTTGTACAAATTGGCTTACTCCTCCTATGCTTCCACCTTTCCAGTCGTAGACTTGCCAAACTCCCCTGATTAATCTAAACAGCCTATATCTCTCCATGTGAGCCAGTTGCTTCTCCTACATTGAAAAGAGCCTGAATACTTGAACTCAGTTACCCAAGAGAAGAAAATTGGTTGATCTTTGGGGGTTCCTTCTCCTTTGAGGGAGCTGCAATGAGATGTGTATAGATTCACCATTCCCCCAACAAGCTCCTGCTATTTTGTTTTTCTTTTAGCTCGGCATGATTTCTCAATACAGAGGGGGCCGACTATCACACTTCACCATATCACAGGAGGAAGGCTTACAAACTCCATCCAGCCCTCAGCAGTCAATGTCCTTGTCTGATCTGGAATCAGGACTCGTGGTTGAGGTGATATCTTTTATTAGATCAACTAGATTTTTGCAAAAAAACCCAACCCTTTTTAATTGTCGGATCTGGAAATGAAAGGTTCTGCATCAGCTTTGCCCCCTTGTGTTCATACCATACAATAGATGCCAGGTGAAAGAAGCAGTCTGTAATTAGTAGCTCTGCTGATTAAGCTAGGTAGGAATCCATTGGCTCCCAGAGCTACGGGCCTAGCAAGGCTTACCATCACAAACGTCATCCCTTAGTTTCACACCAGGTTAGAATAAGGCTCTGAGGATGCTTGTGGGGGGCCTGACTTGTTGAGTAAGTTAGAGTGAAGTTACATGTTACACTTAACTCATATTAAATCTGTGGTGTTAAAGTTAAAATGTGCGATGAGCACTGGCATGCTAATACCATTTGTGGCCTGCACTGGTTTTGACTTGCCACTGGTGAGCAGGGGTGTGGCTAGGACATGTGGGGTCTATCTCTGCTATAATTGCAATGTGCACTGATTTGCTAGACTATATACCATCATTAAATTAAAAAAAACCCTTAACAAGGCAGGCAAGAAATAGTCAAAATAGTCAAAAGACGTCATATCATTAGTACTGTAGGTATTACAGTTACATGCACATCTCTTATTGAGATTTATAAAACAAAGTTAAGTCTTGCTGTGCATCTTGGTGCAGTGCCTTCAATCATTTCTACACCTCAGTTAAAGTTTTTAGGTAGCGCTTTAGCTGTGAAATAGAGGGGAGGCATTACTAGGAATGGCTCGCAGACAGCAACTTTGCAGAAGAAAGGGTAGTTTGAGTAGTCAAACCTCAAGACTCCTAAAAGGAGAGAGGATTGTTAACACCGACGGGGTGGAGAGAGATTAGCAGGAATCAGGGAGAGGAGAATGAGCCATGAAGTCAATTGACTCTATCAGCGCTGCCTGAATGGAAATGCCGCTGCTTCTCCCAGGTAGTTGGTTTTGAAGTTTTGGTGAAGCAGGAATCAAAGAGGGGTGCAACTGCACCCCTGCCCTCCCTCCTCCTGGATCTGCTTCTGCCGGTGTGCACTACAGCAGGTCTGGCTCCATGTGAGTGTGCAGCCAGGATGCTCAATGCATCTTGTAAATCAGAGCTGATGTCTAAGGTGAGCAATCAGAGCGGTTGTCTAAGGCCCCAACCTGTGTCCCAGGGCACACCAATAAGCTAGGTGAGCTCAGATCCAATGTGAAGGGCCCATCTAGGAGCCTTTACCCAAGACTTTTGGAAATCCAGTGTTAGCTTTATTCTTAACCAAGCTAAATCTCAGTTGTCTCCACCCTTGAGACCTTGGTTTAATAGGTTTCCCTACTGTGGCTGCACACAGAAGACAGGCCGAGTTCAGCAGCTGGAAATCCAACAGATCTCTTTATGCATTCATCATCCAGAAGAGACAGATGAACCCACACCTCCTTCCCTCAAAAGTCAGTCTTGGTCAACAAAGAAATTACAAGCAAGGATGCAAAATTAGGTGACTTCCTCCCACTTCTGTATTTTTACTTACTAAGTACTTTCTGCATTTGAGTACCAAGTTTTTCTCAACTAAGCAAGTAGTGCAACATCCTCCTGGTAACTTCTTTCTTCCCTATGGAGAGACCATGCATTTGTATCATGGAGCTCTCCAGACAGCTGTTCCAGCCAGAAGTGGCACATCTGGCTGTAGTGTCTCCGTGTCTTTAAGTCTGGGGACTACCAGGATTTCTGGAACACACGCTAAAATAAAGCTCTGGATAGCTCCCCATCCTCCAGCTGGGGCAGTGAAGGTATTAGTGACGCCATCCTCCTTCACAGATGAGGTCTCCACTGGGGCATACTGCTCAATGTTACAACCTATGCAGCCCATCCGTGGCATGAAAGAGGTTTCCAACCACTATAACCAAGATCATTACATTGCTGGGGAGAAGGTGATCAAAGAACATAACAACATAAGGTCATTGATTTGGCCGTTAACGGAGGATATGCAAAGAAACACCATTTCCTTACTATTCTTGACAGGCAGAAGGGATCATGGCTAAAGAAAAAATATTGGAATAAAGCTGGCAAAGGATTTGATAGGACTGAAAGTTGGGTCTAGCTTAAGTCCCAGGCATGAGCTTCCTGCCAGGTCCCAAGGCTTTGCTTTACCCCCCTTTGCTGGCTGAGGGGTGGTGGATACAGCTTAGGAAATAAAATGCCTTGTGAGATCTTCCTGGATATGTCTCTTGATCAGGTAATCTGATGCCTTTCAGGAGTAGAGTAAGCACACCAGGGTCCAGATCTGACTCTAGATGGGCAAGTAGTACTTATGTGGGTAACTTTAGCAGCAAAAGTATCATTTCAGGCCGCTCGTCATGGATTTTAGATCCTACCTACCCCAGAAAATATGTGGGTAGGAAGAAAAGCAGACTTCTGACCATTTAGCTCCATTTTGTGGTTATGGCACTTGCCCAGTGAATCAGCTTCACCTGATAGAAATGTAGCATGGCCCTTGGCCTGTACACACCATGGGGTTTAATCCTTATTAAATTAAATAGGTTTATAAAATTTAAATTTGTTTAGTTTGGAGCATCACATCAGTGTTTGCACTGACTAGGTCCCCAGCGTAAGGCTATGTTCAGCCTGTAGCTCAGCCTGAGACCCAGGTGCAGGTAGCAAGCAGTTAATAGTAAACCTGGCTGGAAGGCTGGGAACAGCTGCCATGAATGAGCCATAAATGAGGGTAGATCTAGAGAGCAAGTTAAGCGCTCCAGGACCAGAGGGCAATGAAGGAGAGAAGAGAGGGGGCTGTAGGAGAAGCACAGTGCCTGGCTTGCCCCTTTTTAGGTTTGAACAAAGGCTGCGAGTTTTGATTTTGTTTCTATGTATGCACTTGCCTTCTTTAGTGTTTGCTCTGTTTGCTAGCTTGCCTATGTAAAAAAATAAGCTGGAAACCTGAATTTGGAGCTGGCCAACCTTGCTGAGTGACCTGCTGCAGCCCAGCTTTAGAAACCCCTGACCCCGAAGGGTCTTAAATCTGCCTCTCCCCCCTATCCCATCAAAATGCACTCGACATCAGGCTGAGGCAGGGCTCAGAGCATCCTCCAGCTCTCGTGTTGCAAGCTGCGAGGGGAAGCTATGTGCATCCAGGAGTAGAGCAAGGCAGGAGGAAGACGGCTCGGAGAGATGGGCCCTACCCCAGAAGGGACGGGGCTGAGTCTCTTCTGCAGGCTGGAGCTGGGGCTGGCTCTGCCAGTTGCTCCACTGCATGTACTACAGGAACGCCGGCTTTCTTAATGAAGCTGACCACAAAACGCCAGCCGCTCTTGTAGATGAAGGCCGGGGAGTGGCAATGCAGCCAGCTGCCCCACGCCCAGTGAAGTTATGAGCAACAGGCTAAATAAAACCTGGCTCGGGTTGGGGCTGAAGTGCTTGGCTTGGCTGTGGTGGGGGGAAGGGTTGGAAGGGGCAGATGGGATGGAAGAAGCCTCCCTTTCCTGGGGGTTTCTGGCCCTCGAGAACGAGGCGTGTTAGTCTGCACTAGGCTCCAAGCAGCGCTCGACACCTACCATTTTCCTTCATGCAAGAGCATCCTTCATGGGGCTGTAACTAAACTTCCAGGCAGACCTTTGGACATAGTTGGGCTGAGGGAAGATCCCCGGGGGACCGGACCCCATTAGGGTGGGCGGATACAGCCTACGCCAAGACTTATCCCAGTACAAATGAGCCAAACCAGTCCTCACTTGCGCTAGGGACTTGTGGTATAGAAACCATCGCTGTGGCTGGACCTAAAGAAGCCTCTAAAAGACCCTTGGCTTGACTTGGCACCTGTAAAACATGAGCCATGTGCCCTGAAGGGATTTGAGGGGCACTGGTGTGCCCAGCAAGTGTGTTCTCTCATGTTTGCTCCCCCCTGTTGTTACACCCGCTGGGGAAAAGCAGGCTGCTTTCACCCCCAGCTAAGGTGTAGGATCGCTTTAAACCTCCATGAAAGAATGCATATGGATAGGTATTTGGGGTGCTGAGCTGTGTGCCACAGGTCAGAGGGCTCTGGGGCACAAGTTTCATAAACCACTTTGACCCAAATCGGTGAAGTTTGATAGTACATTCAGCCGGGCTTATCTAAAACCCATTTCAGCCATGTTGCAACCAGTTTATGTGCACTGCACTTCTGTTTTTGTATAGGGTTAAGCCAGTTTCTGACGGCTTAAACCGGTTTATGTGCAACTTCTGTGTCTAGCCAGTGAGGGGAATATTAATAATGGAGCAGCGGGATGTCTTTGGATTGGAGAAGGGTCCGGCAGCCCTATTGCCACCCCCTGCCTAGATGCAACCGGGGCTTTTGAGCCCATGCTGGATGGGCCTGGGGTAGATGCACAGTCTGCAAGGGGGTGGGAAAGAAATGACTGTCTCTGGCTTAGCTCCTCTGCTTTGGGGGTATGCAGAAGTGTCAAAGACTGGGCCTGGTTCTCCACAATCCTACTCCAAATTCTCCACCCCAGGCCTGCCCTTCCTCTCTGGGATGCAGCACGTTTCCTGCACCAGTTTCCTCCCATCTTCTTCACTGTGCCATTCATTTTTTGTCCTTCTCCACTAGGTGTTGCTAGTGAAGTGGGAAAACTTCTCCGATGCCTGTTGCTAATATACCTGACAGCTCAGCGGGAGGCCAAGCCATGGCTTTTATCACAGTGCATTTTTGCTGGTGCTCTGAAGCTGCTGCTGCTTTGAGCTCTGTATCGTATAGACCTGGAGGCTCCTCTCCCTATTATCGGGGCATCTACAGCCATGCATTCAAGCCTTGTGACCAGCATCTCGTGTGCTGGTTCTCGCCTCCTTTCCTGACACAGAAGGTTTCACGCAGTGGCGTGTTGGGTCTGGGAGGCTTATGGCTTTAACACGTGCAAAACATGCATGCTGTTAGGAGGCCAGGCCAAAGGGAAGTGGCTTGGGTCGACTGAGGTTTGTGATGGCCGTTAGATGTAGGGAGGGAGTTTGGGGGGTCAGCTTCATTCTGCAATCTTGCATCGGTCCCTAGGAAAGTGCAGTCTCCTGCACGGATGAGCTTCAGAGGGCCCAGCAAGCATACGGAGACTGGGCAGCTGACATCTTGCAGGGCATTCACTGAGATCGGGGCTTCACTGTTCTGTGTGGGCCCCGATTCACAAATCAGACAGCCTCTATCCTAGAAAGCTTATGACCTATCAGTGAGCCATGGTAGAGATCATCCTCAAATCAAGGGCTTGCCAATGGCTAAGTAGGCCAGACAAACAGAGGGTCAATGGAGAACAGAGGGAGGTAAGGTGACTTGCCCAAGGTCATGGAGCGAGTCGGTGGCAGAGCTTGGACAAGCCCCCAGGTCTTCTGACTTCAAGCCCGGTGTTTTCTTTGCTGCCTCTCCCAGCCATGGGAGCCTCTTCGGTGAAACATGGTTAAGGGCTGCTGCTGATTTGTTTCTTGCCCTGAAATGTCATCTGCAGTTTAATTTTAATTTAATTTAAAAGTGAGCGTCCAACCCAGCCAGAATATCAGACCCTGCATTATCCAAAGCTGCCTGCTTAGAAAGCTTTCCCATTGCCTATGTCAGCCTGGCCTGTGATGCTTTTGCAATGCTGTGATGATACCAGTTGTCAGGGGCAGATTAAGAAAGTGCGCGCCAATGAAATTCGTGGTAAATGGATCTGACATGAGTCTGCGCTCCTGAGGTTTCCATTCAGGGTAGCCAGAAGAGAAATATGTAGCCATGAAAACATTGATCAGGAGGGCCTAAGTTGGCATCCCTTCCATGTCTGTCAACACACACGCCGGATCCGCAGCGTAGATGTCATGGGCAGGGGAGACACCACGATGATGGTGTTGGTCCAGGTGGTTTCACTGTGCCTGGAAGGGGAGATCCCCTTCCTCCCGACCTTAAATGACTTGGTGGGCACCCCTACAAGAGTCTACAAAGGCTTCGCAATGGGATGATCTTGGCTACACAATTTATGGGGGTGAGGGATTGCTCTCCGGCTTTCCCTCTAGCCCGCTCCTTTGGCCTGTTGGCTTGAGGCAGGTGAGACTAGAAGGCATCTGAACCCCGTAGCCTCTGGCCGTGGGGCTTGCACGGAGGATGCCTGCCATGGATTTGGGGGTATCTGGAGCCCCAGATGGAGTCTGGGAGGGTGGTAGCACTACACAGACTTGAGTGATTGAGCTCCGCACAGTCGATGGACTTTGAAATAGTTTGGCTCATTTGACCTGAGACACAAAATTAAAATACAATCAACCAACCAAAAAAAAAAAGCAGATGCCATGGGGTTTAGATGGAGTTGGATTCTGCCGTTCAAATCCAGCCTAAACCCACATGGACTGAGCCAGTCCTCAGGGCTGTTGGCTGAGCTATGTGGCATGGTGCTCAGCTTAACTCCTGGATGATGCCCACAAGACAGAGGTGCTTCAGCCTGTGTCTGTCCAGCCTCCCTCCCATAAAACGGATCTGCCCCTCTGCTAAGATACAAGGAATCTGCATGTCTCCCCGCCTGATATGAAGCCTGACAATTTAATTAACACAGCTGCTTGGAAGGCTACAACAAACCGACCCGCTCCATGCATTGCTCTCAGTGGCAAGGCCATTTCTGAACTGATGAGGTGGATTTTAATCACGCAGCATGGGCTGGGGAGCAGCCCTGGCTGCGAGCATCCTAAACACCTGCTGCCTTTGATTAAGCAGAGCGGCTCTGTCTTATTTTGACGGCCACGGTCTCCTGGGCTGCGGCAGGCTGCATGTTAGTGGGCTTGGGAGCTATGAATGGTGCTCGGGTCCATGAGTATTTTTGGATTTCCCCTGTGACCTCCCCCCAGATTTTTGCTCGAGGATCTTGAAAAGCAGTTGCTGCTTCTCTTTGCTCTGTAGCTGTTTTTAGAAGGGGGTGAGTTTTTCCTGCCCCTGCTTGCCGGGATATCCCAAGAACTGACTCATCCGTTGGTGCTTCAGAGTGACTGCAAATATCAAACTATTTGAGTTGATCTAAGAAAAGATATCAGATTCACCCAAAGAACTTTGTCTGCAAATATCAAATCGCTCAGGGTCGAAGGTCTTTGCAACCCATCTGGCAGCAAAGCTGGGCAAGAGGCTCGCTCTGCCTGCATGTCTGCACTCCAAGGGGGTGCGGGAGCAGGACGGGGGAGGCAGGCAGGTGAGTGACTGGGAGACAGCAACACCCAAAGTGGGACTTTGATGGGATGCACCAGCCTTAGTCATAAAGACAGCCTACAAGTAGGTAGTAGAGGAGGAAATGGCAGAATAGAAGGAAAAACACACCCAACTTCCCAAACTTGCATGGTGCTGCCCCGTAGCAATGAAGGCAGAAGGGCTGTAGAAGAAACCAAGGGAGAACAGGATTACCCAAGTTAGATTTCAGTCTGAACGGCAGGTGTCTCTCTGAATCATAAAATCATCAAAAATTAGGGTGGGAAGGGACCTCAGGAGGTCACACCTAGTCCAACCCCCTGCTCCAAGCAGGACCAGCCCCAGCTACATCATCCCAGCCAAGGCTTTGTGTAGCCGGGTCTTCAAAACCTCAATCAAAGAGTCGTAGAAAAATAGGGCTGGAAGGGCCCTCAGGAGGTCACTTATTCCTATCTCCTACTCAAGGCAGGGTCATGCCTGCCTATATCATCCCTCACAAATGTTTATCTACCATGTAAAAATCATAAAGAAAAAAACTTGTAAAAATCTAAAAAGCTTAAAAATCTCTGCTGACAGATCCCACAATCTCTCTAGGGAATCGGTTCCTTTGCCTAACCACTCTCAGAGCTAGACAGTCCTTCCTATTATCTATCCTCAGTCTCCCTGCCTACAATTTGAACCCATTACTCCTTGTCCTGTTCCTGTGGACACAAAGAACAGCTGGTTGCTATCTCCTATGTGACAATCCCTTTTGTATTTGAAAGTGGTTACCAAATACCTCCTCAGTCTTCCCTTCGTTTAGTCATCCCAATCCTTCCAACCTTTCCCCACGTGTCCTGATTTCAGGAAGTCACCTCATTTGGGTCTTCCCTCCTATTTCCAACCTGAGGGCTGCCTGAGGATCTTTGATGACTCCAAGGAGGCAGGTCCCCACTTGAACATCTCGCTGGAGAAGAATTCCAGTCTCAAGTTGTGGTTGCAAAATCTGGTCTATCAGGTTTTGGGGCATAGGATCGTCTAGGGGTGCCTATACACATTACGGGGTATAAATCTCATTAAATTAAATAGGTTTATAACATTTAAACTTGCTTATTTTGGAGTGTCACATCAGTGTTTGCATGCATTAGGCTTTTAAATAAATTAAGCCTGGTGTGCCATTCCCTATAAATTCCAGCAAGAGGAGCTGCCCTCCACCTGCATCCTGTGGCCTGCCCTGCAGCTGTGGGCTCCACCCCCGGATGGTGCCACAGGAGAGTGAGACATACTGTCCTTCAGGCCTGCCCAGGGACCCCTACTCTGTACCCTGCCCCACAGCTGTGGGAGCAGGGAGCTGGCACACAGCACAAGAAAAAAAAAAAGGCGTCAGCAATTCGAAATCTCATCTGGCAGACAAAGAAGCTCATTACACATCTTTGAGTGCCTTTGTGTTTGAGATGTCCAAGAACTGCCTCTCTTGCCAGATTTTCTTTTCCCAGCTCTCTGTTGGCCAATGCTCAAAGGGTGGCCAAAGGAAACTGTACAAAGACACACTCAGGATGACCCTCAAGCACAGAGGCATCGACACCAACGGCTGGGAGGAGCAAGCTGCTGACCATTCAGTGTGTCGCCACCTGGCATGCCAAGGCACACAACACTTTGAGACCTGACGATTCAATACTGAGGTGGAACGGCGGCAGCGGAGGAAGGAGAAGGAGACCAATCTGGGGCTGCAAATCCCACTCCCCCATAAAACAACATGCCCCCATTGCTGAAGAATGTGTGTATCCAGAATCAGGCTCCTCAGTCACCTGAGGACCCATCAAGCCTGATGGACATCATCCTCGACTCCGAGGGACTGCCAACAATGACATTTGCATGCGACAAATCCATGGACATGACGCTTTAATTTGCAGTGAGCCAAATTAAACTACATCTGCGGAGTTTTTGTTTAATACACCAGACAGACTTAAAGCATCTGGAAAACCTACTTGTGCAAATAGTCATGCCATTGCAGCGCAAGAAACGGTGAAAACCGTGGTGTGTACAAATGCCCTAGAAGGCCAAGGCACCTGTTTTATTCTTATCAGGTGAAGATGTAACTCTGTGGGTACTGCGTGATTTGTCAGAATATGATAGTCCTTCAAGGTAGGCTCTTCAGAAGCCAAAGCATGTTGCAATACAAGAAGGTTGAAAATCTGAAGAGTCCCACGCTACAAGGTCAGAATGGACTATTTTGACCATTTCATCTGACCTCCTGTATCAAAGTAAGGGAGGTGGTGCTCTCGCCTACCTTGGGGGTCTTTAAGACGAGGCTAAACATGCACCCAGCTGGGGGCATCTGACCCCAGCTCTCGTTCCTGTCCAGGGCAGGGAGTTGGATCCGATGATCCGCTAAGGTCCCTTCTGACTCAAACATCTATGAATCTATTAATCTAAAATGCAGGCCTTAGGACTTTGCTGAGTTAATTCCCATTTAAACGTAAGCACATTTCTTAGGAAAATATCCAGTCTGAATTAGAATTCTCCAGTAGCTCTTGTTCCAATGGTTAATTACCTTCCTCGTTAAAAAGGAGTGGAGTGCCAATGGTCAATGTGGGAACCACCACTGTCTGTCTAATTAACATTTTAATTTCCAAGTAATAGCCCAGGACTGAGCTGGGAATATATTAGTCTTCAGCTGAAATGTTTCTCAGTCGTTCCTCATTTCAACAAGTGTATTGAGTTTATTATGTCTCTAATGAGCCCAGGAGCCCTGTAACACTGCTCTTTGGTTTCCATTCCCTGGAGATCTGGACCCTGCTTATTCCATGGGAGAGGGGAGTTTGGCTAGTCTCTGCACCAGGGGTAGCAGATAAGCGGATGAAGCGTGCCGTCCTGTGACAGACTGGGAGGATGTCTTGGAAGGTGACAGACTTGATGGGGAGCAAGACTTGATGGCTCCAGGTTTGATGGGGAACAAGATGGCTATGCTGGTCCATTCTGGCCTAGTTTGGGGGGGGTCAAGCTCATCCTTCCCCTTAGCTAGATCTGGGTGGCAGGGTTCTTTGCCAGTCTAAACCATTACATTAGTGCTACCCAATCACTGCTTTTGCTTCCTGAGGCACCCTCAGTCTGCCGGCCAAGAACCTGGGTGGGTTTTACACCTTCACGCACATCGATGCAGCTGGGGTGCTTTACACTCAAGCCCTCTTCTCTTGACCTGGCTCTGTTGTCTCCTGCCATTTAACGGGCTGTTCTGCTTCCCCGGGGATGACTGAAATGCAGTCTAGACAAATGCAATTTTCTGCCTAAGTAACAGGCTGAGTTCTCTCCCCTGATGCCCATTTGTTTCTTAAATAAGATTTGTGGTGATTGCCAGCTCCCACCTGCTTTTTCTCTGCCCCGAGTGGTCGCATCTGCAGTTCTCCCTGATTGCATTAGTGGCTTGGCCAACAGACAGTGGGGTAGGATGGCACCAGAGGCATTTTTTCCTAGAAAGAAGCTGGTGCTGGAGTGAGTGGAGATGACGTTTTCTGTCGGGAAGCCAGGTCTGGCCCCCCGTCCAGCCAGCCCCGAGGGCGGTGCTAGCCAGCACTAGAGGGACTGGGGAGAGCACTCTCCTGTGTGTTGGGAGTCCTGGATCTGCCGGTGAATGCGGGCCTCGGGCTAGCAATTGCGGCTAGGTGCACTAGGGTTGCCTATACCTCTTTTGCAGCCCTCCGGCTGGTCTGCTTGGAAATGCAGGCTGAAGCCCTCCACAGCCCCTCCCCAGGCTCCTGCCTCTGACCTGTTGGAGAGGGCTGTCAGGGGGGATGCACTCGGCGTGGCTTCATTGGCGTATTTGCAGGATGGCAGGCAGGGCATGGGTGGGAACAGCCTTGGAAGGGGTGTAGGCACATCCAGGGGCTCCTACCAGACTGGGGTTGCAATGCTCATCTCTTTCCTCCAGCACCTGGTGTGAGGGACCTGGGCTCCCTCTCTCAGCATCTCAGGGTGGGATTCACCTGAGCCAGCTTGCTGAGCTCGGCTGTGTCCCTGGAGCCTGATCACTAGAAGCAGGCCCTTCAGTCCATTTGGGATCCAGGGCATGGAGCCCTTTCCCCGCTCCTAGAGACCTGAGCAGGGCTCGCTCTTTCTGTCATAACTCAGGCGAGAAGGAGAGGCCGGGTCCTTGTCTGGGACCTGGCCCTTCGCCTCCCAGTGCTGGAGGTGCACTTTGCACTAGGAGGGTGGTAGCATTGCACGGCCTCACCCGGGTGTTGGGAGGGGAAATGCCAGATTTGGGTTTCCATTCTGGCGATATGATGCCCCACGACTAGCTCCTTCTAGGATGCCGAGGGAAGCCCCCGGGCATGGTTGTGTCTTGGCATTAAGGAGCTTGGACAGGAATGATCACCACTAGTTGAATGAATTTGGGTGCTGGTTGCAACCAGAGCTGGGGATTTGGACTTGGGGGTGCCAGTGCTCCTGCTTGGACTTCACGCTGGAGGTTTCTGGTTAAAGGGTCTTGCCCCTCTGTTCAGGGTCAGACTGATCACCCCATGGTCAGACTGGTAGGGACTGTGGCGGGTTTGCCTTCCTCTGCAGCAAGGGTTGTGCCTTTCTACCTGGGATCTCGAGAGCACCCTTTATAGAGGTAGGACGTTGTCTACCATGGCTCCCCTGCTTTACCTGTGGCAGGTTAGGGCCCTATACCTTGTGTTGTGTCAGGATTGATAGTAATTTTACCAAGAGTTTAGACGATGGACATGTATAGGATGGTTTGGACAGGGCTGATCCTGCCTCTGGAGGAGATGACCGCTGGAGGCCCCTTCCAGCCCCACTTCTCTATGAGACCCCCCAGGGTTAGGCCCGTCCTGCTGCCCATGCACAACCAGAGCCAGGTGTGTTGGATCTGGATGAAACAGGGAACTGATGGCTTTTGCTGAGGGAGTTTTCACCTCCGAGGGGAGACTTTTGGGTGGGTCCAGTTGGTAGTGAATAAATATTGCTGCCTTCTGAGGGTCCAGGACTGGTCGAGGTGCAACAAGCACTACATTTGGGCAGGTTCACGTTCCCGCTGCCCATCCCTGTGAGCTCAGCAGAGAAGCTGGGATCTCAGTGGACTGCGATGTTACCTTGTTCCCCCTGGAAATGGCCTCTAGCGATTCTCGGGGTACGGGATTTTCACTGTCACCGTTCGGCTGCACCTTTGCTTTGAGATAAGTAGGAAGGTAAGCTCATGTCTCCAGGGCTGTCAATGCAGCCCTTTCCACTGAAGAGGCTCGTGTTGGCATAATGGTCAGGCAGCGGTCTAGGGAGTTATGTTGGTGCTTTTCCCTGGTGCTAACAGGCTCGGACTCTGGGCCTGGCTCCCATAGGGTTGTCCATCGGCACGTGAACTAGGGCAGGTCTATGATGGTTTCCCACCCCTTACACACCTCTGGAGAGAAGGGTGGGCAGCCTGCTTCTGAGAAGTAAAGGCATTTGAAAGTGTGGACACATGGTATGTTGATACTGGTGTAGCTTAAACTGGTTTGTGCCGAGGGAGCTGCCCAGAGGAGGTGCCGTGAGTGCCCCTTGCCGAGAGGTAGCAAGAGATTTGTGTGCCCTAAGCCAATGGTTCCCTCGGAGGTGAAAACGAGGTGGCAGGCACGCCACGTCCCCCGCTACAATTTATTCCTGCCTCTCTGAGCGGAGACTTTACCTACCCCAGGGTGAGGTGACTTCTATTGGTGCAGGGTTGTGCACCGTGCGTACGCACTCCACATGCACACCAGTGTAAAGACATCTTTTCCCAGTGCAAATCTGCATCTGTATCCTGAGAAGGGCATGCATCACTCGGAGCACGGCACAAGAGCCTGGGAAGTCAGCTGAAAGACTCCCCTTGACTTCCCTAGGCCGTGAATCAAGTCCCAGCCCAATAAATAGCAGCTTGGGCCAAATACAGAGGCTTGGATTCAGATAGGTACAGAGAGAAATGCCCATTTGCAAAATGACTGCTAATTTCTTAGGGGTTTTCCCTGTGTAAGGACAGTATGAAGGGCTCAGGATCCGGTTGGTTTTGACCATAATCTGATCCGTTTGAGTGAATGATTTATGAATAAGAAAAATCAGGAAGGACTGTCTGGCGTGGGACAGGGCTGGGATGAGTATTTCTGAAGAGCACGAGGCCACTGGGAGCAAGGCTAGCATAACGTCATGGATGTACAATATTGAAATGTGAGCTCCGTTTTGCTGGAGAGCCATAGCTCTGTCATCTTGGCAAGTCTCGGCCGTCTGGGCCCACAGACCTACCTGAATCCAGGCAGGCTTGGATGGACTAGGCTCGCTCCTCAGCTGGGGCCCATAGAGATGCTCACGGTTGGTACCTGAGGGTCTGTACTGCTGTCTCCCATCATCTGGTGCAGTTTGAGTGTGAAAATAACTCTGTTAAAATGACATCCTGGGGCTCCGTATCCATTGGGTCCCAGCGATGCTAAATTTGCTTGGGGGACAAATAAAAAGATTTTTTCCCCCCGCCTCCTCCTCATTGCCTGTGCCACGACCTGGGATCTGAGAGTGAAGCAGGGCTCTTTCTTTCTCGTGCATTATCACCGGCACCAATTATCAAGACTTTTCAGAGCATATTAGGTGAGCGAGAACAAAGCATTCCCTTTCTCTGCCAGTTATGCCCTTTGCACATCCCTATTGCTGTTAACTTTGCAAGACAGTAGTATCAGGACTCAGGGTGGTATATCTGGGTAATCATTTATGTTGTTTCATACATATACCACTTAATTGCTTTGCAAGCAGGTCCAAGCCACTGAATTGGTTGGGACAGGGTGGGGGTTGGATTGATGGAGGTCCCTTCCTGCCCTACTTTTCTGGGATTGTGGATCTGAGATTCTGTGAATTCACAGGACAATGAATGGCTTTAAAGAGGACTTCTGCAGAAAGGCTGACAGCGTTGAGTTTCCGCTGTGCTTTCCAAATCGAATGACCACAAAGCAGTCGCTCATCCGCTCAGTGCTGGCTAGGGAGATCAGTGCACCCCGATGCAAGGGAAATGCCTCTAAGGAACAGGCCGTGTCGGGGTTATCTCCTACCTGTTCCCCGTTGCCTTTCATTGAGCAGTCTCAGTGCAATGCTGCTGTGGGCTGCAGTGTGTTTGCCATTGCATATTCATCAAAGAAACCCGGGGTTGGATGCATCATCCGGTCCAACCCCCCCACGAATGCTGGACGGCTACTCCTGAAATCTTGCCTCCTGAGTACGTGTGCAGATGCCGAGCGCTGTCTTTGCAAACCTTTGATGCAACCGAGACATTTCTACCATGCTCTGTGACTTGCTGAGCAGCTGGAAGGGGCTGGGGCAGTGCAGGCCAGATTGGGGGAGAACAGCTCAGCGATGGCTTTTGTACCCTGAGGCCAACTGGGTCCTGCTCCCATCCCTTCCCCGTCAGCAGAGAGAGATTTGTCCGTCACAGGACGGATTGGCCAGGCAAAGCAATTTTCCATTGCCTTCCAGCGGGCTTGTCTGGTTGGTCTCAGAGAGCCTCTAATTCACTTTGCCCTTTTCTGCTGTAATGAAGTCCCTGGTCTGTCACCAAACTGGGGATGGTGCCTGCACCTATTTCACATCCAAAGCTCCCACTGATCTGAAAGGGGGGGTTTGGTCCTAACTGAGCTGTTGGCTAGAGAGGATGAGATCTTGAGAGTCTCAGGTTTGGGTAGGGTGTTGACTGGATGCAGCATCCTGCTATTTGCTTTTGAGCCGGGAGGAAGGAGTATGGACAAATTACAATCCAGGGGCAGGACAGAAGCAACCGGGGCCGCGGCCTGGAAGGGGGAGTTGGAGCAGCAGAGGGGAGAGGGCAAAACAAGACTAATGCCCCTGCCCGCCCATGCAGTCATGTCTGCAATGCAGGGTGAATGAAATGCCATCCTCGCGCTCGCACGTAGACCATGTTAACACGGTGCGAGGCACTGTTTCTATGCTTTCGCCAGTCTACAAGGGAGGTTTATGGGTCTCCTGCTACAGCTGCCTGCAAGGGAGCTACCCCCTCAGTGTGTTGTCCATCTCCCCTTCTTCAGCTGCTTCGGATTTGGGGTTGGTGCCTGTGTTTGAAGGGCTTGTGAGAGCCACAGGGTCCGGGAGCCGCCCTAATAATTCCCTTTCATCCTCAGCACTGTCTCTTGGCTTGCAGAAAGCCCCAGCCCCAGGACCTGTCCCTGCCCAGCTCAGGCCGAACCCCCGGGAAGTAAAAAAAATAAAAGAAAAAGAAAGTAAAATGAAAAAAAAAAAAAAGAATTAGAAACTCGAGAGACGGCAACTTTAATTGGGGCCTGCGTGATGTGAAGCAAACATCCTGCTCCCCTGCGGGGAAACCTCCGTCTTGCCTCCTCTGGGCATGGGCTTCAGCAGGGAGCACGGGGGGCTTGGAGGACAGGAAAAGTGAGAGGGAAAAGAGAGAGAGAAAGAGAGAGAGAGATGTCGTGTAGCTTTACAGGTCAAAAATATACAGCGCTCATGTAGTACCCAGTGGGCAGTCCCATGTGGGCGGCTTGGAGCGGGCTGAGGCCGGGGGCTCGCAACCGCTCTCCCCAGCCCAGCCAGCCCCTCTCACCCCCGAGTTCGCTCCCGTCCTGCCCCTCGCTCACTTCCTCCGCCCGATCTGAGCCATCAGGTGAGCATTGGCAGCGGCCTTCGCCCTCAAGTTCTTGGCCTTGGCAATGTTGAAGAGGATGTTCATGATGTTGGTGGGGACGTCGAGGGAGAGGGTGAACTTGGTACGCCGGTCGCTCCGGGCTCGGTTCTGGTACATCTTGCCTTTGACCTGTGCCTGGGAGAGGTATTTATACCTGGCATCCTCTGGGAAAGTCCTTTTCTCCCTGTCCTCCTCCTCCTCTTCCTCCTCGGAGGATGGCTCCTCTCCCGGCAAGTAGTCGAAGCTCCTCTTGTCCAGCAGCGAGTTCTCATCCGCGGGGCTCTTCTTGGCGTCCGAGAGGGCGGCGTTGATGCAGCTGAAGATGGACTCGGCTTTGTACAGCTTGAGGGACAGGCCTGTCCTGGCCGCGCAGAGGATCAGGAGGAGCAGCAGGAGCTTGTCCTGAGACATGGTTCCACCCTGGATGGCAGGAGAGGGACACAGCGGGGTGAGGGTGGCAGACACTTCGGTACGTGGTCTTATTCATGCAAGCAAAGCAGCATGGGGTGGGGGGGAGAAGGGAAGGGACTGACCCGGCTACCCACACCTTGGCTGGGATGATGTAGCTGGGGCTGGTCCTGCTTGGAGCAGGGGGTTGGACTCGATGTGCCCTCCTGAGGTCTTTTCCAGCCCTTTTCTATGATTGGGAGTCAGGACTCCTGGGTTTGCTCTGAGACTTGAGGCAAATCACTGAGACCTGCGTGTTAAAAAGAGGCTTCTAGGTCTGTGGGCAACATAGGGGCAGCTTATCATCACTGACATGCAGCTGCCTCTGGGGTGGGATGCACTCGCCACCAGCCAGCTCCCGTGGCGGTACTCGGGACCCTGCTGTAGGACACGGTAGGGAGCAAGAGGCACAAGCCTTTGTCACAACACATCCCTGTATCTGGCTGGGGATGCTCATGGGGTGCCATGCGGTGTCGTGCCACCCCCTGCTTGGCAATCGATGGGGAAGAGATCAGCGTGAGATGCAGCAGATCTTGGGCTCATATCGTGGCCTGGAAGCAAGGTGGGCTCCCAGTTATGGGAGGGGAGGGCGACCTAGAATAGACCTTCCCACCGGTACCCGCTAGCGGCCTAGAAATCCCACTGTCACAACTGATGTCCTCTCACATAGCCTCTTTCGACCGCTTGCATAGGCTGAGCCAACACAAACTCAAGGGTAGCGAGAGAGGTTGCCAAACGAAGTGGGACGTGATGCACATTGCCCGTTGTCCCACCCGATGAAGCCACGAGACAACGGGCAACGTTCGCCCAGGATTGGAGGGACCGAATCCTGCCCGAGACTCCTGGAGCATGTGGGATCAGGCCTCTGAAGCCCCCAAAGCACCTTGCTGGGGCGGATGGAGAGTCCAGGTAGCTCCAGGCCTGCTCTCTAATGCCACAAAGTCAACAGACATTTACTGCTAAAGAGCAGCACAAATCAATGCCACCTTCATCTCAGCCACAACTTCTAATTTGATGAGGGGCGTGCAAATCTGTTTGCTTGGCCTTGATCCCACCGCAAAAATGGCAACACAAAGGTGATGAAAGGCAACGTCTCTTTCCATCCTAACCAGTTTCCCTTTGCTGCTTCCTGCCTCAGTTTCTCCACCTGTAAAATGGGCACAATAATATGGATTTTTTTTCCCCCCTCCCCCCCACCTCTGCCCCAGCAAAGCCCCTTGAGAGCTACTGACTTAACCCAGGAGTCTGTAAGATGGGAGCATGGGACATTTTTAAGTGTGAACACGGGGCTGATTTCTATTCCACCTATTAGGCAATTAAAGTGAACGTCGGTGCCTGAGTGTGATTCTGTTCCAACCTGTCTGAGCCCCTGCAATTGTGCAAATGCACCTATTTCTGGACCATGATATTGCCTCGGCAGCCTTTAGGCAACGTCACCAAATGTAACGGGGAAGAAGAAGAACCCCCCCCACTCCTGCGTTAACAGGCCTTCAGGGACTTGAGTGGGGAGGAGGAGGATCACACCTAGGTGCCTAAATCCACTCGGGGGGAATAGACTCTGGGCTCGCAGTGCAATGTCCCTTGAGATGCATTTGCATTTCCTGCTCTAGGATGCTCTTTCCCATGCAGCCAGCTGGACAGCCCCGGGCATCACCGAACCCCGAGCTTTCATTCATGACCTGTGAGCAGTCGAGCAGTGGACAGGATACAGCGCTGGGGCTCTATAGAGGCCTGGGTTTTAGTCTCAGGCCTCCTGGAGGACCTTGGGCAAATGCCTTTGGCCCAGCTCCTTTCTGGTGCCCAACTTCCACTGATTACAGTGGAGGGAGGGGAGGTGGGTCAGGTCTGAAACAAGCCCTTTGCCTCACCCTGCCTCAGTTCCTCCACCTGTAAAATGGGCACAACGATACTGATTTCCTCAGGAAAACCCTTTGAGATCTCCTGAGAAACTCCTTGCTTTTAATCTGCTCCAGCTACTCTGCAGCCCGGTCACCCCATGGCACTACACTCAGTTTCAGAGCAGCCACGGCTGTCTTTTCCCAGCTCTTTTCTTTGGACTAACGTCTGCATACTCGACAGTGACACAAAACAGGAGGCTCCAGGCTGAATGTAAGTGCTGCGGCCATCCCGTGTGCTCCTTTTTGTGGTCTTCTGGCTCTTCCTAGTGGGCTTTACAGCGCACTGCAAACTGAGCAATAACCCCTGAGGCCCTTCCAGCCCGGTGGGAGGTGGAAACCCGTATAGAGTAAATGGAGCCTTTGCCGTTGGTCCTCGACAGAGCTCACAGAGAGGCTTGCTAGGGGGGCAGGTGTATGCCAACACCAAGCTCACAATATGAATGCTCCTCGACTATAAAATCTCCCAGAGTTTGTCAGTCTGGAGCTGTTCGTCTGTCCCCAGAGAAGCCCAAGTGGGGGGTCTCGCCCAGCAGGGGCCAGTGCTTTGGGACCAGGCTCCAGGCATTGCTAACCCTACGGTCACTGGGGGCTGGGTGGGAGGACGGGTCACTCTACATGTACAATTGTATAAAATGAGGGTTGGAAAGTTGCTTAGAAGCAACCCACATCTAGTGCAACCCCCTGCTCCAAGCAGGAGCAGCCCCAACTCCATCATCCCAGCCAAGGCTTTGTCTAGCTGGGTCTTAAAAACCGAGGATGGAGAGCCTACCACCTCTCTGGGTGACCTGCTCCAGGATTTTACTACCCTCCTTGTGAAAAAATTTTTCCTAATATCCAACCTCAACTTCCCTTGCTGCAACGTGAGCCCATTGCTCCTTCTTCTGTCGTCTGCCCCCCATGGAGAACAGCCCAGCTCCATCTTCTTTGCAACCACCATTCAGGGAGTTGAAGGCTGCTATTAAATCCCCCTTGGTCTTCTTTTCTGCAGACTAAATCAGCCCAGTTCCCCCAGCCTCATCTCACGAGTCATGTCCCCCAGCCCTGCAAACATTTTCATTGCCCTCCACCGGGCTCTCTCCAACATGCCCTGCTGCCTGCGTGCGTCTGCTCCTTGCTGGCTGGGAGCAGGGCGCTGGGCTGGGTGGAGCTGCTGATGAATCCCCGAGCTGGAGGCCCTGCAGGGAGTGCAAAGCCGCGTGCAGCTCGAGCAGAACCGCAGGGGACGGCAGGGTGGGGAGGCTGGACAGAGGCCTGGGATTGAGGCTCCCCATCTTCTCTGCAAACCTTCCTGTCTCAGTGCGCCGGGGTCCCTTGCAGCCAGGCCTCCCCCAACAGGACCCCAGGAAAACGGGTCATGTCTCAGGGAGATGCATAGGGTCACTCCAAGGAGTGAGCTTTGGATGAGGCTCTTCAGTGGGGTGGAGGTTGAGTTAGGGTTAGGGTTAGGGTTAGGGGTGATGGAGGAGCTCATAAGCCAGCTAATGCGTGTGTGTGTGTGTGTGTGTGTGTGTGTGTGTGTGTGGAGGCGGGGAGGAGAAAGGCCCTAATTACTAATTAGCTCCCTAGGGCTGTGTGGGGTGGGGTGGACCTCGCACAGGGGCGAGCAGGGACCCTCGTGGCCCCGAGGAAACCTACAGGGACGGAGCATGGACACTTACCTGAGAGCTGCTCTCCTCGGATCCCCCCTGGCAGAGCGGAGAAAGCACCTGGCTGGAGTCCCTCTTCTCCCCCAACTTACATACCTCCCGGGACTGCACCCTGCTTGTGCATCTTGGGGGTGCATCACTGATCTCCGCTCCCCATGCATATGAGGGGGTCAGCAGAAGGAGGGAGCATCCCCCCGTTCAAGCCAGGTGCTTGCTTCTATCTCAAGTTTGTGCCCCCCCCACCATACAAGCAACTTCTCTGAAGAGAAACCAAAGCATCAGGGCCTGATGTGAGCCTTGGACTTTGTGCCATCGAGCCCCAGGACCTGTAGCTGCACTTCCAAAACAAGCCACTGCCCCTCTCCCCTAGCAGCCATCACCTTAACTCTGCCCCTGCAGGGTTGCAACAGGTGTCTGGGACAGAAGTTTCATAAATCGGTTTGACCTCAATCAGTGAAGTCTGATACGACATTCAGCCAAGTTTATCTTAAACCAGTTTCGACCATTTTGAAACTGGTGTATGCGCACTGAACTTCTGTTCCATTCCAGGTTTAAATCAGTTTCTGATCGCTTAGACCGGGTTGATTGTAACTTCTGTCCCTCGCCTGTCGGGAGCATTGCAGGATGTTCCTGTTGTACGCGGGCTGACGGAGCCCGGAAGATCAGCTGCACCTCTTTTAAATGGGGGACGTCATCGGAGAGCGGGACCAAGCCCTGGCTTTGATTTGTGGCCCCACACCCAGAATCACTCTGCACCTCGTTATAATGCTCCAGAGGAGTGGGGCTCCGGTGGGTGCCTCTGACAGCGCTATGGGCTCATGTAGGGAAAACCACACGACTGGCTTGCATCTCGGACTGGTGTTATAGGAGTGCAACAGCTGACTGCTCTGACCTGGGGGCTTTTGAGGTCCACATTGCAGGGGTAAAACTAGCTGCTGGGCCCAGAGGGCTGTCACACTGGTCCCAAACATGTCAGAGCCCATGAGAGCGGATAAAAGTGACGGCGGCCGGTTAAACAAAAATGCACAATTCACCCGCACGTGCCCTTGGAGCTCCTGACACAGAAGCAGCTGGGGCCAGGTGTCCAGAGAGTGAATCTGCAGCGGGGGATATTTAAAAGCAAGCTTAGTTTCTCCCACCAGCATTTTCCCTCATGACCCAGGGGTATAAAACAGCATTGTCTTCCTTTCCAGAGCTGTGAGTTTGGGCCTGTGCTGTCTCCCCAGGGGCAGAGTTAAGGTGACGGCTGTTATTGGGGGTACCTGGGGCTTATGGCAGATCTGAATGTCCTTGATTTTATTTTGCTTTTGAAAATAAAGGCCGGCTCTGGTCCGGGCAACTACCTTAGCCATTATCACCCAGAGATGAACAGGGATAGGGCCGTTGCATCAGGGATCCGGATCCAGGATCAACCCCATCTAAACCACCCCAGCCGAGCGTTGGGAGGAGAACCCCAAATATCAGCCTGCGTCTCCATTGTGGTGCAGGATCCGTGCACACCCATACGCTGAGTGTGGCCATTGTGCGAGGTGCTGCTATCGTTGCTTCCCTTTTGCCCGCCCGCTTTCCTGGAAACCAGGCAGCCAGGAGAACGGTTGCAAAACCAACTCCATGCCTTTCCCTGCTTTCACAGAGCCTCGGGGATTGGGGAAGGGGGCACGGCTATATGTCCCGCTGGCTAGCATGTGCCCTTGATCACACACGCAGTCCCGTGAAAGCCAGCAGGATCACACGTGTGTGTGTATGTGTGTGGAGCCGTGTCTGGGCTCACACATCCTGGTGCACAGAGGGTTTTGCATGGATTCACTTTCCGCTGGCTCAGGAGACAAGAGCTCGTGTCTCTCCACGGGAACGGCTGCCCCTTGCCGAGCCTGGGGCCCGAGGAGATGGAGGGGTGAGCGGCAGAGGATACCGGAGCCTGGTGCCCCTTGGGCTTCCTCAAGCCCACCTCAGCCCCTGGCTCCCCTGCCCGCTCCCGACCCCTCCGTCTTCTTTCTCGTCCTGCTGCTCCCAGACCAGGCGCTGGCACGTCCGAGCGTTCGGAGGAGACTGCCCTGGTCCCAGTGCCCAGCTTGGACTGGAGGAGCCGGTGGGGCTTCAAGGAGGGGTGGGTGGCACGTCAAGGTGGGGGCACGTGTGTGGAGCTCAGGACCAGGGAGGGTGCAGGTCAGGACTGGGCAGGGCTCGCTCGAGCGTAGTGGTAGGGCTGTAGTGTAGACAAGGCTCCGGTGCGACTGGCCCTTTTACTTTAAATCAAAACCAGGGGCCTAATCCTGCCCCCTCCTCTACAACTGAAGCAAGGGCCCTTGGCAGCCCAAGGCAATGCTCAACCCCTTTCAAAATCAGGGCTCAAATGCTGCTGTGAGATGCTAAGAGGACAATCAGCCCCATCCAGGAGGATGCCTTTTAACTCTGCATTTGAGCCCCAAATGGCAGCTCTGGAGCCAGGGATGCCGGGGTCTTTGCAGACAACGCTAGGAAGCATTGCCTTCTTTTCTCCCCTGGAAAAATCCTGCAGACCTGCATCCACGAGCTAGCACAGACAGAAAGAGTTGGGATGGAGTTAAACCACGCACCCTCCCAGTGCTGCCGAAACCCTCGCCTGGTGGGTATCTTCCCCTTTCAAAACACAGCACCCATCCCTCAGCTGGTGTAGATCAGCATGTCTGTCCCCTGGATTTACACCACTTGGCAATCTGGCTCTCCAGGCTCTGTCTGAGCCCGGGGCAGGTTGCACTGGATGGTGCTGAGCTGCTGGGCGTGCTGGTCTGATTCCCTCTGGAAGCTGCAGCTGCCACTCACGCGGCGCTGGGCCCCTCCGACCCCATGGACACGGCCAGCTGAATCAATAACCCTCTCACCCATGCAAATCTGCTTGTCTCCAGAGCCTCGCCGAGCACATCCCGACACCCTTCACACAGTCATCTGGGACACAACTGGCTTAGCCTGTCTAGGAAAACTCTTTGGGGACTTGGAGCATGTTGCAATGGGGCAGACGAGGGGTCTAGAAAGCATGAAACATGCCACTGAAATGTGTCCCGAATTGCTGCTTGTTTTGCGAACCCCAGGGACAGGGTTAATAGCCTAATGCATTCAAGGGGGAAAAAAAAATGCAGCAAAGCACTTTCTCATTGCCTGGCTAATGCATTCGCTTCCCTGGACTACTGAAAAAAAGAAACCACCTGGAAACTGTCCTGTCGGCTCAGCATCCCGGTGCCCCCTTGGACTGAGCAAATAACCCTCCTCCTAACTACTCAGAAAATCAAGGTGAAGTTCAGGTGAAAGGAGATGAAAAGCGTTTGCGCCGAGGCTTGCATCGAGCTGCCTGGCATTTGCAAGAAGTGCTCTACAGGTGCTCAGCTGCTCCAAGTGGCTGTCGCTCCCCCGGACAGGGCGCTGGCTTTCTTTGGAGATGCTACGGACAGTGGAAGTCGCTACGGTTCACATCCCCCAGAAGACCTTCCTTAGAGGAAGGAGAAGCTGCATGTGCCCAGCTGGGGACAAAGCTATTCATGCTGCATTATTTTGCTCTTGCCTCCCCGGCAAAGAGGAGAAGCAGAGCTGATTTCTGTCTGATTTACCCTGCTGGGCTGCCCACCGCCCGTCACAGCAGCGAGGACAACACAAAGCACAAATTTCCACTGGAGCCAAGCTGTCAAGTTGCCTCAGCCTGTTGGACCCGCTTTTCAAACTAAGCAACTAAGTGCCCACTGCAGACAGCTCGTTTGGTTTCCACTGCCCCAAAACCACGGCTGAGTTGAGCCATGGGGCTAACTTTGCCTTTGCTTCCCTCCTTAAACGCAGGACAGTGTTTTGTGTCTGCTCCTCCACTCTCCTTTGCAAACCCATCTCCTGCTCCCATCGCCGGAGCCGGATTCTGCACGTTGCCTCAGTCGCTGAAAAGACCCAAAGGATCATTTTTGCCCTTTAATGCAGCTCCTGAAATTGCTTTTCGGTTTCTTGCCTGTCCTCTTTTTGCATGGAAATGCGTTCGCTTGTCTAGAAACGTGCTCCCCGGCAGGGACCCGGGCACCCCTGAGAAGCACTAAAATATTTAAACTTTGTGCAAATGAAGCCAGCTCCTGCTTAATAAACCGATTTGCGAGCAGTGCACTCACCTGCGAGTCGTCGGCAATCAGGAGTGAGAGAGAGCTCACAGTGGCACGTAGCTGTCTCAGAGTAAGGAGAAAGACATCAGGAACATTAGCCTGAACTTGTGTATCCTTCCTTTTCTTTTATTGTTATTAAGCGGGCTGTGATATTTTTTTTCTCTCTATGGAAACGCTTCCCCCCTCCTTCGTGTATATATAAAAATGAGCGATCACGGGGTTTGAGTCGTAACTCCAGACGTGGAGCCTTCCTTGGGACATGATTTCATTAAAATGAAATCAGAAAGAGCTGGCAACGTCACAGAGCTGAGAGGTCTCCTCTCATTCAGAAACACCCCCCTCCCCGAGCCAGCTATCGGGAATCACACCAAGAAGAAGAGCTCTTGCAAACTCCGAAACTCTGCAGACTGTGGACATGTACACGCATGTACACACACATGTATACACACGCACACCCCCGTGCTGTTCCCTACAACCATCCTGTCAGGGAGCAAGAGACGCTCTGCTCTTTTGAAACAGCTTTTTCGTGGTGTTTAGGCGCCCAGGGAGATTTTATAAAGCATCCAGATATCTAACTCTCAATCAGAGGGAGCCTCCTCCAGACAAGCCAAGCAACCATCTACCCCTGGTGCAGCAATGTCATCCGCAAGGAAGTCCCATCCCAGCTAGATTTGCTCGTTCGTGTTGCCCAGGCTGCACGTGTGCTGGAGGCAGAGGCGTTTTGTCTTTACATCAGAGGTGTGGTAATCTGAGGCAGCGCTGTTCTGCGACCAAGGCTGCTGAATGAATAGGGGCTGAATTAATCCGGGGATGGCATCTTCCAAATGTCGATCCCACCTGCTTGTCGCAGCCGCAAGCTGCTTCGGGGCTAGGCAAAGGCATTGCGAGGAAAAGTTAATGCCGGCCCAGAGAGGTAGGAAGAACTTGAGATCCTTTAGTGATCAGGAGTTTATACAGACTGGTTACATCTCGGGATAGGTATCGCTCATGTTGGTCCAACTGGGAAGAAAGCATCCAGAAGAGTGGCTGCATTGTAGGGCTGACCTAGGTTTCTGGGATACATCAGCTAGGCTGAGACTATCGCATCAGGGATTAGTGCTAATATTTTATTAGTCTAATAAAAGAGATCATCTCCACTATGAGCCCTGATTGCTTTTTCCTCTAGACCAATATGGCTACAACCTGGAGACCAGCTCTTGGAAGATCTCATGATACCATAATGTTTCTGTGTCCAGCCACAACCAGCGCGTGCTGCTCTGCGGACAGCGTTGCACAGGAGGAAGGGAACTGAGCTGGGTTGGGCCTGCAAACCTTTAAAACCTTTCCTTGTAGGACGATCTATCTTGCAATGAAGGTGTTCGTGTAGGATCCAGGCCATTTGGGAGCAATCTCCCGAACCACCGCAGACTCCCCATAGGGCTCAAGCTCCTTTCCTCGAGTCGCCAACCAGCCCCAGAGGACAGGACACCCTACCAGATAGATTGCTTCTGGGGTTAAATCCCTGGTTGGACTTCAAAGAGCAAGCAAGTGATGTTTGGAAAGGATTAACCTTTTCATCAGCTCAGTGCTTTGCTTTCTTGCTAGTCCTTCTCATTCTTGAAGCTCCTCGTCCTTACAGCCCTGGGCTCAGAGGAACATCACTGAAGCCGGGAAGCCGGCCAGGGATCAGGCTCTACTGTTCTCCATTCATTTGGTTGTTAAATTTACTGATTGTGGCCTGGGCCTCCTCTGTCCGAGCAGCCAAATGCTGGGTTCTGCTTAGGGGAATCCCATTTTTCCCCCTGAAATTTGGTTTCTAGCTGAATCAGACCAAAAGCCTCCCAAAAACTTCTGGAGAAATGACAGGTCCCTGTGTCCTGCAGCCGCACCCAAGAAAAGGTCCCTCTGGTCAGGTTCAATGGGTTTCACCACCAGCAAAACTGCCAATAAGTCTATTTTACCAACCCGCTGCAAGTGTTGTGGCCTCTGGATTTCCTGCCTCCAGTTTGGGGGAAGTTTGTCCAACCTGAGATGGTTCAAATGCAACATTCCCAACCCGAGGAACCTGCCTTTTCAATTAGGTGTTGCTTCCAACTTGATCGAAACATTATGTATTTACCTGGCAAAAAGTGACCCCTAAGCCAGAGGTGCTGAATCCCCACGATGCCCACTTCCTCCAGTGACACTCATGACAGTTCAGCCCCGGTGGGAGGAGGTCATTTTATATTTAGGCACCTAAGAGGTGGATCGAGGAGCCTAACTTTTGGCACTCTCTGAGTTGGAAAGCGCCGGTGGGCCTGGATTTGTGCCAGAAGTGTCATCGCGACACAGGGAAGGGCTGGGACAGCTGTATTGTGCTGGAGACAGATCAAGCTCAATGCTTCTGCCCATGATGGCAGCAGGATCAGCACTAACAACCCCAGCTCCCTGGGAGAGGTTTTCAGCCTCGTGCACTAGGGGCTAGATGATCCCGATGATCTCTTCTGGCCTTGACATGGATGGACGTGTAATGATCTTGGATCGTTTCCATTCTAAACCCTTTGTTCCTGGTAATGATTATTGCCTGCCAGGCTGAACATTTCCAGCCCTGCTCACAAACACAGAAGCGTGCAGTGTCCCATGGTTAGGAACCTGGGATCCCATCCGGTGATCCCTACGATCTGGCTGGACTGCGACCCCATACGCCCACCCGTCCTTCCACCAATAGATAAGTAATCCCCTAGCAGATCCAGCACAGAGTCCCAGATGAATGCATCAATGGGGTTATTTCTGTGCCCATGCACTCAACAGGAAGAGTAAGGGGATGACAGGCTGGCCCTTGGATTTTATTTATTCCCTCTGCAGACAAACTCCTGTTATTTATTGCAGTGGGATGAATTTCTCTATTGGTTGCACTGTCCCTGGAGACAGTGAAGCCCTTCGTCTTGTGCTCTCTCTATTCAGCCAGCCCTGACAAATGAGATCTACTTCCAGCCCGTCCCTGGTGTTAGGACTCCATTAAAAATGATTTCCCTTTGCACTCATCATAGATATTTGAACTCGGAAGCCCACCGCCCCTTGGCTTCCTCCAGTCTACCTGTAAGTCCTGCCTCTGCTGAACAGAGACAAATGCCTAGGCCTGAGTCAGCAGCATTAGGTGGGAGCTGGATGAAGTGACGCAGAGAACAAGCACCAAAGCCGGGGAGAAGCGAGACTGATGCTTTTTTAATTAAAAAAATTGTTTCCGAGAGTGGTGACTGCTGGCTTCGGGGGGCAGAATGAACAACAAATCAGCCTATTGCAGGCATATACCTCATTTTGAAACAGTCACGCTTGGGCCTCCACTTCCCCTTCCTCAAGCTCTTAGGTGCACCTACACATTCAATTAATGCACTTATGTAATGGGCATTAAATCTAGTACCGCCATTGTGAGGCCTCTAGCACGCTCCAAAAGCTGTGAGTTTGCCAAGAGGGCTGCTCTGCTTTCACACCACCAGACACCAAGGGCTCGAGAGCGATGAGCCCAGTGCAGCTTTGCTGATGAACTTCTGGGATGGAGCATCCCCAGGGACAGAAACGGTCCATCCCTGCTTCCTCAGACATGTTCCCCAACAACGTTTGCCCCCCCACTCAGCCTGGAGGCACCTGTGTCTACCGGTCTGGTGGACAACCTTCGGACATGGCAAATGGCATGCCAGCCTCTCCCAGGACTAGGAGGTGGTCACTGCTTCCTTTCACCCCCAACATCTCTGCGGTTTGGGCACTTGCCTAGGCACTCAGGACTCCCTTCGGCCTGAAGTGGGGGAGAGTCAGGCTCAAGTCTCACTGAACTGAGTATTAATTCATGCAAAGCAAAAGGAGCTGCAAGAAGAGGGAGAAGCACCCCCAGCCAGGGGTCAGGGCCCTCTCCTAAAGGGTGCAAAGCAAAGGGGGTGCTCCCCGGGCACCAGGGAGCCTCAAAGCTGCTGCAGGAAATAGGCTTATCCTCCGGGTCCTGAGGGAGGCTGTCTGGTGTGGATATGCAACATGCACTGAGCACTCACAAGGGACTTGTCTTGGAGGAAAGCGAAGCCCGAACCCACCCTGCTTACTTGCTCGGAGGTTGCTGCAGCCGCCGACAGGGCTCAGCTAACACCTCTCCTCCTGTTGACCCCTTGCCCTCAGCTTTGCATGCAGGTGCATCTCTCACGACAGGCCCAGTGGCAACCTGGTACAGCCACATTTTGGAAGATAAATCAGGAGTAACTCAGGATGCTGGGTTTTGAACATCAAATCAAATAAATGAATTTTTTTTTTTTTTGCAAAAATCTAGTTGGTCTAAGAAAAGATATCACCTCTATCACAAGTCCTGACTGCTTTTAAATAAAATAAATGGCTTTCTGCCTTGAACGGGCAGCAGGAACTCTCTCTCCTCCATATGGGTGAATCACTTGCATTGCCTGAGCTGCATGCAGAGCCAGCTGCACCCAACAGGGACCGTGCGGAGCTGCTCCGTCGATAAAAGCCGAGTTGTAAACCTCTCCATAAATCACCACAGCTCCTCGCTGCTCGGGGATGACCTTTGCACACCTGCTCCCGCAGACGGGGGCTAAGCAAAACCGAGTATCCACGGCAGTCTCGGGGGAGGGAGGCGAGAGCATCGCTCTGCATCACACCTCTCGGCATTTAGACAGGCCCGGTGCCTCTTTAAAGGGGTCCTGGGACAGGCTGTGTTTCCACCTGGCGTCACTCATGCAGCGTGGAAAGGTCACTGCTCTTGGCTCTGTACATGATCGTCTTATCTAGGCAATGAGCTCGGGCCCTTTGCTGTCTTGCAAGCGAGACGGTAACTCCTGGGATACAACTGCCTCCGACGGTCACGATTCCCGTATGTAGAGGGGTTGTGCAAGGGCCCAATGGGTCGTGCCCAAATGGCCTATCCAGTATGGCTCACTGCCTAGAGGTCTGCCATGGCATTCAGGAAGCATGACTTCATGCCTCTTCTGTGCCACAGACTCTCCTTATCACCTTGGGCAAATCACCTATACTATGTCCTCCAAGGTATTTCAGCGCCTGGCTCCCCCTGCCATCAACAGGGAATTAAGCACCTCAATCCTATTTATGAATACGGGCCTGAGTAGCCTGCTGCCTCAGTTTCCCCATGTTGCTGCCATGCGCGTTTCTTCCTGCCATGCTGAAAGCACCAGCTTCTGGAGTCATGTTATTTCAGGGGCATCTCCTCTTTCTTTGAGGAGCCTTTATGCTTGCAGAGAAAAAAATGTGGAAGTGTGAAGCGAAGGCAATATAAAGGTTTGGGATACAGAAGGGTGGGAGAAGCTTAGGGACTGCTAGAAACCAGGCTGGGAGAAAAGGCCTCTCTCCACAACTTGTGATGGGAAAAGCCACCCTACTTCTTGGCAGCTCAGCAAGGTGGCTAGGCAAACAGGTTTGTGGAGGGGCAGCACGGTGGGGAAGAAAGCAGTATCTCCTGCCTGCATCTCTCTCGCGCCCCAAGCAAGGCAGCAGAGTCACTTGGTGGCCATCCCTGGTGCCGCAGGCCAGCTGGAGGTTGTGAGGAGTAGTCTGGCCAGGAAACGATTGCTGCCAGCCTCCCCACCTTGCTGGGTGGCCTGCAATAAGTCGCTTCTGTCGCTTAAAGCAGATGCTGCTGTCTTAATTACAGCCTGGATGCTCATCATCAGAGTGGGTTCAACACCAAGTCAAAAATTACTCCGCTTGTCGCTGGAAAGAAGTTATCGTCCCAGCTGACTGCAAATGCACATACTGCCGAGAGACCATTGCCTTGATTTCCCAAGGGTTGGTAGCAGTCTGAGCACACGCCGTGCCATGGCAATGGCCGTCTGGGTCCTGTATGAACAGGAGGCAGCTCTACAAAGCTGGGCTCAGGCCGGGGCAAGCACAAAGACTGCACGATAGGAAGCTCCGCAGAGCATATCCCAGATCCCGCCTGCAAACAGCCTTGAATAGACACAGGGCCACTCCAGGTGTGGGGTTGACTCCACCAGGCGTCTTGGAGGTGAAATGCACTGCACTGACTAGTCGTCCCAATGAACTGGGGCGGGGAAGCAAATCTAGTTATCATCGAACTTGCACTAATGGGATAGATAGTCTCCTATTAGCTTGCCAAGGGGTTCGGAGATACATTTTAGTACAATGCTATACCCAGTCTCTCTGCCCTGCCTAAAAATTTGCCGGGCCACCCAGCAAACACTACCTAGTAGGTGGGGAAACCGAGGCTCATGATCACAAAGCGAGTCATTGCCAGGGGCAATGAGAGGAGCTGCTGTAAGTACGAGGTACCAGGCCCAGGAGTCCAACCTGTTGCCCACACGAGCCTCTGCCATCTCCCACAGCCATCACCAGTGCTGATGTGCACAGCTGTGTGTCTTCAGGTTGACAAGGAGTGGAGCAATGGTTTTTGACCTGTGATCCACAGGCCCCCGGGGTCCACAGACTATGTCTAAGGGGTCCACAAAAGATGACTACGATCAATTAAATGTATGTGAATACCCACACTTCCCATTCAAAAGGGTCCACACCTCCATTTGCAATTTTGTAGTGGTCTGCAAATGAGAAAAGGTTGAAAACCACTGATGTAGAGCATTGCCCGAAGCACATGACTTGCTCAGTGTTGCTGCTCAGTATTGCAGCCGAGACTGAGGACCATCGTACCAAGGATTTCTAAAGCGACGAGCTCTGCTATTAACCGGTAACAAAAGCTGCATGCGGCACAGCTCACCGCAGAGGTCAGGCCATCCTCCCAGACTCGGAGCCTTCAGCTGAGAGATGATTTTATTAAAGGCAAATAAGGAGGAGAAGCACAGCTGGTTGCTTGGGTGGCACTCAAACCATGCACTTTCTATCTGTCAATCTGCTTCAAACACACCACACAATGTTGAGTTTTTGGAGACAACTCCCTTGTGCAAGTGCTGGCGTGGTCAACTGGGGGCCCTGCTATTCTTGACCCGCTGCTCACAAACAGGGAAGAATTGGTGGGGAATGCAGTAGTGGATGGCAACTTGGGCGGCAGTGACTACAAGATGATTGAGTTCAGGATCCAGAGGAAAGGAAGGATGGAGAGCAGCAGGATCCTGGACTTCAGGAAAGCAGACTTTGACTTGCTCAGGGAACTCATAGGCAGGATCCTCTGGAAAGCCAGTCTGAGCAGGAGAGGAGTCCAGGAGAGCTGGCTGTACTTGGAAGAAGCCTTACTTAGGGTGCAGGAACAAACCATCCCAATGCGCAGAAAGACTAGCAAGTGTGGCAAAAGACCAGCTTGGCTTAGCAGGGAACTAGGCTGAAGTTGCTAAATTGCAAAAAGGAAGCTTATAAGAAGTGGAAACTTGGACAAACAACTAGGGAGGAGTATAAGAGCATTGCTCAGGCATGCAGGGATGAAGTCAGGAAGGCCAAAATGCAACTGGAGTTGCAGCTAGGAGAGGATGCGAAGGGTAATGAGAAGGGTTTCTGCAAGTATGTCGGTAGCAAGAGGACGATCAGGGAAAGTGTGGGTTCTTTATGGACTGGGGAAGACAACCTTGTGACAGGGGGTGCAGAAAAGGCTGAAGTGCTCAATGCTGTTTTTTTGCCTCTGCCTTCACAGGCAAGGTCAGCTCCCAGACTACTGCACCGGGCAGCACAGTCTGGGGAGGAGGGGAGCAGCCAACTGGTGAAAGAACAGGTTAGTGACTATTTAGAAAAGCTGGATGTGTGCAAGGCCATGGGGCCAGATGCAATGGGACCGAGGATGCTGAAGGAGTTGGCTGATGTGATTGCAAAGATGCTGGCCACCATCTCTGAAAACTCATGGCAATTGGGGAGCGATCCCAGACATTTGGAAAAGGGCAAATATAATACACATCTTTAAGAAAGGGAAGGAGGAGGATCCAGGGAACTACAGACTAGTCAGCCCCACTTCAGTCCCTGGAAAAACCATGGAAGAGATCCTCAAGGAATCCATTTCTAATCACTTGGGGGGAGAAGAAAGAGATTAGGAACGGTCAGCATGGATTGACCAAGGGCAAGTCATGCCTGACCAGCCTGTTTGCTTTCTCCAACGAGATGACTGGCTCTGTGGATGTGGAGAGACCAGTGGATGTGGTGTACCTTGATCTGAGCAAGGCTTTTGATACGGTCTCCCACAGCATTCTTGTAGGCAAGCTAAGGAAGTACAGGCTGGATGGATGGACAGAAAGGTGTATAGAAAATTGGCTGGAGCATCAGGCTCAAAGGGTAGCAATCAATGACTCAATGTCTAGTTGGCAGTTGGTATTAAGTGGAGTGCCCAGGGATGGCTCCTGGGGCTGGTTTTGGTCAGTGTCTTCATCAACGACCTGGAAGACGGGATGGAGTGCACCCTCAGCAAGTCTGCAGATGACACCAAGCTGGGGGGAGTAGTAGATACATTGGGGGCAGGGCTAGGATTCAAAGTGACCTGAGCAAATTGGAGGATTGGGTCAAAAGAAATCTCATGAAGTTCAATAAGGACAAGTGCAAAGTCCTGCACTTAGGACAGATGGGACCAACTGGTTAAGCAGCAGCTCTGCAGAAAAGGAGCTGTGTGTTACAGTGAACAATATGGTGAATAGGAGCCAGCAGTGTGCTCTTGTTGCCAAGAAGGTTAACGGCATCCTAGGCTTCATTAGCAGGAGCATCACCAGCAGATCGAGGGAAGTGATTCCTCCCCTCTATTCAGCATTGGTGAGGCCACATCTGGAGTCCTGTGTCCAGTTTTGGGCCCTCCGCACTACAGAAAGGATGTGGATAAGTTAGAGAGAGTCCAGCGAAGGGCAATAAAAATGTTTCAGGGGGCTGGGAAACATGACTGGTGAGGAGAGGCTGAGGGAACTGGACTGATTTAGTCTGGAGAAGAGGAGACTGAGGGGGATTGAACAGCAGCCTTCAACTCCTTGGAGGGGGGTTGCAAAGAGGATGGAGCTGGACTGGTCTCAGTGGGGGCAGACGACAGAACAAGAAGCAATGGGCTCAAGTTGCAGCAAGGGAAGTTCAGGTTGGATATTAGGAAAAACTTTTCCACTAGGAGGGTAGTAAAGCACTGCAACAGGTTACCCACAGTGGTGGTGGAGTCTCCATCCTTGGAGGTTTTTAAGTCCCGGCTGGACAAAGCCCTGGCTGGGATGATGTAGTTGGGGCTGGTTCTGTTTGAAGCAGGGGATTGGACTAGATGTGACCCCCTGAGGTCCCTTCCAGCCCTCACTTTGATGCTATGATCCTATAACATTGTGGATGGAATCAGAGTGGTGTGTCCGAGTCCTTACCCTGCTAATAGCCCAAGTATGGTTCTCCTCTAGTTCAAGACAGGGGCTTGGGGCAGGAGAATCTGAGGTCTTCCCGATGCCAGCCATTAGCGGACGTGGTACACAGCTTTGGGTACATTATGTCATTTGCACCTTTTGACTTTTCCAGATGCTCTCAAGAGTGTTTCTGGGGACACCACGGTGCTGCCTTGCAGCCCAGAGTTGAAGCGTGTATGAACATGCACAAGGCAGATGTGCTGAATGAGCGAGTTTGAAACATGGTCATACATCCTCAAGTTAACATCAAGCATTCACCCATGCTCTGTGTCTTGGGTGTGGATCTCAGAGGCCTGATCCAGATGTTTCATGTGACATCAGGAGAATGACTCCTGATGTCATTAAAATGACTGTGCTGAGCCAGGCCCTGGGCCCATCCATCCTCTCGCCGGCAGGGGCAAGTAGGAGAAGAAAAGAGGTGGTGCATAGAGTGATCCATCCTGGCAGCCCCTTCCAGCTGGGGATGACCCAAGGCTGAGGTCACATCTCTGGCTGACGTGATGGAGAACCCAAGGGGGACTTGCCCCCCTCAAGGTTGCCCAGTCCCTTTTGACCAGGGACACTGCTGGCTTCGGGGACAACCTGTGGCACTATTGACATGGCTGCATCCACTCAATGAGAGGATGATGGGGCCCCTCTCTGAGCTCGCAAGGAGCTCAGAGGACCTCCTGGAGCTCCTTGTCAGGATGCACGTGGCGTGGTGAAGTTCTCCTTCATGCAGATGCCAAGCCATGAGACTGCATCATTCCTCCTGATCTCATTTGAGGCCATTAGTTTGCGTCATTGCTTTCAGTCCCGGCGCTTTCCCAACTCCTCACCCGCTTTCCCCGTCCATTTGCCATGACAGCATCTTAATTCTTTTTCCCAGGGGGGAAAGTCCTAATGGATGCGAGGGAAGCCACATAAATAGTTTAAAAAGAAGCAGTGACTTCAGTTCTTAGCGTCTTGTAGATTCATTGGTGTTTCCAGGGGCTTTTTGGAAACTAAGTGGAGCTCAGACCCCCTCCTTCCTTCTCCCCCGTAACATGAATTAGGCATTTTCATAGCTGTGGGGTTTGGGGTTTCAGGGTAGAGAGGAGGTGCCGGATTTGGGACTAACGTTGTTGTGTCCACTGACATCCCCAGCTTACCTGCTCTCATACTTACTGCTCCTTTCACTGGAGCGCTTTGCTGGGGTAGTAGACTTGGACTCAGCTTACGCGTTGAAGCTACTGCTTTAATGATGGGAACGGCACGATGGTGGACGGGCTTCCAGGGACCTGCTCTCCCAGGAGGAGATTTCTTGTCGCCAGAAACTGCCTGCTGCCAGGGACGCTGTTTCCACCCCAGCCTTTTGTCATGCACAGGAACTGATCTTCTCGCAGCCCAGAGCTGACGTCGTTCTGATAAAAACGTGAGAAATGAGATTGACTGGGGCAGACCTGAGTCCCACCTTGCTTCTGCAGGGGATGGGTGGATGAGCACTGGCTCAGCAGTGGCAAAGGGACATATAGGCCTTCATCTTTACCTCCCGAAGCCCTCACGCAAGACCCCAAGGTGCAAGCACCCTCAGCCCCTGGGACTGAAGCAGGAACTGGATCAGGATTTTGCAAACAGACCCATTCTGAGATCCACTGGATTCAAACATCTGAAGCCCAAACCTTGGAGTACTGCGAAGGCAGAGAGGAAGAGCCTAAAAAATCAATAGACTTCTTCCCATTCCCTTCCCTAGTAGACTGACTGCTTTTTACTACCAATGTTTGAACCTTGATTTTGTTCAACGTAGCAGAAATTGGGGCAGGGGGTATATATTTATTTATGCAACTATAGGTGTGGGCAATTTGCTTTTGCAAGGCCTCCCAGTTGAGGGCAGAGACCTGCCAATAATAACCTTGTTCCTAGGATGTGCCAGAGTCAATTTAATAGAGAAGAGCAAAGGGATGGCTCTATACCTGGGGCCCAGAAATTGCCTAGGCAAGAGTCACCATTATAACCACATATTTCCAATTTATTGAGCCAGCTGGATGATATCCTCACTAGAATAAGTGCCTTGAGACCTCTAAAACAGTTTTTAAAAGGTGACTGTGTTGAGTGAGATCAGGTTGTCTTTCTTCTTGCTGGCTATGCAGGTCCGAGCTGTAGCCGCATCCAGGTGGGTCCAGAGCGCCTTGTGTTTGAGCCCCTGGTTTTCTGTGTGCTTCAAACATAGCAGGTCAGAACATGGACCCATTTGCAGAGTCCCCAAAGTTTGGGTCTAACTAGGACGAAGCCACGTGCCTTAGCCCATCTTCTCCTTGCTTTGTTCTCAGCCCCAACCCATCTCTTGATGGAGGTCACAATGGGTCTTTCTCTCTCTCCTGATCCAATTCAGTCCGATGAAGTTTTACTCGGCCCGTTGAGCTCAGCCTGGAGACGGAGACACACAGCGTGTGGGTGGATCCAATCTCTTTCCCAGCGCCAACACCTGGGAAGGGCAGACAGCTTGGTAGCGAGGTACGGGGAGCACTTCTGCCCAAACAGCTGCCTCGAATGGCTCTAATTGCAACACTGGGAGTCATTCAGCAGCAAAAATAAACCATCCAAGGCTGCTGAGCTGACACCATCCATCAGGTGCCGTGAGCTGCTAAACTTTGCAGTGAACATGACAGCCCTGGGGACTGCAGCTCTCAGTGCCTGGGTGACAGTGGGCTAGCGTTTATCCTGCCCTCGCTCTGTGCGTGGAGACTTACCCCCATGCACTGAAGAGCAGACCTTTGCAACACCATCGTCACAACTCCAGGTCAAAAAGAGCCCTGTGCACATGACTCTGGCAGGTCCTGGAGGGATGGGGCGAATGCTGCATGGATCAGAAGTGCAGATCACACAGCAGCAATCTTTGGCCTGGGGCCTTCCCCAGAGGCCTGATGAGATACACTCAAATGCTGATCATTTTTCTCAGTCCCTTTCTTGGTAGAAGCAAATACCAAGCCTCACTGGCACATGGAGCATGTGGGGTGCATCCTTGGAAGACCGTAGCTCACTTTTTACCAGGACATCATCACAGCATCAGCCACTTCCTCCCTCACCTGCAAAAGCCCTTTATCCATGCAGAGAAACCAACCCCACGGTGTTTTGGATGGCCTGAAAACTGAGCATCAATGTCTCGAATGCGCCTCTCCATTGCTAATTCATTTTCCATGGAAGATGATCTGTCCCTGCGGTTGGGTCAGCCATGCAAGCCCTATGGTTAGTTTGTGGGGTGACACCCAGGAGGTAAGAGAATGGGGGTGGCTTTGATCCTGACCCGCTCCCAGGTTTAAGTCAGACCCAACACACAGGTGATGAGAAGGGACAATTTGAGGGGACATCTGGGAAGACTGGTGGGCTGATAGCATTGCCACTGATGGCGCACCGTTACAATCGCACGCACCGTGCTTTTGCTTTTGGCTGTCTTATAGTATTTAGTGAAACATTTAATTTTGCACATACTGCATATTGCCAGGTTGTGTATAAGCCCTGATGCTAAGGCCTTGACCCTCTTTTCCCAGATGTCTCTGCTGCTTTTTTGCCCCCTGTTAACGTCTCACTTGTTGCACTGCAATGCCCTTTTGGAAGAGTCTCCAGGTGACGGAGGTTTCTTTTCTTTCTATCCATTGCAACCCTCATACCCCCTCTAAAAAGTCTAACTACAGCCTCCCAGCTCCCATTGGAGCCATGCCACAACTCACCGGTAGCACTCAGGGCTTACCCCTGGCTCTCAGCCCTTGCAGCTTGAGTCATTACAGTCTCAGCAGTCATCCCTATGACTTGCCCCGTCCCATCTGGATCGTCTCCAGGAGGAGGGATGGGGGACACGAGCTTGCTAAACTCCACCAGGCTCTTTCCAACTTTGTTAATGTAAGATACATGGGGCGGGGGGGAAGCATATTTATGGGCCAATGCTGTATCAAGAAGGCATTTCCTTTTTTCACCCCAGTCTGTATCTGAACATTTAAGTTCATTTGAGAAGGCATTACTAAGCAAGAGGCTAGTCATTGCGATCGTGTGCGGAGCCACATTGGAAATCTGGTGCATCAGAGGCTCGATTAGTCGAGTCTGCAGCAGCACGGACATTGATGCGCTCCAGCAGCTTCCCACGTCTTGTGTATTAGCGTTGCTATGCGTCCCTGCGCTGAAAAAAAGGGCGGCGGGGCACTTTGAAATAAAACACATTCAATAAGCTTTCGTTCAACATGCCCCGCCACCATTTTTTTAGCATGGGGATGCCTGGAGACACTGATACACATGACGCGGGGGCACTTTTAGTGCGGCTCGCCCAGCTCTGCATCCCAGCAAGCTTCATTAAATTAGCTCTAATTGTATGTAGACAAGCGTTATCAGCTGAAACCTGGCTTGAACCTGGTGTGTGCTTTAACTGACTTCTCAACCCCTGCCCATTTCCGAACATCCATTTGTGGCTTTTTAGTTTTGTCATTTCTGCAGCCTTAGGCAGGATTTGGAATAAAAACTGCCCCTGGGGTGGTTGGCTTATTTGAATTGAAGCTATTCCTCCAATGCAAGCTGGTCCCATGGTCCTGGCAATTAATGAACGCTGTTTGGTGTGGTTGAAGGCAGTGTACAAAGACAAGTGCTGCTAGGTACCGTACCAGTTTCTACCAGCTGTATTTGATGCCCTAGGAGTAAGAGGTTCTCCCAGGCAAGACTAGCTTGAATGCTTCCAATTTTGCATTGCCAAACTGAAACTCAGAGCCGAAACCTGTGGCACTCACTCCTGTCGTTCAATGTGAATAATCAACGTTAAGCAAAAAACCTCAACATCTGTCTCCCTAGCTGAATTGTGGCAAGCACAACCAAAAGCAAACAATGCCTGTATGTTAGCATGTACGGGAGGCAAGGATTCCTTAAGGTGATATATTTTATCGGACCAATTCTGTTTCCTATTTATTGGACCAACCAAACTCCCAAGTAGAGCTTGGGAATAAAAAATCATAAGCTGGCTATAACAGCATGTCTACAAGTGCATTTTAATGTGCATTGATCTATTTTAATGCGCCTTAAAGTGTCACTTAAAAACCTTGCTCTTTAGTTAATGCACATTAAGACAGGCTAATATGAATTTTCCAGGTAGCTCACAATGGAGGTACTAAATTTAATGCACATTAACTAAAGCGCATTAAGGCATGTGTAGATGCACTTTAAGAACCAAGGACTAAATGCTGATATATGTCTTATAGCACAGGGGTTTTCAACCTTTTTGGATCAGTGTACCCCCGGCAGCCGGATGTGGAGCAGTATACCCTTGGTGGCCGGATGCAGAGCAGGGTGGATGGGAAGAGATGACGTGCAGCCGAATGCGGAGCAGTGGCAGCCGTAGCATGCAAGCTCCCCCTGCCCCCTGCATCCAGCCAGGTGAGGGGCACCTGCACGGCAGCGCAGGATAATGTGTGGTGGCGCCCCATCCCTACCCGCCCGCGCATACCCCCTAGGGCCTTCTCGAGTATCCCCTGAGGACAACCCCTGTTATAGCACATTATATTTTACCCAGCTCCTGAATTCTTTCCACACAGGAAAGGTGAGAATGACCCTCCTCCCTTTTGCTAAGCCTTGATCTCCCAGCAGTCAGCGCCTTTTGTCTGTCTACTACCCCTGGGAATCTCTCTTACCCCCTCCCCTCTGCTCTTTTTTCACTGTGCTGTGCCTGGTTCTTGTGATCAGAGACTCGGAAAGAGGGTGCCTATACATGTGCTTGGGGGTGCAGAGGGGCTGTTTTAGTTAGAACAGTTCCCCAAGAGCTGCTCTAATTAAAACAGCTCACCATCACATGTATTAAGTGCCCCCCTTGCATTTTAAAATGGCCTTAGGGACCCTTTAACTAAAACTCATCCAACGAGCTTTAATTAAAGTGCCCCTTTGGCCATTTTAAAATGCACGGGGTCTTAATACACATGATGGTGAGACAACTCATTCACGTTCTAATTAGAACATGGAGCAGACTCAATTAATCTAATTACAACATGAACGAGCAAGTCCGTAGGCAGCCAAAATATCCTGCATTTGAAAGCTCATCTAACTTCATGCCAGCTACATAGTTACCCCAATAATAGATATCACTCTAAGAAATCCTTGCCTCACATAATTTCTGGACCATCACAGCATCAGCATCACTCTTACACTACTGGTAATATGTGCACAGTCCAACAGGGGCAAGTACTAACCAGCAGTCAGCTTCTTTAGTGCTTATTATATGTATGCATCCATATAGTGTTAAACAACTTACTCTAGTAAAAAAATATTGATCATGTTTTCTGCCAAGAGCCTCAAGTGCTAAGTTGCAGACACTTGTAACTTGAGGCCTGTGATCTGAGTATCACTGGTCTCAATTTATATAGAGATATAGATCTCTTTTTGCATTAAATCCCAATATGTGTTTAACTTCAGCAGCTAAAAGTCCCTTATGAATGGAATAAAACTGGTCTGGATCTTGGGAGGTGGGGAAAAAAAAGAAACCTGGCGGAGAGAAAAATCATCTTAAAATGCAGCAAGGATCCTGTTGAGCTGAGTTTGCGGCATAATTGTTATTTATAGTTCCATATAGCTTATCATGTCATATCTCTGCCTTCAGTGAAGACTAGAGGCCCTGTGAGCTAAGCACTGTGAATACCTACGGGGAGACGGTGCCTGTCTCAGTGCTTAATACAGGATGTCGATAAGCAAGAGAGACAAAGGGGAAGGGAAAGGAAGATGATTAGCCCCGTTTGACACGTGGGGGACTGAAGATGGTAAATTAAGTGGCTCACCTCGACTCATACAGGAAGTTTGGGACAACACCAGGAGCTGAACTTAATCTCCTGACATCCAGTCTAGTGCCATTGCCCCCAAATCATCCTTCCCTTCCACACTCCCCACTTCATTGCCTAGAAGACAGTCCTTCCTCCCAAGCACCTGTTTTCCCGACTTCTGCAAACCCGGCTGGTCCTTGGTGTCCCGGTGGCCCTCAACCCTTTGATCACCGGGACCTTCCAGTGTTACTCATAATCTCTGGATTATGGATTGTGGAAGTCTGTGTTCGTGGGCACATGTTTCTTGAGAAGGAGAGCAAAGTTTGGTGTGGCCCATAGCAGGCTACTGACTCGGCATCGTCATCCATGGGCCTGCTAAGACCGGAGAACCAGCAACCTAGCTCTTTGCATGACCGACCAGTGCTTAAATGCCATCTCCCTTTTCCAGAGAAGTGTGTATGTAGCATGCGTGTCTGTGGAGGGGAAATAGCTAACCTGGAGAGGAAAAACAAGATGTTTGCTGAGACAATGAGGGGCTCCGTTCCCCAAGCCCACGCACCCGGCTCCATTGGGCGCTGATGCCTTATTTTGACAGGAGCCGTACAAACAAAACTAATTATACCACATGGATCAAATGATAAAAATAGCATTTTTCTTTCCTCCCAGTGCATGGGTTGCTCCCGCTAATGAGGCTGTCGTGGTCGAGGAGGGGGGGAAGGAGGAGAAATTGCTACAGCAATGGCATGTTTGTCGATGACAGTTGCGGATAGGCCTCAGCTGGATTAAACTGCCCTTTCATGCCCCCCAGCAATTATTTATCAGCAGGATCTTTGATCTAATTAAGTGAGAGTCGTTCCTCCATCTCCCTAGACTGCAGAGAAATGTCATTTCTCTGCTGAATTCTTGCTTTATTCCCGTGTGCGTTTCCAGGCTCAGAGTAGCAGAGCCATAGGCTTCAATGCAACGGGGCTGAAGCCAAGAAGTGATAGCGCTGGGGTCTCATCAGGGCATCTACCTCCTCAGGGCATGGCCGCGTGGTACAGCCGAGCACCAGCGCCCCTTTCTATGGGACCTGCTCCTGGGCCTGCTGGCTGCTGTGCTATCTATTTCTGGGCGCCCCAGCTTGGCCAAGACGCTAGACCTAGCACTCTTGTTGCATGGCTGGCTCTTCCTCCACCTTCCCCTTCCATTGCAGGACCCTTCATTGGGCTGGGGGATCTCTCTCTCCACCCCTCGGTGGGTCTAGCACTCTCTGCTTGCACGAAGCCCTTCCTCACAGCCTGAGAAGAAGATGGACCTAGCTGTGATGTTGGCTGGGCCAGGGCAGGCATGGTTGCCAATGCCTGGATCGTGGATGTGGCTCCCTGGATGGCAATGAGTCGACCCAGGCATATGGGGCTGGCTGCATGAGCGTGCTAATGGGTGCATGTGGGTGAGAGAACGATAGGCCCGTGGGGGCTGGAGGAAAGATAAATGGCAGCGAGAGAGAGAGAAGAGCAGAAAGCTCATAGGAAAGAGCAAAGACCCCAAGAGCGGCAGGGCAGAAATTGCAGAAGAGGATTGAAGGGTGCAAGGGACTGGTGAAGACTTAAGCACTACCACTGGGGACAGAGCTGCAGGACAGAAAAGCGGGTTCAGGTGTGAGCTGGGTTCGGTTCTCTGCCACAGACTCTCAGCATGACCTTTTGCAAGTCACTTAGCTTCCCCCAGTCCAGTCTGCAAGGTGGTTACAGCAGCATTGCCCGGTCTCATGAGAGAGCTGCGAGAACAGAGATGCCCAAGGGTGTGAGGTGCTGAGATACTCCAGTGATAGAGGCTGTGCAAGCACCTTCATGGGGTAGGCCTTGCACCGACCTGGGCTCCAAGCATGCTGGCTGCAGCGCTGAGGGCAGAGCTCTCCAACAAGCTGACCTTTTATACCATGGCTGTGCCATGGAGGAGCCCGCGTGTGGCCCTCGGAGCAGACCTGTCACACTGATGTCGTGAAGCAGCTGCGAAGTGTCCCTGGATGCAGGGTCTCTGCTTTACCGTTTGAAATGCAGGCTTGGTTCCTGGGTGTCCTTGGTAGCCGTGTTGGTCTGAGACAAAAAGCAATCGAAAACTCCACAACTCTTGGTTCAGAGATGATACCTTTTATTAGTCCAACTGAGAAATTGCAAAAAAAAAAAAAATCGGTTCATGAGATTGTTTTTCCTTGCAACACCACTGATACTGGCTTTTAATTAAGTCGGTCACTGCTGGCGAGGGAGACGGCTGGAGAAGAGAGAATTGCAGCCAAGAAAGGTGGGCAGGCCCTTTTACGCTCACCCGCCCAGAGCCAATGGCTCAGCCACGCAAAACCCTAGGCAGACCTCCGTGACACCCCTTCATTGCTACTGGTGACGGGTCCCAAATGCACATGTCCTTTTCTTACAACAGCCTCCAACTTTGCAGAGCTGGCGCTGACCGGGAGACAGCTGAGCCGCTCGTGGGTCAGGGGGAGTTTTCCCGATGAACGTCGAGATGCGGGAGTGCTGCTGTGCTTAGCTCACGGATTAGATTTGTGCTTCGTTGCCCATAGAGTGCCCAGAAATGGGCTAGGTATTTCCAGGGTAAGCCGAAGAGAGAGGTTACAGTTGAATTGTCAGTATAGCACATGCACAAAGCAAACGGTGGGGCCAGGGCGAAGGGAAGCAAGGACAAGAGAGTCATAGGCATGCATGGCTGTTTGTTCTGGGACAGGGAGAAAGTCAACACTCCCCGCCCTGGTGTGCACCCACGTCCGCACCAGTAGCTAAGCAAAGCACCTTCAAGTGGTTATTGGCCTTATTCCACTTGTTCCACAAGCCTTTCTCTTCCAAAGTTGCTGGTTTGGTCTCCATGGAAGATTTGTGAGGGGACGAGGCATTGAGCACTGTCACCGGCGGAGAGATTGCTGCACATTTGGGGAGTGGAGAGGCACGGAAGTGGCTGGAAGCTCAAGGATTAGCCCAGGTGGACTGGGTGAGGCCTGCTTGGTGCACTGGGATGGAGAAGGGCAGGGTGCAGGACTAGGGAAACTACCAAGTGCTTTGGGATCCTTCAGGACTAAGGCCGCTTGGGGAGTATGAGCAACGATAGAGGGATGCTCGGCCCCCCGGCACTGAGCACCAACAACGCTGTTGCCTTGCATTCAATGTACTTCTCGGGTGCGTCATGAGCTGCAGCCCCAATGCCTGGAGCTGACAGCCCCGTAATTAAAACAGTCACCCTCCAGCCTCATTTGCTAGTCACAATGCATCCCCTCAAGCGCTTTTAATTAACGGCCGGTCAGCTCCATTATGCATGGCCGGCGGAGCGGCAGGTGGCAGATGGCAATGGGTGGCAAGGATGCAGTTTGAGGAAGATGTGGTGGGAGGGTTGCATTTGCATGCAGAGCCTCAGAGAGTCCTGGGTGTTTGCTTCCATTGCAGGGGGATTCGGCCCCGGAGACTGCGGGGAGTGGGGAAAGGGCGGGCGGTCCAGCTTGTCTTTCCACGGTACGCTCCCTGCGTCATTTCGCGGAGGCAGCTAAGTATTACATGTGGGCGCAGTTTGGTGTTATTTGTGCATGGTGGTGCTGGCATTTCCCAGGCAGTTGTGAAGGCAGGTGTTCATCACGCTCAGCTTATGGGGAGCTGAAGGGGTGGGCCGGGGTGGTGGCAAAGGAAGAGCGAACACAAAACCTCGTTATACGAGTCAGTCCAGCTCCCTGGAGCAGTCACCTCTGCTACACCCAACGATGGCCATACCCCAACTTCCAGTAGCTGCCGGTAGTCTGGTGGGCTGGATGGAGCGGTGCCACAGGCTGGATGGGCACCCTTAACCCTAACCCTAACCCCTAGTCTGGTTGAACTCCTGTCTTCTAGAGGGACGTGTAAATTGAGCACATATGGGGACATAATACGCTCACAGTCGGCGGTAATGGTGTCATTAGCATTAGGTAGCGTCCCAATGACATCAAGACCCCATGGGGCTTGGTGCTGTACGTGCGCAGCGTCAGAAACAGTCTCCAGCCCTAACAATTTCCAGGCTTAATCAACAAGGTAACAATGGGGAGAAGTAATGACTCGTACCTCCCTCTTAGGGAGGGGCAAGCGGGTGACGGAGACATTAAAAGGCCGAGCCGCAAAGGTGTTTTCGAGCTTAGCTGTGTATTGATTTCAATGGGAGTTTAGGCACCTTTTTTTCCTAGCCCCAAAGGAGGCTCCAGCAGACTTGGGAAGTGACCCCAGAGCACCTGAGTATCCATTTAGTGCCTCGGGCCCAAGGCTGGCAGTCCTCTCCCAGAACAGAGGACTGTCCCTGAACAGCAGGATTTGGGCCAGACCCTGTCTGAAGGGCAGAGCGGTATCATACACGAGACTGATTGAAGCCCCAGAGCGGAGCAGGAGCCTCGAGCGTGGTGTGAGACGTGGGGGTGGCGAGGGATGAAGTAAGATCGTGCACAAGCAACGGCCATGAAAGTCTGGGAGCTCCAAGTTGAGGGGTAGGGTTAGGGTTAGGATTGAAACCCAGGTTTTCATTATGGGTTGAACCCATTATGCATTGAACCCCCGTTTTCATTGTGAACCCCTGTTTTCATTATGAACCCATGTTTTCAATGTGGATTGTTTCATTATGGATTGCACCCGTTATGGATTGAACCCCTGTTTTCATTCATCGAACCCAGGTTTTCATTATGGATTGAGCCCATTATGCATTGAACCCCTGTTTTCATTCATTGAACCCCTGTTTTCATTATGAACCCCTGTTTTCATTATGAATTGAACCCATTATGGATTGAACCCCTGTTTTCATGCATTGAACCCATATTTTCGTTATGAAAACATGAAGCCCTAACCCTAACCCTAGCAGCCCCTGCTGAGCTGGATTTGCCAAGACTGGAAAAACCAACTGGAGGTTTTCCACCCCTTAGGACAAAGCCCGTTGTCACTTTGCTCCGGGTAAAAAATGCCAGGTTGTCAATATGATCGCTGGAGTCTCCCATCTACCCAGACGACAGCCTCAGTAGTACAAACTCTGCTCCCACTGCCTGACCCATACCCCTTTGCTCTGATGGGGGAGGGCTGCAGATTCACAGAGTTTAGGGCTGGAAGGGATCTCACGAGATCATCAGGTCCAGCCCCCTGCTCTGGGCAGGAAAGACCGCTGGGGTCAAACCACCCCAGCAAGGTGTGTGTCCAGTCTCCTTTTGAAGACCTCCAGGTAGGTGCCTGCACCGCCGCGCTGGGAGTATAGTCCAGAGTCTGGTCACACGAACCGAGAAGAAGTTTTTCCTTATAACCTTGATGGGAGAGGAAGGGTGCTGAGAAGTCAGCGCCCTTTCAGTCCTTGGTCTTGCCAATACGGATGGCAGCTAATTCCAGCTGCCATAGTGGATTTTGTTGTGAAAACATGAATCCACTGGGAACTGGATTGGTTCTACCCAACAGAGTCCCCATCCCTCTGAAAAGCACTCAGACACCTCGGGGACAAGTATCAAATAAGGGCTTTGTGACATGTGTTCTGTGACGCAGCACCGGGTGCTTTAATTAGCAAGCCACACTCATTAAAATGCATCCTTTGGATCTCATCGAAAGCCTTTTGGGTTCCTTATTTGCCTCTAAAAGTAACAACGTCAGCTCAGGACCGCAGTCCTTCTCTAAGTCCAGTGGCTGCAGATGCTACAAGGTACTAGTGATAAGGGTTGGAAGCAGACTCGTAGCAAAGATGGAAACAGAAGGAAGCAGATTCCTTCCAGAATTTCTTCAAAGGTGGAAGCAGATTTCTATTAAAGATGCAAACCGGGGATCCTCCAGGAGTCACATGATTCCAAGAGCTGGGGCTTCAAGGTCTTGGAAACACTGCAAACCTGGGGGAGAGCTGTCCTGGAGGAAGGGACGAAGCCCCAGAATGGCCTTCAGAGGATGACAACGTCCAGTGATGGTATTGATGGGATACCCACGGGGAAGACCCAGTTGGCAACAGCAACTTTCAGCAGCTGAGAGAGGTACGGCAGCATCAGTCCTGTTTGTGCGGAAGAGAAGAGGCTGCTCACCTGGTGATTCATGGCTCAGGGGAATCATCCGCGGATCTGCTGGGCGGTTATGGCAGGCCATCAGGACAAAAGCCTACAGGGATGGATAAACTGCGGGGCATTGGTGTAGTAGAGAAGCATGAGGATGTATATTTAGTCTGTAAGCCTTGTGGGCTGTATTAAGTTTGGGAGCTCCTATGCCTACAAGGCTTCTACATGCACCTGGAAGTGACAAATCCTGTTTTGGACGTCACTACGCATCTCAAGGAAAGGGGTTTCCAAAGGCGAATTCTCAGCTCAGCCCTACGAAGGTTACTGTGAGGGTGGGCAGTGTTGCCCATAATGCGTCTGATGGCATGGGGTTTGCACTGTCTGGTGGTTTCTCTGAAGCTCCTGGAATCACATGCATCTCCGTTCCCCTTGTTAAAAGAAGTTGCTACCTCTCATTGGAGCAGAATAGCTGGAAAGCATCATGCGTGCATACTGTAAAGACTCAAAAGCCAGGACATAAATGAAAAGAACCCCAAATGCAGTGATTTCTGCATTTACGACTTTAAAGCCAACCTCATGAGTTTTTTGGTCTCCGATACAGCCAATGGATCAGGCTAGCCTGTCGCATAACTAGGGCAAAAGCAGCAACTGCAGCCGGCTTTTGCCATAGCAATATGACTGGTAGGATCATCTCTATGCAACCCATTGCCTACAAATCCATTTTCTGACCTCTTTAACAAAGCGACACAGTCAATCTGGACACAGCACAAGACATCACACCTGAACCTGCCACAGGTGAAGCAGGGGAGCCACGGCAGGCAATGTCCTGCGGCTGCATGGGTTGTTAAAATAGGCTTGAGAGAGCCAAGGAAGAGGCCATACCCCCCGTTACAGAGGAAGGAAGACAAACCAGCTATACTAATTTGACCATGATGTAAAATCTCTTCCTGACCCCAGCTATGGCAAGCAGCCTGACCCTGAGCATGAGGGTAAGACGCTCACCAGGACCCTCCAGGTTGACATCCCAACGAGCATTGGCACACCCCTGTCCCCCACCCTGGCTGCAGCCAATACCCAGTACTTCTGAGGACAGCTTAAACTCCCGCCCTGACACATGTAGCAGTAGAAGGGGGGAAAAAATCCTTCCCAGCCAAGCTCAGAAATATGGGAAATACCCATATTAAAACATAGGCATGGCTTTGCCCAGCTCATCCCCAACCAGTGGCTGTCCAGCCTGTTTGGGAAGACCTCCAGTGATGGAGAGTCCGCAACATCCCTCGGCATCTATGCCACCGCCGCTCTGCTCTAACACCGAAGACGTTTTTTTCAATATCGAATCTAAACCTACTTTCCTGCAACTTCGGGCCCGTGGGTGTGGCCCCTCTATTCTGCAGTAGGTAGGTATGCAAGTGCAGGGGGGCTGGACCCGATGATCTGTAAGGTCCCTTTTGGTTCCTAACAACTATGAAACTATGAAACTATAATGTGGGGATGGCCCAGGTGAGCATTGTTTGTAAGGGGGTTAGTTCTTGGACCCCCGCATGGTGCTTTGGGAGCAATATATCCAGTGGGTAGAGCAATGGCACTGGGAATCTGGACACCTGGGTTCGATGTCTGTCTCAGTGCTTAATACAGGATGTCATTAAGCAAGAGAGACAAAGGGGAAGGGAAAGGAAGATGATTAGCACTGTTTGACCGGTGGGGAACTGAAGATGGTGAATTAAGTGGCTCACCTCGACTCATGCAGGAAGCTTGGGGCAACACCAGGAGCTGAGCTTAAACTCTTGACATCTGGTCTAGTGCCATTGCCCCCAAATCATCCTTCCCCTCCACAGTCCCCACTTGCCCCTTGTGAAGCCATGCTAGGGCTGACTTCTGGGGTCCTCTCAGGAGAGAGTTGGAAGAAGCCCTGCTCCACGGGTAAATCCTTGCTAGGGCTGACTCCATGGATATATCAGATCAAGCTACTTCCTCCTGTGTCAGGTCTGTTGCAACTGGAATTTCCCATCCGTGCGCCAGGAGTTTGAGATTAATGGGAAATTGATAACTTGATTTTTTTTCTTTTTTTTTTTTTAAATAAATTTAGTCATGAAAGGTTTACTATTGATTTAACATATGAACTGCTTTGGTTGGGCCAAAGTATTACTGGAATGTACTCACGACGTTGCCTTGGAAATGTCATGCCACTCTAATTGAGTTTGTCAAGTTTATCTGATTGCATGCTACAGGAGACTTTCAGGACACAACAGTTAACAGAAAGGCAGGCTGCCAAGGGTACGCAGAAGAGGAGACTTTATTTTAAATGGAGAGTCCATCAATGTTATTATGCATTACATAGAAGACTTTTCAAATCAGACCGCCCCATTTAAGACTGCTAGGCCCCGCAGTGTAAGAACATAGCCGGGCACCTGGGGTAGCCGCCACGCACAGGGGCAACATCAACCTCCAGGGCTAGGGACAGAAATCACACATAAATTGGTATTAGTCAGAAACCAGTCCAAATCCATAACACAACAGAAATTCAGTGCACATAAACTGCTTTCAAAATGTCCAAAGCCATTTTAAAATAAACCTGGATGGATGCAGTATCAGAAGATGCTTGTCCATGTGATGGGGATTCAGTCCCCAGGGTTTTATTCTATGCCCCCTAAATGGAAATGGTAGGTTTTTCATTGAAACCCACCATTTCAATTTTTCTGTCATGTTACGGTGAGGGGCCCATTCCCCCTTTTTTTTTGTCGGAGCCGGAGCCTGCCCACATCCTGGAGGCGAGCTGTTGGTGGGCTGAGAGGCCCTTGAGCTGCGGGAGACCCCCAGTCCTTCCACCTGTGCTGGTGGCACCCCCCAGAGATTGGAGTAGATGACTTCTGGAGGCCTCTTCTAGCTCTACTTCTCTGTGAAGATGCTATAATGATGAGGATTTGCAAGATCAGCCCAATGCACCATCTGCTCCAATGCGCCAAGTCCTGCCCAGACCAGTGTGCCACTTGCCTAAAGCTGCTTTCTCTAGCTTCAGCCTTTCCCAGCAGATCCTGCTGTCATAATTAGCAAAGGACAGGGAGGCTGAATGATGCACCAGAGGTCCTCTTATGGATCCATGTGATAGCTGGGAACAGAACTATCTTTCCTTCTAAAAGGTACAAGGGGGAGAAATTTCCTTTGTGTTATGGCGCTTTCACTCACCGAGTACTTCCTGCACAATGTCAACCCACAGATAATACGCGTCTTATACACATAACCCCAGCCATTTGCTACTAATCCTATTCATTCATTCATTCATTTATTCTATTAAGTAAAGGCACCCTTAAACCTCATTAAACATGCCAATTAATTGTGATGGAACAGATTGGACTAGCTTTCTGCACCTCATTAAGGCTTGCTACTGTGTAGGTGGGTACCCAGCTGTTCACCCCTGGTTAAGGCTTGTGACGGTGATATTCAGAGCTCAGTAGACACAACTGATCCATCAAGCCGTTTATCCCCATGTCTATGAAATGCTGCAGAGTCTGTGCCACGGCGACAACAGCAGACATGGCTGGGGGAAGAAAAACACTTGGCTTTGGGACTTGCCGGATGAGCCGACTGCTGTGCGTGTCAGGTAATCTCTGAGCTGCCGAATGAGCCTGCTTTATGCAGCTTAGACTGTATAAGTGGCATAACTTGCAGATTGTGGAGCTGTTATGGGAGGCAGCAGCCCAGGGTGGATCCAGAAGGGGTGCGCTGGCACACTTGCACCCCACTTTGATCCTTGCTCCACCCAGAGTTTTAAATCAACTGCCTGGCTGTGGCATCAGCAACATTTCTATTCAGTGCAGAGGGAGTCATTTGACTTCATGGCTCGTTATAATCTACCTGATTCCTGCAAAACTACTTATTCTGTAGGTTTTAAAGCCCCTCTCTCATTTTTTTTTAATGCTTTTGATGTTGCACCAATCAAGCCATCTTCTGTTCTGTGAGCTCCTCCTGGTAAAGAAGCTCCTACTTCACAGCCCTGCAGACTGTTTTTAACTCAGGCCAATGCAGTTAGATTTGTTTCTGCATCAATCTTAAACTAAATGATCCAGTCCTAAGGAGGCCCCTACCGTATTAGCAAAGCTTCCAGGTTATATTTAACTAGGGAAAAATACATGTTGTTTTATATGGGGTGATGCACCTCGCCATCTGCTCCCCACTTTTCCAAATTCTGGATCCACCCTTGATAGCAGCTCACACCCGTCTGGTACAGCCACAATATTTCAAAGATTTCATAGACATTAGGGCTGGAAAGGACCTTGGGAGACCATCGAGTCCAGCCCCCTGCCCCATATTACTGCCACGTGTTTCTCCCCCACTTCAGCATCCTTTGGGCTCCACGCCTGGAAGGCTGCTTGCTTCCCCTCTCCTCACACATTGCATTTACTGCATCTGTGATCGTCCTATGAACGTTTTCTACGGTTGCATCCCGAGCATGGGGGAACCAGGAGGACATGCTTTGTCCAACCACGTCTTCCTCAAGACCTCCCTGCACAGCTGATGGGATCCTTTCAGCTAAAACAGCTGCAGCGTGCCGGTATGGCATATCATGCATACGCCCACTGGAAGCTGCCGTCAGAGACTCGGGGAGCTGCTGATTCACCGGCAGAAACGAGCTTATGATTGTTTATCTCTTCCCCATGCCTGATGTCAACCCGATTCCCAAGGGGGCTCTACTGGTCAAGAAGGATGAAGCCTTTGTTTTTCTCATCCTCTCTGCCGTTAATAGCCTATTGGAAGAAAATGAAACACAGAGCCAAGTTCAACTGAGGGGGAGAGGACTCAGCTTCAAGAGACGTTCTTGGTTAACGGTTATGCATTTTAGCAAATGAACGTCTCTTTGCTTTCCTCCAATAACGAGCTCTCCAGTGGCAACGTCCCAATTTCGTTGCTCAACAGACAGCAACGAGCTCTGTTTTTTTCGCAAGTGGGTAGATGCACCTCAGGGATGGGCCTGAGCCAGCGTCCCTGGAACAAATAAATGTCCCCAAACTTGGTGGAAACAGCCTCACACCTCTTTGAGCCTCAGTCCAGCTTTGTCTTACTGGAAGAGGTGGCAAATCTTGTTTTCATAGAGTCATAGACAATGAAGGTGGGAAGGGACCTCGGTAGGTCACATCTAGTCCAACCCCCCGCTCCAAGCAGGACCAGCCCCAGCTACATCATCCCAGCCAGGGCTTTGTCTACCTGGGCCTTAAAAATCTCCAAGGATGGAGATGCCACCACCTCTCTGGGTAACCTGTTCCAGTGCTTCCCCACCCTCCTAGGGAGAAAGTTTTTCCTAATATCCAACCTCAACTTCCCTTGCTGCAACGTGAGCCCATTGCTCCTTGTTCTGTCATCTGCCCTCACTGAGACCAGCCCAGCTCCATCCTCTTTGCAACCCCCCTGCAGGGAGTTGAAGGCTGCTATTCAATCCCCCCTCGGTCTTATCTTCTGCAGACTAAGTCAGTCCAGTTCCCTCAGCCTCTCCTCACCAGTCATGCCTCCCAGTCCTCTAACCATTTTTATTGCCCTCCACTGGACTCTCTCCAGTTTGTCCACATCCTTTCTGTAGTGAGGGGCCCACAACTGGACACAGGACTCCAGATGTGGCCTCCCCACTGTTGAATAGAGGAGAATAATTACTTTCCTCAATCTGCGGGCAACACTCCTGCTAATACAGCCCAGGATGCCGTTAGCCTTCTTGGCACCAAGGGCACATTGCTGGCTCCTGTTCAGCTTCTTGTCCTCTGTCACCCCCAGGTCCTTTTCTGCAGAGCTGCTGCCCAGCCCGTCACCCCCAGCCTGCACGGGTGAATGGGATTGCTCCGTCCTAAGTGCAGGACTTTGCACTTGTCCTTGCTGAACCTCGTGAGATCCCTTTTGGTCCAATCATCCAACCTGTCTAGGTCATTGAATCTGTCTAAGTCGTTCTTCGGCCCTACCTTGCAGTGTGGGCCGTAGACTGTGACACTAAGAGGACTATCTCTGCAATGTGGAAAGGTGGAAGCAGTGGTAAAAATGCCTTCTGTAGACTGCTGAGCACCTGACAGAGTAAACTGCATGGCTGAGAGTTGTTGAGTACGTAGAAGAAAGGAGTGGCCCAAGGACAAGGCTCTTCTGCGTACCCTTGGCAGCACATAGACACGGGCTCATCTTCACTTACAAGCAACTTCATGTGTGCAAATTAGCAGGGGTCAGAGCAGAGCGGAGGCAGCAGAGGGTCGAATGCAGTTGTCTAACTTCCCTGCGATGAGGACATCAGGAAACGGCGACGTTTGAGTGATGGCTGGTTGTTAAAGACTCCGAATGAGTTTGAATCAGTTCTTTTGGGATCTATTGCAAGGCCAGCGTTTCTCAACCAGTGGCTCTTGACCCAAAAGCGGGTCGCAAGAATACCTGAAAGAGTCACGAACAAACTTCAAAAACAGATTCTCCTTTAGAGGAGAAAAGCATGGGAAACAGTGTGTTTTCCCTTGCAGGATGGCAGAGCTCCCATCTGCGAGGGGCTGCTTGGGGCATCCCCCTGCCCCATGCACAGGGGCTTGGGGGCAGCGGGTCAGGAGTGAGAGGCACTGCGTAGGGACTGGCATCGGTGCTTATAAGCGGGTCCTGGTACAAAAAAGGTTGAGAACCACTGCCTTAAGCTAAGGAAGTGCTGAGTTTTTAAGTGAGAAGGGAGCTGTGACATCCCTGCCTTGGGGGCAAACACCGGGGTCTCTATTTCGTGAGAAATAAGAGCAATGTCAAGGGGCCTGTTATTGATTTGCTAGAGGAAACCAGAGCAGCAGCAGTGGCTTCTTGCTTGGAGATGCGGAGGAGGGAGCTGGGATGCTGATGGATGCCCTGAAATCTCGTCCTGGGAAGGTGATGGCACAGGTGGCTGAGCCAGGGTAAGGAGTACGTCTCCCTCCTTGGCCTTCCTTGGGAGCCGATGCCCGTCTGGCAGAAGGGAGGAGTTGGTGGCTAGCGGCCAGCACTGCGGGTAGGGTAGAGAGGAAGGGGAGGCAGCTGCACAGCTATCCCTGAGGGTGGCGGGGGAGAGGGCAATGGAGGTATGCAGGGTGCAGTGCTCAGCCGTCGGGCAGCTGCCAGGAGGACTCTCTTGGGGCTTTGGTCGGGTCTGATCTTCTCACACTGGCCTCATCCATCTCTTCTGCCAATATGGGATTCACCCAGGTTCACTTCACTTGCTTTTCCCGGCTCTTTCCTTTTCTTTTCTTTTCCAGCGTCACAGAGCTCAGCGCTCGGCAAACTGCAGCTGTGAATTATGCAAGGCTTTTCCAGCTCTCCGGCAGGTTCACTCCTCATGAAAAGGCTTTGGAAAAGCAGGGTGTTGAATGAACAGCTGGTTAATTTGAATATGCCGCCTTCCCCGTTAAAGGATGCAATGGCAGCGCTGCGTGTCTGCTTGTTTTTTGATGCCATTTATGAATGAAGAGCTTGTCTGCCAAAGGGCCAGATGGGTCGCAGTTGCAGGGGCCTGTGCTGTGTGTATTCATCACTTGCTTCCCAGCCTGAATAGCCCCAGTGAAGACTGAGAGAGATCCAGGATTACCATTACTATTTTAGCTTTTTTTATAGGACCGGCTATGAAGGCTGGGCATTGTCCACTGAAATAAAGCAAAGTGCATTTCCTGCCTTAAAGGGCAGAGCACTTTAAAACTCAGTGCCAGGGACTCTTCTTTGCTACAGGAGATGCCACGGCATCAGGCATGCTGCAGCATCCCCCTTTCCTCCCCGCCACTGGCTTTCATATAGCCATCTCTATCACAACGTGGAAAAGGCTAACTATTTCCATGCTCATCTGTAATGAGCTGTCAGCTGGGGATGTGGCTTGTTAATACCGGGCTGCGGTTTTGATCTAGGATTTACGCTGGACTCTTTCCAAACTGTCCCCATCCTTTCCGTAGCAGGGCGCCCAAAAGCGACCACAGGACTCCAGATGTGGCTCCCCAGCACTGAATAGAGGGGACGCGTCACTGCCCGTATCACGCTGGTGTCACATTCACAGCTGTGCAAACACTTGATCTTGTTTGGCCTGGCTTGCTGCACGAGAAAGAAATCTGCAGCCTTTTTTATTTCAGTTAGACAAAATCTGCTCTCCCACCCAAACTAAAGACTGCTGATTTTGGTTCAGCCGGAAACCTTGTGTTTTACATTTAAGTTCAATTTAATTTTTTTGAAAACCTTGTTAAATGAAGTTTGAAGGATCGCATTGCTGCAAAGCAAGCAAGCAAAAAAAGAAAAAAATAAGGTTTCATTCTGAAAAAGCTAACGTTTCATTGAAAAGCCCTCTATTGTTTTCCAGGTTTCTTTATTGAGTTAGTTTATGCCAGATCATTAGACAAAGCTGCCTAAATGTTCCAGGCAACATCAAATGTGCATTTGCAATGAAAATACAAAGTCTGGCTCCCTCAAATTTTGCCTTTACCCCTCCATATCTCCAAATATTGCCTTGGGGGATGGTCCTGCTTGGACTAGATGTGACCCCCTGAGCTCCCTTCCAACTCTCATCTTCTATAATTCAATGACTTGCTTGTCGTATTGCTGATCAGCTAGTTTGGCCCTGTTACCTGCTAGGTAAGAGCCTGCTAGCAGATGGGATCGCTGTAACGCCGACCATCCTTGAGGTCAAATCTTGCTGATTTTACCCATATACGCTATACATTTAGAGGGCCGGAGTGGGCCCAGCCAACTTATTTGCACGGGTGCCATATGACAGGATCTGCACATAAATGAATAATTCTGCTTAATCAGGTTGGCCAGCCTGATTGCCGTGTCTGCTGTGTGCGTAACACCCATAAAAGATTCATTTGTTAAAGGCAACAGCATCCACAAGCAAAAGCAATGCGCCTTCCTGCACAAATGGCCAATGAGAGATTATTCTGATGTTGTATCCAAGGAGCAGAAAGCCAGCTCTTATTCATCTGGTCCCTCTCCGTAAAGCGTATTAAACCATTGATGTTTCCAGTTTCCCTATCAGGGCTGCTCTGAAGAAGAAAATCCCATTAAGAGCTTGCATGATAAAATTCATGAAGACAAGTTGTGTTTCACATGGTTTAATGCAAACATATTAGTATACCTGGAACAGAAGGTAGACCATTGACAGAAGAGATGGGCGCGTGTATTTGATGAACCATTAATGAGAAACCCGTTCCTGTCCAAAAACCCATTCCCCAGGTTAAAATCACTGATTGCACATACAAAATGGCTAGTGTTGTGGGTGTCATCTTCCATCTGCTTCACCTACTGGGAAGATCTAATAGATGTTGGAACAACAGTACCAAATGCGCAGTGAAACCTTACAGCGCTTCTCTGAATACAGGAGTAAGTGCTACAGGAAAGGGAGAAACCTGCCTGGGGCTATTTGACTAGTCAGTGGCAGATGCCAAATAAAAACCCAGTACTTGGTGGCACTTTGTGCCATCCATTCGGCATGGTACCAGGATGGGAATTATACCGAAAACACCATCGCTTAGACACCAGAATAGTTACATCAAGTCAAAAAATTTGAGAGGTCACAAATGGCTTTCATTAACCAAACCTGATGTTTTTCGATGAAGTCTGTCACATAAAGACATTTGATATTTCCAATCTAACCCGCTCGTGGCCTCCTTCCTCATCTGTATAGCAGAGTCTAATCATCCATACTACACACTGGCCGTGTCTACGTGAGATGCTTTACGGCGCAGCAGATCAGTGGTTCCTAAACTCTGATGGATTGTGCGCCACCAGTTGAAAACGATACAACCTTAAGTACCACCAACACGGTTTTCAGTTCAGCCTTCAGTACCACCGGCAAATTTATGTCACATGAAATAATTATAATGAATCTATTAACGTGTACCACTGGCCGGCTGTTTGCATACCACTGGTGGTACACATACCATAGATTGGGAACCACTGCAGTAGACTAATCTACTGCGCAGTAAAGCGTCACCATCTACAAGTGCAGGTGCTTACTGAGCAGGGAATTAGTCTACTGCGCAGTAAATTTACTGCACGGGAAATCCAAGTAGCATTAATTGCATGTGTAGACATGCCCACTATGTTGCTTTCTAAAGAAATGATGAACAAATGCTATAAGAAGATCTAAGCTAACCTCGCATGCACGTGCATCAGATACTGCAGCATCACACGCTTTGTCCTGCTTACGATAAAGGGCAGTTCCTCTGAGAAGGTATCATCCTACCTTATGATTTATGTCTCAAAGGGCTCCATTCTTCTCATCAGATAGGCACAGTGAAACACTGGTGCTATTGGATCCAGAAGACTAACCCTCTGCCTTTAATGAGGCTATCCAACCTCATCATCTGGCACCTAATTTGGCAGCCCCTTCAAATTATTCAATGTATCCAAGACACTTTGATCTAGAAACCTGGCTGGAGATTTCCCAGGGCGAGGCAATGATTTCCAGCATGTCTTCTTATGATCTGGCCGCGAACGACATTTTAGGAATGTTTGGCATTTTCTCCAGTGCAACGAGATTAGCTAACATAAGATGAATTTACTCGGGAGGCAAGTATTATCCCTGTATTACAGGCAGGAAACATTGAGCGATAATACTGGACAGCGGCGCATAGATTTGGAAGTTGATATCTCATACCATACGAAAGAAAGAGGTCTCAGGGTCTGGCCATTTGTGGTAGCGATTTAGGATGGCCTCAACACATCAGCATGAAAACGGTATCAGCCCCAGGGAGAAATCTACTTGTCCATTTACTAAAATGATGGCAACGGAAAAACTCAAATACTGTCTACTTGCCCAGCCCAGAGAACGACCTGCCCCAGTTTATTGGGTAACTAGAATTATACAAGGCTGGTTGAAAACTGTGTTTTATTTAAGACGACATGAAATGTAGGCATCTTTGGGGGTTTGCACAATCGCTCCATGGTGTGAATGTCAAAAGCATCTCAGCACTTTGGCTTTTTCAAGCCCAGCAAAAAAAAACCCACCCTTAGCAAACCCAGTGACTTCATGTCCATAATAACCATCTCCTTGGTTCACAGAGTGCATGTCCATCACCTCTCTGTGCAAAATGGTATGTCTTGCTTGCTATATGTCCAACCTCCAAGATGCCCTGGAATCACCTCTTGTAGCTCCTTTCTCCTTTACGTAGTTGTGGGATGGCAAGCGGTCACCTTCCTAGGATTGGTTTGGAAAGCAAGAGAAAACAAGCAGGATCATTTTAGGCCCTCAACTTCTCAGCTGATCAGAAGCTCTCTGTGGGTTGGGTTTTTTTTGTTGGAAAATGTCAATTCCCTAAAAAAAAGTTTGGTAGGAACTACCAGTTTTGATGAAACTTGGCTGGGAAATGTCTTTCCGGTCCAGGATGGAATATAGGGCCAAAACCAGAGAATAAATAGGATTAATCCTGGACCAGACCACTGTTTAGGGCATATAGCTGGGATTTAGGGAACCTAGGTTCAAGTCTCTGCTTTGAATCAGGCAGATCAAGGACAACCCGGTGGAGATCCCAACTCACTGGGCTTCTGACTCTTTTCGGATAGCACTTGTGAAAGGATCTACAGGATGGGAGGACTGGTTTTTACCCACCCCTATGCCCGGCGCTGCCATTGCAGAAGGAAAGTTGTTAGGGTTCATTAGATCTAGCCTTTCTCGTATTGCCCTACCTCCTGTCCCAGCATGCTCCATTCTTTTGGCTAGCACAGTATAATAAAACGTATCACAGTTCTGGGTTCAAATTCAGGCTTGCAAACCCACTAACTTTGGCACGCAGAATCCATTGCATTGTCTTGAGATGCTTTTTGGGCAGTGAGGTTTGCAATGCTTATCCCTCCACCCTCACTGCCTTGCCGGCAGGAGACAGCCGGCACGGTGGACGGGGTGACTGATGTTCCTGCAGACCCCGAGATTGCAAAGATGTTCATCTCCCTAAGGCGGGAGCAGATCCCTCAGATCAACAGCTGAAATTTTATGTGCGTCAAATTTAGTGCCATCCAAGGACACCTTGGCTGTTGCTAAGCTGCACACCTTGACTACCTGGGTCTTTGTGGTCAGTGGGTTGGAATAACCTAGAGTCAATAAACCCTTGCCATGTGAAACAATTGCCTGCTCTCCACCATGTGGGTTGTACCTGTTTTGAATCAGCTTGGTCTGCAACACAATAACATCCAAGCCTTGGCCAAAGCCCATTCAATTGCTTATCAAAAAAAAGATATCATTGAGGCCTAATGCCCTGCACAGAAGTGGACAAATGTTTTAATTATATTAGGGAAACACCTAGATGCAAATCCTGCGGTGAATCTGAATCTTGTGTCCTATATCCATCAACTACTGTATAATAAACCTCATTGGAAACTCTTAAGACATACCGGGGAGAGCAAACAGAGACAGACTGCTGGTGGCATTAGTAACTTTGATCTTTGATCTCTGATGACACAGGCGTGTCACTCAGGCGGCTGATTATAGCCACCCCTTATGCACCGATCTGCAGCAGGTAAGGCTGTTATTGCCAATGCCAGCTGTGATGGCCTCCTATTTCCCCTGGAGTGTCTCTGCAAACTGCCTGCCCTCCCAAAGAGGAGAAGGAGGCAATAGGTTCAAAACTGGGCAACAGGGGTGGTTATACACATGCTTGGGGGCGGGGGCTGCTTTAATTAGAGTGGCATCAAGAGCCACTCTAATTAAAGTGCCCGCTCTTGGAGCCACTCTAATTAAAACACCTGGAGCATCATGTGTATCAGCATCCCAGTGCTGAAAAATGGCGGCTGGGGTGCTTTAACTAAAGCTCGTCTAACTAGCATTTTTCAGTGCAGTACTGATACACATGACACTGGAGTCTGCCGCAGCGTGGTAATTACTAGCATGTTGGGGCAGCTTCGATGCACGTGTCTAGGCATCCCAGATGCCCAGCTGTGCCCAAGACCAATTGCTATCACGTATACGGTCTGGTCTCAGCATGGAGAGTATTGGAGCATAGACTCATAGAAAATGAGGGTTGGAAAGGACCCCAGGAGGTCACATCTAATCCAACCCCCTGCTCCAAGCAGGACCAGCTCCAACTACATCATCCCAGCCAAGGCTTTGTCTACCTGGGTCTTTAAAACCATTAAGGATGGTCCTCAATGTAACTTAGACTCAGGGAAGGACAGATCCTTGTCAGCCATGGGAATCACAGCACCCAGGAGAGATGCAGAACAAATCTAGGGAGGGCAGAGGGCCAAGGGCACGGACCCAAGCCTTTTTGCAGGCTCCAGGCATAGGAATGCTTGATGTTTGGCCTGTTTTATACAGCAGGATCTCCCACTAAAAAAAAAAGCAGTCTAACAGGATTTTTTTCCCCATTCTTTTTAATATCACCAGTGGTTAACACCCTCTGCCTTCGCCAGCTTGAGTTCTTAAGGCACAAGTCTATGTTTCCAGGGAGCACGTTCACACATGTCAGCCGTGTCAGAGCAAGCTTTGTCACACATCGAGGGAAACAGCGTTGTCACCGCTTTGAGCATCAGGCTTTTTTTTTGGAAAGAAATCTGCAAGTGATACCATCTGATTGGAAACCAGGCAGTTCAAAATGATGCTTGGGAGTCCCAGCACTTATATCTGCCCCCTCCCACTCCCCTGACCTCATTTCTGACCTGACACCTGAAATCATTTCATTTTGACTTTTTCAATTGCCACCCTCCCCCCTTTTTTTTGGCTAAAACTAATTGCCAAATTGGATTTGGCTGTGAAAAAGGCTAATACACTCTTACCATGCATCAGATGGGGTAGACGTCATAGAGACAAGGCCTAGGACCAGGTCACCCTTTTCAAGCCCATTTGCAAAATGAGTATTAGGGAAGGGGGAAACGTTTTCCAGCCTGGAAAACACCAACACAAGATCAAACAGCTGCAAACTGGCTACAGATATATTTTGATTGGAAATCAGGTGATGATTTATCCCAAGCAGAGGAGTGAAGTTTTGGTGGGGGCAAGACCCTGGAAAGAGAGGTCTGTCTCAACCCTCGGTGGGTGGGTGTTTTCGGGGAAGCTGTTCTCTGCCAGAAGGGTGACCTGGGAGGACCAGGGAAGTCATAGGTTCATAGATTCATAGACATTTGGGTTGGAAGGGACCTTTGCAGATCATTTCCCGGGCAGGAAAAAGCACTGGGGTCAGACCCATGAGGCTAACAGAAGAGAAAGGCCCTCACCTGTTGGGATTTTACACCGATGCTCACAGCGTCGCTTGGATTTAAACCGGTTGCTGTTCCCACCGCAGCCTCCAAAGACAAAGGGCCTACAGCGGTTCGCCTCCGGATGGTAGTACCACAGCAGCATGTACTGTGAGCAGGAGCCCTCGTCCATAGGCAGCATACAGGGGTCTGAAAGGAAGCAGACCCCCACCAGTCATACAGGGACACAGGACTGTGTGGACCTCAAAGCCATCACTCCCCCAGGAGAAGCCCCAAACTCATCTCATCAACCCCTCGTGTATCGCAGGGCGATGCAGTGCCACACGCCTCAGCTTGCCATAGGCAAAAGCAGGGGAGATGAGAGCGCTGCTGATGCCCTGCCAGGAAACTTGAATGGAGAACCAAGAGCCGGTCTTTGCCCCCAGCCTCACATTGAGCTGCAGTTGACCCAGCTTATTGGGTTATGGTGCGGTCTAGGTGGCCTCCTGGCTAGCATGCTTCAGTTTGGACTCTGGGGGGGTTTGCCTTCCTCTGTAATGGGGGCATGGCCCTCTTCTTGGGATCTCTTGAGCATCTACCAACAGCAGCAGGACGTTGGCTTCTGTGGTTTCCCTGCTTTACCTGTGGCCGGTTAGGGTGTTATGTCTCATGGTAATGCCGGGGTTGACTGTAGCTTTACTAAGAGGTTAGACATTGGATTTGTATAGGGTGGCTTGGATAGGGATGATCTGGTTGCAAGCAGGGGGTTGGCCTACAGGACCTTTGGAGGTCCCTTCCAGTCCAACGTCTCTCTGACTCTGTGATTCAAAGGTACCAGGTACTGTAGCCAAAGGCACACATTGGGGTTGGACTCGATCTGTTGAGGTCCCTTCCAACCCTAGCATCTAGCATCTATGAATCTAGCCATCTTGGATGCCCCAATCAAATGAGCAGGTTCAGAAGCAGTGGGGTCAGTAGGGGTTGGCCTTTGGAGGGGGCCACAAGCAAGGTCCAAACTGATGCCTCTGGAGATGCCCCAACCACTCTGCTATGACACCCCTCACTTGAGGTGGATGTGAGGTAGGGTTGCCAACCCTCCCAGATTGGCCAAGAGTCTACCAGAATCGGCATCGATCTCCCGGTGACTATTGAAAGCAATCTGGGAGACTGATATTGTGAATGGGTTGAACAGTGCAATTAATGACATTACATCATGTTGGGGGGGAAAATACTCCTGGAATAGTTTCAGTGAGAGTTGGCAACCCTAATGCAAGGACTGGATGTAAGTATGAGGGGGACAGAGTCTTGAACTTGGGTTTTTCCAAAGGCTCGGACAGCCCAGCCCAACAAGACCTAGATCCTTACCAAGCACAACTTTGATAGGCCTCCTCCCCAACAAAGGTAGTACTCAGTGGAAGTAACCAGACGGCAGTGGACACGACCACCAGCCAACTGGGTGTTAACACCCCTGCTATTTATTAGAGGAACAGGATCCGTGGAGAAAACCAAGTCAGATGGATTATCTTGCTGGGATCCTATGTTGCATCCAAATTTGGGTGTTTATCTTGCTGTGACCCTAGCTGACTTCCTGCCTCTAGGGCTGGGGGCTGGACTCGATGATCGTACGAGGTCCCTTCCAGTCCGAATGTCTATGAAACTGAAGTCTATGGATGGTGGGCCCATGCTGAGCAGGCTGCCCTATCACACAGGCCCCAGCCCCTGCCTCATCACCACTTCCCCAACACATAGGGAACTACCTGACGGTGCATTTGCCCCAAGATGGCCCATGCAGCATCAACGCAGATGCCAGCACTTTGCTGCCTACCATGAACTTCTCAACCTTGTTAGGCTCCAGGTCCCTCCTTGGAAAGTGCCAGTTGTTTCTGGACGACACAAAAGCCCTAGGTTCTCTTTGCAAAGAACTCAGACCATAGCAGGTGAGAACACTTTGGATGCTATTTGAAACCTCTGGGTTGATCTTGTGCAACGTTTGCACACCTAACTGCACGAATATTGTGCAGCTCCCCCACAGCATCTTATTGCTGTCCTCATCCTGTCAGCCGTGGCTGTAACACCTGGGCAGAGAATCACTGAACTACCTTGTTTGTTGGCTGCAAAGCACTATCCCAACAGCGAGGAAAGTCCAGCTCCCGAGCTCATCCCCTACATGCAGGGTGGAAGGGCCAGAGCTACTCGCTGTGCTAGTTAACAAGCGTAACTGTTCCAGCACGCGTCCCCTGGAGCTCAATATTCAAAAGCACTTCCTCCCCTGGAAGTGACTTCCCTAAATGCCATTTAATTCAGTGCATTTCACCTTGTAATGGGCTGCGGGCTTGTCGCTGCTCGCGCTGGGCCGGCTCCATTATCTGCTTATCACGGAGAGCTGCCGAGAAAGCAAATGGAAATCACAGTTAATGAGGGCGCACAAATAAATTAGCCGCGATTTAAATATTGATCGTTACAGGCGTACACGGTTTCCCGTCGTATAACGAGCTCTTGATAAATGTCACGGAACAATTGGTGAGCGGTGGAAATCAGCGGCGATAAAATTCTTAATGGCTTTTAACAACTCAGTCAAAAAGGTCGGGTGTTAGTCAGAGAAAATTGAAGTATTGGCGGTGTTTGTGGGAGAGGGGAGATAAATGTCAGATGGGAGTTTTGTAAATTTGAGAGGTTTGAAAAGCCAGGAACAGTTGTAATCCGGCAGCAATAACCCTCTGATTGCAGAATCCTGTTAACATTTCCAGCGTCTATCCGCGCTCAGTGTCGAGCAGACCGATTTGTGCGCCGTGTTGCCTAAGGCCCAAGCTCTAATGGGACTGCAAGCCGGAGCTGGCTACAGCTGTGATTCAATAACACGTGGACTGCACCAGTGGTCTCACGTTTTCCAGATGCAAAATGCAGGGCTGGATTAATGCATAGGCAAACTAGGCACATGCCTAGGGCCCTAAGTGAAGAAGGGGCCCAGTTCTGCTTATTTTATATATTATAACTATTAAGTGAAAAAAAAGTAGGAGCCCACATGTTTGTTTGCCTAGGACACACAAAAGGGTTAATCCAGCCCTGCCAAAATGCTTCCTTAATATAAAGCCAGTGTGAACCCATGTTTGCTGTGCAACGAGGACACCCGACTGGAGTAGGCGGCCCTCAAAAGGATGGAACAGGGGAAGGGGAATATGGAAATTTGGGGATACTCAGTTTGGGATATGAAATCATGGCACTGGCATTGACACCGAGCGGGACACGGAGTGGCCCCAGCTCCTCCTCAAGCTCAGGGTAATTCAGATGTGGGGTGTTCGCCTGAAGATGGGCAGGTTATTTCCTTCAAGGAGGCCAAAGTGACTTGGGATTTTGCTTCCTGAATTGCCCCCGATTTATGGACATGAAGTCCGGTGGCACCAGGCTGCTGAGTGAGACAGATGCCAAGTTCAGTGCCTAAGGGACAGCCACGAGGTGTGAAAGCTGGTGCCCCTTGGAAAGCCAACAGGTCCCACTCGGCATCACCGCCAGTGCCATGATTTCATACCCAGCCCTAAGGCCCGGTCTTCTCACCCCCTTCCCAATAGCTGAGAGATTAACACTTACAAACAGCAGAATTGGATTTGCCTTTTCTCCTTCTGTCCCTGGGTTGAAATAGCCACACTTTCCACATTGCCTAACCACGTTCCTTCTCTGGGAAAGATCCAGGCAGCTATCTTGCAGGGTAACTGTCTTAATTTCAAAGGCATTATTTCTAAAATGCTGGAGAACTTTGGCAGGTAGAGGTGCACCTTGCAGGCTAACCGGAGGCATCTACATGTGCAATTAATGCAAAGGGATAAACTCCAGAGCTGTCTGAGCTGGAGCGCGTGGCTCCCAGGTGCAGCACCTACACATGTGTCCAGGACAGCAGCAATATGAGCTGGGGGTAGCAGGCTCAGGCTGCTAACAGGCTCAGTGGGGTCAGCCCTGGACTCCAGGTGGTGGTGGAGCGGCTGGCTGGGGCACGGGAGAGCCAAAAGCGCAAAGCCGTGTGGCTAGTAGCAGGCAGCAGTCTAGGCCCCTGCTGCCTGGGCTGCCTGGGAGCAATTTACCCCTGCGGGCACCGTCCACACGTGCATTTTATCGCACTTAATGAGTCTGCCATAAGATAGTAAGGACTTGTCCCCGACGTGACTCTCTTACAGCGGAGTTAATTAATTTGCTGAACCCTGAACTGTTGCATGGGTAGACGGTGATGCTTTGCTGTGGAGCTAATTAGTCTGCTTCATGGTAGAGCACATGTGTAGATGCACCCACTGGATCAGAGATGTACAAGCTTTTGTGAGTGACCGCTCACTTCACCCTGCTAAGCACCACAAAGACTCATGCCACCCCTATTCAGTTAGTCTACAAGGTGCATCTCTACCCTCCCTTCTGCCTGACTTCAGACTAATGCAGCTCCCTGTTTCTCACTGGGGTATTCTGGAAATGCACTAGGGCAGGGGGGGCTCGACCACGTGTGTCCATGGCTGGACATGGCCTACAGCACCATGACATGGACGCTCCCCACAGGGCCAGAAATTTGGTGGCAGGACAGTGGTGGCACTGCCCCCCTCTTGCAAAATTTCCAGACCCTGCATGCTGGATGATGCACCTGATCCCTGCAAGCAGGGCAGTGCCAGGCCCCAGGACCCAATCCTGGTATGTGAGGGGCAGGAGGGGGCAGTTCAGGGGCCTGGGAGCCCAATCCTAGTGCACAGGGGGTGGGAGAGGGTGGTGTCAGGTCCTTGGGACCAATCCTGAAGCATGCGGCAGGGAGGGAGTGGTGCTGAGACTCAGGGCTCGATCCTGGCCATGGACCATCCCCTTGGCACTCTTCTGGCCCATGGGGCCAAAAGATTGAGCACCACTGCACTAGGTCATATGTTATGTCTCTGCCCTGCTCCTGGGCAGGACATAACATATGAGCTTTTTTTTAGGGCAATTTTGCTCTCTGCTAGCTGCTCCTGGTCTCTTTCCTCCTATTTCAGAGCCTAAAAATTAGGCTCTGTCCCTGCTCTTTGCAGCCATAATTCTGGGGAAAAAAAATCTTTTCTTTTTTATTCTACCTTTCAAAAACAAGGCACATATTATAGTGTGGGGTGTGTTGTATATGAGAAAATATGGGATTTTCCAGCCCACCCGCAAGGGCATGGGATAAGGCAGCTGCATTGCAAGGCTCAGCAAGTCTCCAAAGACCCCAGGCTGTCGAGCAGAAATAGCCACTCCATTTGCAATGCAGAGCCCATCTCTGCTCCCCTTGGGCTCTTGGTGCTTGGCCTCAAGGCCAAAGCCCTTTCCTGAGAGGCGCTGATTACGGACGCAGTTTCCCAGCAGCTGAAAGCGTTGTGTCAGAGTCCAGACCAAAGAGAGAGAAAGAAAAAAACTCCCACCCATTTCGGCAGTGCTATTAACCTCAGGCAGCCCTCCCGCCACAGCAGCACATGGCTCTCTGCGAAGGGAAATTGCTCCTGATTGCAATGAAGATTAGGAGCATTCCCCTCTGCCATGCTCCAAGAATGAACAAGTAGGGACGCAGGATGCAGCCTCCTTCCTAGCTCAGGGAAATAGTATTGGATGACCAGCAGAGACAAGGGGAGGCAGGAGACAGATGGTTGTACCGGTCCTTATCCTTCCTCCTCCTGGACAATACATAAGACCATAAGAAGACCGCCTAGACCACTGATTCCTTAACTTTATGGGCCCCTGACCTGCCGTCAGTCCCCAGGGCAACAAGTGCCCTTCTGCCCTAATGCGTAATGGAAAACAATATAAAAGACATAAAGGGGGAGGTATGATCTGTGGACCAGCTGCTTACAGGCCTCAGGGGGTCCACAGACCACATTTTGATAACCACCGATCTAGACAACCAACATACCCAGAGAGCAGGTTGTGTACAACCCTGCTGTATTGTCTTACCTACTCCACACAACTTTTTCCTAGTCAGCCCTTCCAAAATGGTGCATGTCCTCAGCACCTAAGAGGACTGAATGGATGGGGTTACCTCTCATCGTGGAAGATAACCAGCCCTGAAACTATTTAATGCTTGAGTGTGAAAACCCCTTGGAGTGCCAGAGGACAGAGATATGAGCCAAGGAGTTGCGTCTGATCAGCGGCATAGAAATGAGATGAGAGGCGAGACTTCGTTTGGACCTGTTGTGGCTGCTGAGCTGGTGGACAGGACGGAAAGGAAAGGACTATGGCGGCGACGTCCCAGGACTGTACAGCTTACACCAGTGCTAATGCAACGTGTAGACCAACACCACCGCTACTTATAGGATTTGCTTCCCACAGCTACAACCTCTGGACTCTTCCTACATAGGATCCATGCACACCCCATAGCACCGTGTGACCATACCATTTCCTCTCTTCCCGTCTCCCATCCCGCCTTCCTATCTGTTGAGTCCCAAGGGAATTTACAACCGCATTTTCCAAATGGCCACAAAGCAGGGGGGTAGGCATTCACTACAACCAAATCTAAAGAAAAACGAGCAGACAGTTACATCGAGATACCTGTGATAAAGGGAGCTGAGACTGGTTTTGCTGTGCTGTGTATTCCTGTAGGTAATTCTCCTTGGTCGTCGCCTTCCTTCGGGATGCGTTCTGGGGACCGAAAATGCCCATCTCGTTTGCCATTGATTTCTGCTGTGTAGCCTGCATCCAGGTCTGTAGGTTTGGTCACTACGTGAAAATCTTCCCCTGTAGGCAAAAGTTGGGCTGACAGGGTTCTTTGGGTGAATCTGATATCTTTTATTATATTCATAAAGTGGGGTTGGGCATTTGACCGGTAAAGTTCGAATAAAGTTCGGTCAATTGACTGGTCAAATATCAATCACAAAATTATAAAAAGTTGCCAGTTGGTCCAAGTAATACACAGAAAAAGCACAAATTTTCCATTAAGAAATGGGTCAAAAAACAATTTAAAAATCAGGTTTCTATCAAGAAAACCTCCAAAAAAAATGTAGTTTAAAAAAAAAAATTACTAACACCTTTGATGAGTAAAAAATATGCCGTCAATTCACCAGACAATTGACAATAGTTGACCAGTCACTTGACCAGCTTGCCAACCCTATGCAAAAGTGTTGGTACAGACTGGGAGGGTGGCACTAAGCACCGGTATGTTGAAAGCAAATGATATAGGAAGGCAGATTAGATTATGAAGGTAAGACTCCCAGGACCACATACAGATGTAGGGGCATGTACCGTATCACGGAAAGACAATCCCGTCTAGCAGGTCAGTACTCTAGGAGCTAAAAGGCATGTGCTCAAACTATTCAGACTCAGAGCTGGATCTACAGTGTGCAAAACAAATGAGCGGTGTCACGAGAACAAGAGCCGGGTGAACAACGTCAAGTGGAAAAGGGTGGCCTCGAGACAGCCAAAGATGCTTTATTTCTAGACTTAAGAAATTCTTGATATTTAGAAAGCTTCCTCTCATTTGAAGGCAGCCTGGTCTCAAGCAGTATGAAACCACAGCGTGTCACTTGCAATAATTAAAAAAATAATAATAATGCCTTATAGCATATTTGCAAAATCTATTCCCAGGGGCCAATGGCTTCTCCAACCCCCCTTCATATTTGCACTGTAAAACTGTATTAATGTTTCCCTTAGAAAACAGCACCTTGAGATTCAGGACCTAAAAGCAATCTATAACCCAGCTGCAATCAAAGGAAAAGTATTTCGATCCTCTTCCTCAGCCTCATCCGGTGTTGGAAACTCCAGTGTAGGAACCACCTTTGTAGTTGCCTGCAAGAGGCCATGCTCACTTCAACGTCTACTTAAGCATTACCAACCGTACCGTTTTCCTACGGGCAGCCATCTCAACTCACCTGCGCACGCTGCAAAAATAAGGAGAGAGAGACATGAATAAGTGGAGATCTGATTCCCGAAGGGATAACAGGGAAAGGGTAAAACCAGCAAGACCACAACATTTTGGGGCAAGAATCCAGGTTCAGACCAGTCATTTATATCATGGAGTTATATCATCAAAATGCTTTGGCCAAAGGAAAAAAGGCTCGCTAAGAATAACTTCCAAAACATCACGTGGCATTGTGTTGGGTTTTTTTCATTTAAAAAACAATGCTTCATTTACTAAATTTACGCCAGCGTAGTTTAGGAAGAAGAAAGAAACCTGGAAACTACAGCAAATGCTCCATCCCTGCCCGCCAAATGACTTCTTGTGACTTCTCAATTCACCAACATCCTTGAGACAACTCGAATTTCAAGTCAGCCCAAAACAAAGCCGGTGAACCTGGTCCTGGTGAGGATGGCAGAGGTTTGGGAGCAATCTTCCTGCAGCCGTGCAGGGTTGCACCAGATCCTATGAGCTGGCAGAACCCGGCTGCAGAAGAGGAAATGCCCACGTTGCTCACAATTATTAGGAAAATCCAGGAGATTGGCATGAACTCAGAGGTTGTTTGGAGCCAGGGAACATCCTGCGTTGCTCCCTTATGGTAACCATATCATTAACCATCTACAAAAGCATTAGCCTGACCATAAAGCAAGGGTTTTGCACATAAAACCACAGAAAAAGGGACAGGAAAGCCAAGGGCATCAGGACCAAAATTACAGCTCAGGAAAGAGGTCGAGACTGTGGCAGGGATCCTGTGCCCAGTGCACACTTGCATTCATCTAAGGGCTTGATTGGCGATGCGTCCCCCGCCTGCAGCTAATGGGGTGATATTTGCTCTGCCAAGCCGGGGTGTGCAGGCATTCAAATTGCTCCAATTTAGCCCCTGCTGGGAGTCGTTGCCGGGCCACGTCTCTGCAAGCAGAGCTTGCTCAAGCAGACTCACCGCACTTGTCACTCAGTTCGCTCCTCACCACGTCCTTCACGGCTTCCTCCTGTGTTTGCAGGGAGGAAAGCTTTGTTTCAGAACCAGCATCTATGGGCACAAGGACATCTTCTCTTTGGCCTCCTTCAGGCACTGTGTTTGCACATAGCTGATGTTGCTCCATTAGCGAAGGGGCGAAAAGCGGCATCTACTTCACGCCCCCCGAGTGTCGTAAAGGGGCCTCCGTACAGTCGAGAATTAGGCTTCTGGTTTAGACTTACTGGCTAATCAGCTAACACAGTTGCAATGACAAATACACGGGGCCACAGCTGTTTTCTAATGAAACCAAGTGCTGGTGACGTTCTCACTGGTGTCTCCTGTTGCATCTGGGAAGTAAGGGTCAACACGCCTCCATAGCCAAGGTGGACCTACTCCAACTCGACTTGAGAATTAGAGCCATTGGGTTTTCAAATGGCTCTCCTTCCTCCCTTCAACCAGGAGCCATCAGTTCAGTAGCTCAAGAAGACACTTCCTTCCACAAGACCCCTCTTCCTTGCTGCTCCACACACCTCCTCCCCGAGGACAAGTTTAAGTGGAAAACCCATCACGCCTGGGTGACACCCAGCCCAGAGAAAGGTACAGTGAAAATCACAAAGGGCAACTGTGATGGTTCCCATTCCCAACTATACAAGAGGTCTCTGTTGGCCGATAGCTCTAATCTAGATATTATTTTAAAGGACAATTAGCCACTTCCATGCCCTCTCTCACAACGGTATGGATCTCTCCCAGAGACCATTCTCTCTCCATCATCAGTGCTACTCTAGTGTTTATCCCAAGATGGTCCGCTCCAGCCATGGCCAGACCTCAAGGGGCTTGGTTTGGAGAAATACCTCCGGCTCAGATGCTCATCTGGCTTCAAACATGTCTGATCTCAGGGGAACGGGTTCTGTAGTGACGTATCTCATGCCTCCTGTCTCCGGGTGGGCCAGAACTATTGCAAAAGCTTTTCTATTTTTATTTTTTCTGATTCTGCCAACGCCCTGATGAAGTTAGGGGCAACTATGACAACAAAATGCCTGACTTGTAAGCTTTTCTGAAGAGCCTCATCCTGTTAGTATGTGCAATGCCTAATGGACGTTAATGAATTCAACCCAGTAGCACTCTGATCGCGTCTCACATTTAGCTGGTGTGGAAGCAAAGACCCAGAGAGATTAAATGACTTGGCCAAGTTACAGAAGGGGCTGGTGGTGGGAAATTCCTAAACCCCAGCCCCACTTTCCTTGCAAGGTCATCCTTCCCCAGGCTTGGGACACAAGAGAAGCCCAGCTGCTGCAAACCTTACCCAAAGATCATGCCCCAAGCCTGAGCCAAGGGTGTACATTGGTTCTTACTGGGCGCGTCTACATGTGCACATTTACTGTGCAGTAACCTAAAATTACTGAGTAGTATGGGTGTGCATCTACACATGCATGCCCATACTGTGCAGTAACTATGGTGATTTATGCCGACTTGGGCATCGTGCAGGTATCAAATTTATGCCTAATTAGTTACTGCACAGTAATGCATGTGTAGATGCCTTACTGTGCAGTAACAGTGTGTGTGTGGACTAACTTGGGGCTAACTTTAGTCCCAAGTCAGACCACACACTATTAATGTGCTTTAACACCTGCACGTGTAGATGCCAGCCTATTTCCACTTACTACGCAGTAAATTTAATGCAGCATAAATGTACGTATAGATGCACCTACTGAATGTGAACTGACCCAGGCCCCCAAACTCACCTTCACACCTGAAGAAGTATGAAGCTGCCTCCTGGATTGTCTTAGCCCATATTCACAGGGCCATCTGCCCCCTGGCTATTAATGTAAGTCTTCTGTGATGGGGGAGAAGATACCCCCTAGCATTAGATCTCCTCATGACCTCCCTGTCTTCACCCAGAGCTAATGGAGTTGCCCCTCCTGCTTTCTTTCATGGTGTCTTTCTCCCTGCATGGCTGTGATGGATAGTCCACTTCTCCCCTGCACCTTTCTTTTATCAGATTTGATAACAGTCTTCAAATACCTGAAGGGGGATTATAAAGAGGATGCAAACAGAGATGCAGGAGAGGGGACTAGGAGCAATGGCCTCAAACTACAGCAGAGGAAATTGAGGTTGGAGATTAGGAAGAGCTTTTGGACTAGGAGTCATAGAGAAGTATGGCTGGAAGGGGTCTTGTGAGGTCATCTAGTCCCTACTGGACCACTATGCTTGACCACTAGGAGAGTGGTCATATCTGACCACTATCTGACCACTAGGAGAGTGGTCAAGCATTGGAACAGGCTATTTAGAGAAGTTGTGGCATCTCCATCCCTGGACATTGTCAGATGCTTGGCAGGGATGGCTTAATCAGGTATGATCTTGCCTCAAGCGAGGACCCGGACTAGTTGACCTCATGAGGTCCCTTCCAGCCCTATTTTTCTATGATCAGGAATTAGTTTATTAGTTTAGTTATTCCAAATACTTGTATCTAGTGGGGATGCACTGAAGAAATTTGCTGCTAGTGTCTCCACCCTTCTCCCCATACCTCTTAGTGGTACTTGGTCCTAATTTCTCTTTTCAGGCCTGTGTAATAGGCAGTGATTTGGGGGAAAGTACTCACAGAAAGCCCCGGTTCTCCTTTTTCTCCTTTCAGACCGGTCAGCCCATTTTCTCCCTGTTAAAATAGAAAGGAGGAGGTGGAGGGGGGAAAGGCACAAGGCTCAAATGCAGCATTTGTCACAAATGTGGGATGATGCCAGAAAATAGAGCAGTGAATCAAAGGGGCTAGAGTTATCCCAGCAGAGGACCATAGAAATTAGTCGGTATATAAAGGATCCTTGATCCTAAGAGCTGGTTGTTTTTTGACCAGTTTCAAAGGATCTGCCCCATGGCACCATGGCATCTGACCCATGGGGCTTCTCGTGGGTCTAGAAATTGGCCTTTGCTCCCCTGCTGCCTAATTTTTGGACTCATGGAGAGCCCCAGGCCCCGTGCACTGAATCAAGTGCCTGTGCCCAGGGCCCAATACCAGTGTCAGGGAATGGGGGGTGGCAGTGGTGGGCCCCCAGGACCCACTCCTGGTGCACAGAGGGCAGGAGGAGGCTATGCCAGGTCCTGGGACTGAATCCAATGTGTGGAGGGTGCAAGGGGCTGGCTCTGGGCCCCCAGGGCCCAATCCCTGGGTGCAAGGAGCGGATGGAGCTGGATCCCAGGGCCTGGTCCAGCCCACAGATGAACCCTGCACCACTCATCTGGCCAGTGGGACCAAAAGGTTGAGCGCCGCTGGTCTACACTATGGTAGCAGCATGTCTCCACCAGGACACGTGCCCCACAAATGGGCAACAGCAGGCATACTCCATGCCTGACGTGAAGTCATTAGGGGGTGGACTCTGAGGCTGTTCTTGACCCCTGAGCCCCTGGCCTGATTGAGAGCATGGGGCCAAAGGCTGTATGTAGAAGTGTGTCCTCAGATGCACGGGTGAGACAACGGGGACCTTTCCTGGCTGGGACACGCTGCTGTGCTGATGTAGGCAAGGCCAAAGAGAGGTTGAGCACCTAGCAACGACAGCCAAATTCCTGCTCCTACATCATCCAGGTGGCACAAAAGGCCATGGGGTGACAGCTTGGCCTCAAAGCAGGGGGACTGTGATGTTCTTGCGACGAGTGCAAACAAATGCTGGATGGAAATCTTCCTGGGGCCACTGCAGTCACAGCTTGGAGGACGCAACGCCACCAAATATAAAGGGAACGGAAGCCAAACGGAAGATTTAATCACTCAATTCACTCACTCACCTGCAAAAGCTGCTTGGAGACCTCGCAAAAATCAGATTTGCTGATTCTAAAACTCTGGGCTCAGGAAAGAGAAAAAGTGCAGAGAGCAGAGGACAAATTGTCCAAGCGAGAGCGGCTGGAGCCATTTTTCTGAATTTGCCTGTTCTTCTGGGGAACAGAAATGGAGCAGATTACATTAACCTCCAAGGAAGCATGGAGCTAAACCTATTAGGGGCCAAAATGCAATGGACACTCACTAACGCAAGAAGGCCGGGAGTCAGGGATGTTGACACCTGTAGCGGATGGGAACTCAGTCGGAAAAGACGACCGGGTTATGAAGATCAGAAGCAGACTCAGTACGGAGAGGGAGGGCTTTAGGACTGATCGGTTTTTTGCAAACCTGTCCCCAGTTTCCCCACAGCCAGATGCAGATGTGCGAATGGTTTGTCTCTGGCTGGTTTTCACCTCCTGTCTGACTTAGCTACTTGTGCGTGGGCAAATGTATGCCTGGAGTTGTGTGCAGAGCAATGCAGAGATCTCCATGTCTTGCGCTGCCCCCTCTTTTTTTTTCCAGCTTGTGTAAGACGGGTGCAATTTCTCTCAATTAGCAGTGCAAATGGAGAGAGCGAGACTTCAAAAGAGGGGAGCTTGAATTTAGGTTCAATCAGTATTTAGGTATCTAGAGGCTGCAAATGAGAGAAGAACAGTGGGGGAAATAGGCTAGTCCTACCCCTTTCAGCATCCGCTCTCTGCCCCTGTGCGACGCAGGGGAGTGGGCAAGATGGACCTATGGTCAGACCCAGTCAAAGGCAATTCTTCTGATCTTATGATAAGCAGACTCATCTTCTGAAAACCAAACCACCAGTAACTGCTGTGGGCTGCTGAGTTGCCTGCACTTTGGTAAGTCAGGCCAATTTATTTAAATGCCAAACATGGATGTAGCAGCCTAAGTTCATGTTCCTGCTTCTGAAACTATTGGTCCTTGCCTTGCCAACTAGGTCTGCCGGGCAAAATGATTCCTGCCTAGCTGGCCCTGGGATCCTTTGAGATGACATTGAAATGCCATCTATTTATAGTGCTCTTTAATCTGAGTCCATGTCCCTCTCTGGACAGCTAAAAGAGAGATGCTCTTGCACAGAGCTGTCTCAAAATAGGACATCACCATAGGAAGAACAAGCACACGTGTGGTTTTTGGAGTTGATGACTGGCAAACGATGAAAAAAGGCAGAGAAATGCATGGGATCAACGATGGGGAAAAACAGGTGGTGGGTTTGAGCTGGCCAAACCAGGAGGGGCACAGCTCTTTACACACACGGCTGGTCCCTGGAGTGAACAGCAGTTCACTCAAACTGACCACAATTGCCCTGGGAAAAGTGTTACTTCACACTTATTTAATGTGGGACAGTGGGCTTGTACATCTGTAGGCGTACATCTGTACACCTGCCGTCATCATCTCAGGAGACTGCAGAGGTATCACTAATGATGCCTCAAGGAAAATCCTCCACCCCAAATGGGAAGATCATCGCACAAACACCAGGATCCTTGCTGCAGCCAATGCTACCGGCATTGAGTCGGTGATCCTCAAGCACCAACTTCGTTGTGCCAGACATGGTATATGGGTATCGGACGCTCAGCTTCCGAAAGAAGTGCTCTGCTCCCAGCTTCGCTGTGGCCTGAGACCTTGCGGTGGCCAGAGAAAATGCTGCAAGGACCTACTGAAGGCAGACCTCAAGAAATCAGATGCTGACACCAAGAACTGGGACTCCAAGCCAAAGCAATCAGTATGTGTACAAGACCTGATCTAGCTTATTTTCTTTTGCAAGGTGCTCTTGAGTGAGCACGGAAAAAACCTATTAGCAAATGCTGCCTTCCCAAAGCGCAGCTGGCAACTGGTCCTGCTCCTAGGGGTCAGCAGAAGGCTTCCTAGAGAGTTTGGTTGCATCCAAACGTACTAATTAATACTCACATAGACACTTCCTAATAAAGGCTCAGCTAAAAGCAGGTGGGACTGAAAAGCTAACCCTGTACCAGAGCTTGAAAGTAAAAGGCATGAGCCCTAGACTGAAAACACACCTCTGGACTTAGGCTTTACAAACCCTTGATGTAAGTCGGTTGATTGATAAGGCCGAGGGTTAAGATTGGTGCCACCATCGCGGACACGTGCGCGCACGTACAAGAACGACTAAAAGTACGAGAATTACGGCCACGGTGTAAGAGATGTGGATGTCTGACGTCAACAGAATGACATAAGAGGTAAGTTCAGTTCACATAGAGACCATCCCTTAGGTCTACTGGGAAGTGCCAAAAATTCCCAGTCCATGTAGGAAAAGGACTGGGAATTTTTGGCACTTCCCAGTACACCTAAGGGATGGTCTCTATGTGAACTGAACTTGCATCTTATGGCAAACATCCAGAGCTAATGTCTTGCAGGCGTCTTGTAACCAGGGCTCGCATCTCGCAACACCTTGCTTGCAGTTGTCATGTGTGTGAATATTGAGGTCTCCAAGGAAACACACACTACAGCAGCACCACAGATAGCACCCGACGGCGCGCTCATGCACAAAATGCTACGGTGCCCGAGAGAAAGTGGAGGAGCAGCACCAATAATCCAGCAGAGGAGGGATCTGAGCCCAAGGCCAGAGGATGAACCATTAGATCACAGCTTCATTTTTTCTCTTTGAGCTGCCCTCGGTACTAACCATCTCTCCTTTTTGGCCGGGTGTGCCCGGCGGCCCCCGGAGGCAGAGTTGAGGTCTTCCTCTTCTACCTCTTGAACCCTAAAATACCAAACAAAAGGATCATTTTCTTGCCTCCAAACTGACTGCCGGCTTCTGGATTTCCCCCGCCCTCCTAAATACCACCGTTGGCATCATAAGATTTCAATCGTCAAGGATGACTTGGGGTTTAGTTGCTCTAAAAATGCATCCCCCTTCTATTCATGCCTTAAATCTAGTTCCTTTATAGGGAACTACATTGCTCCCTATGGAGGGAAATGCCCAGGGAACAGGAGCCGGTGAGTCAACCAAGCAGGAAGGTATGGGCCATCATGGAGCTCCAACTTACCCAAGAGCATCAGGCAATTAGCAGCCCCCTGTCTAGGTCCCTTTTTTGGGAGTCCCCCCCAATACACGGTGTTTTTCTTTCTCTCTCCCCGTCTCCCATCTACTTTCTGCCGCTAATTTAAGCAACTGTCTCAGCAGGAGGGAAAGCACTTGGATGACTGCTGCTCCCTCCCACACTGGCATCTGGATGGCCTCGGTGATGTATTTCAGCCCTATGAGTTTTTTATTTTAATTCAGGGGAAAGGCAAGGAGGCGTGTGGGTGTGCAAGGAGCCTTCTCATGCACTCTCGTTAATCAACATCAAGGCTGGAATCATTAATGATCTCTTACACAGATTTTCTAGTGCGTGTGGCTTGCACCTCTCATCTGAAAGCTCCAGACTGTTTAACCATACATGCAAGGAGGGGGTCTGGCTTTGGTTGCCTTCCCCAGCCTTTTTTTAATCCATTCTTCATTTCAAGGAATGACAGGGAATGACGAAGGCCATCTCTGTCAGTGCGTTATCTCCTCCCACGGGTTGTTAAAAGCTGGTTGCATCCCCATTTCCTGTCCTGGGAGGACAGGTAGGGTTGTATTGGCTTAAGGGAAAGGGGAGCACTGCCCTCCTGGTCCTATCCTAAACATTTTGGCCTGGGAAATGGAGCAATGAGTGTGCCCCTGGCACCCAGCTTGGGGCCAAGGCTGGGTACACTCAAGGGCTGGTAGCTTGGGGCATCCTCACTGCCCCATTTGCAGAACAGAGACACGTGATGCAGGTGTGGATGCCTGGGGTTTATCCCCTCAATGGTAAAATTGAGCCATTATGTTCTTGTGAAAAAGCACCCATGAAAAAGCAGGGAAGAACAAGTGGTTAGACCGACATGTATTGGCCTTTAATCCTTTCCTCCAAAGGCAACAAGCCCCGATCAACCTGCGTGCAGCCGGTCTAGTGCATCCTCGGTTCATCTGACATGATGGTTACTCACCAGCTTCCTTCCCCAAGGTGGGTGGGTGGCATCAGGGGACTACATCCCAAGGCCAACAGGTCAGGCCACCTACATTGACACTAAAAGAGAACCACCACCCTCCGGTAATACAGACGTTAAGGCGTACAGCATCATCCGGGAAGTGGCAGAGTGAGATATCAGCCAAGAGCATTGCAAGGGAGGTGGTATGGGGAGCACCTATAGAGGCATTGGGATGTGAAGTCTTTGCTCGCCAGTCTCTGCTTGCTTTTCTCATCCTTCTCCCACCGTCTCATGGCTTGGGTTCGACACTGGGGACTGTGTGCTGGACTGAGCAAGAAGGGCGGGCACTTCAGGGGCAGCACGAGTTACTGCCACGGGAGGGATGCGAAGCAATAGCAGGTCCAGGTGATGCTGGGCTGCACTTCGGATGGATCCAGCTGACTCGGAGCAGAAAGGCACAGGAGTTTGTAGGGATGATGTAGATGGGGCCCCGGAGGTCTTTTCAGACAAGTATCTTATCCATTGACAAGGGCAGTTTCAGGGCAAGGGGAGCAGTTTGCAAACATGAGACAAACTCAGCAACCAACCCACAGAGGAAAAAAATGGGACAAAGCTGAGGCCTTTCATTTCCATCCTTTGGAAGCGAACCATTATGTTTCCTTGAGACCTTGTTGGTTAGGAAATTTGCCAGGAAATTTGCAACTAAAAATAGAAAGATGGGCGGTGGGGGACATGCCATGGAAGCGGTGCAAACTGTTTTGTGCCAGGAGAAGGAGATGTTTTCGTTCGTCTGAAATGAGATGTGTGGGTGCAGTCACTGGGTGAGCGGCCAGGCTCCTAATCCTCCATCCTCTCTTGCCTCAGCCCAAGACCCAACTTCCACATCCCATCTATGCCGCAGTCTCAGTCCCTCCCACTCCATGCCTCGAAAGGGGTTTTGACTGAGCCAAGCTCCTCTGTCTGCATAAGTAAGATCCAGTAAAACCCAGCAGCAGCCAGTCCAGCTGACTATGATGTATCCACACCGAGTGGATGTCTGCCTCGAACAGTCCTTGCAAGTCTCCTCTCCCGCCTTTGTCACGAGCCAGTACATGAGGACTTGGACCCGACTATATTCCAGAGGGCTTCCAGGTAGGTTGGGCGGTATAGTATTTTGGGTGTAGGTTGGGCGGTATAGTATTTTGGGGTGTTAGGTTGGGTGGTATAGTATTTTTTAATGACAAAACCTCTGATTGTGGTTTTCTCTCCAGGGGCTTAGGTCCCCATTGTCTTGCACCTCACGTAGTTGTCTATACGTCCATGCAAAATGGAGTGCGAAATGCTTCTGGGATTTTAAACCAGCTTCGCGTTCACTTGGCATGGGTGCAAATGATGGATCCAACAACCCACTTGTTTGTGTAGCATCTGTCATGCCAGATGGTTTTTGGAGCCTCCTCTCCACTCCTCTTTAGCAGTCCTTCTTCTTTCTGACATGGACCTCCTATTCCGTGTTTCTTCATTTCTCTCTGCTGCCTTCATCCATGTCTCTCCGGGCCTTCTCCCGTTTCTTCTTCCAATTGGTTTCCAGTTATCTCTTCATCATGCACCTTCTTTCTTTGATTGCCAAGCTGCACTGCCTTTGCGTGGTCCAAATAAGAAGGCAGGAGGGTCGAAGTCAGCACACAGAGAGCTTGTCGCTTGGTTCAAGACGGTGGGTTTGAAAACCCTCTTTCACCCCAATCCCGTGGCTGGAATGAGAACCTGAATGCAGTCCTGAGGCATGCATTTGGGGCCGCTTCAAACAGTCCTGTGCCGTACTGCCAGATGCTGGTTTGCCTCAGTGGGAGTAAGGGAGCGAGGCTTAGGAACATGTTGCCCTCAGGAAACCTCAGGATCTGGATTCATAATGAGTTGAGGTCCCAAGTGAAATTTGTTTCCTATACAATGATATTGAGGCTGCTCTGTGCTCTGCTTTTCTGTACACTTCTGGCCACTCCAAGAAACAAGACAGTCTGCCACACAAGCGTCCCTATGGCCCTGATTGTGCCAAATTCTCTCGGTCCCACCCCAAATTCTCTCCATGCTCAAACACTCTGCCTTTCCCCCTCTGGGAGACGCGGCCTGGCTGATGGACAGAGGCACTTGTCCTAGCATCATAGACAGTGAGGGTTGAAGGGACGTCAGGAGGTCACATCTGGTCCAACCCCCTGCGCTAAGCAGGACCAGCCCCAGCTACACCATCCCAGCCAGGGCTTGGTCTAGCCCAGTCTTCAAAACCTCCAAGGATGGAGAGTCCACCACCTCTTTGGGTGACCTGTTCCAGCGCTTCACCACCCTCCTAGTGGGAAAGTTTTTCCTAATATCCAACTTAAACCTCCCTTGCTGCAACTTGAGCCCATTGCTCCTTGTCCTGCCATCTGCCCCCACTGGGAACAGCCCAGCTCCATCCTCTTTGCAACCCCCTGCAGGGAGTTGAAGGCGGCTATTCAAACCCCACCTCAGTCTCCTCTTCTCCGGACTAAAAAAGCCCATTTCCCTCAGCCTCTCCTCACCAGTCATGTGTCCCAGGCCCTGAACCATCTTCATTGCCCTCCTTTAAATGCTTTCCAATTTTTCCTTTCTGTAGTAGGGGCCCCAAAACTGGACACAGGACTCCAGATGTGGCCTCCCCAGTTGCCAAATACAGAAGAATCACTTCCCTTGCACAGCTAGCAATGCTCCTACCAATGCAGCCCAGTATGCCATTACCCTTCTTGGCACCAAGGGCACACTGCTGGCTCATATTCAGCTTATTGTCCACTGAAACACCGAGTCCTTTTCTGCAGAGCTGCTGCCCAGCCCGTCACCCCCAGCCTGCACCGGTGCATGGGACTGCTCCATCCTAAGTGCAGGACTTGGCACTTGTCCTTGTTGAACCTCATGAGATTGATTTTGGTCCACTTCTCCAATCTGTCGAGGTCTGTCTGAATCCTAGCCCGACCCTCCAGCACATCTACTGCTCTACCCAGCTTGGTACGTGGGTGGAACAGCCAAACAGGACGTACCCATAAAACAAAAAACCCGACATCTCTTCTTTCCCTAAATCTGTCATTTCCCAGGAACAGAGACGCACACCGCCTGTTGCCCCGAAGGATCTCCAAGGGTTTTACCGATGAGATATACAAAGAGCTATTCACTGGTGAACAAGGGTTGAGACATGGCTCCTCACATGCCCCACCGATCCATCCCCCAGATCATTGCTTTTTAAACTCCTGTCTACACATGGATTTAGGGGAAGCGGCTGATCTTTCAGACACTTACCTGTTCTAGGCAGTTCTCAACTTCTTCTCGATTCTTCTGAGCTCCTTTAATTAGATCCAGCCCCAAATCCAGCCTCCCTCCGGCAAGAGGCCTGTTTTTATTTTTAGCCCTATTTCATTTGCAGATCTCTTGGTTGCTTAATAAATGATGCCCGTGGGTTGGTGATTAGCATGAACCTCCAGTATCCCCCACTGTATGCTGTTTGTATCAGCGCCGCGCTCCTCATTACCATAGAATCTGGGGGCAGGATGTTCCCGTTCCTAAACAGCATTCACACATCTCATTTACAAGTCCTTTTGTTATATTTCAGAAGGTGCCCGACATGTCTTGCATTCAAAGGTGCTGATTAAATAGATCCTTGAGAGGGGTGGGCCCTGAATATCCCCATCCCTAGCATCGCATGGGGAAGTTTGCTTCGTTAGAAGCTTAACATTTAGCAGGATTTCACCTGGAAGACTTTCACATCAATAGGTGATGCAGACAAAAGATGGGAGGAAAGGAGTATTAGTGCTCTATTTAAACCCCCGGGGAATTGATGTTTTGAAAGAGTGGGGGGGATGCCTACCCGAAGTCCTTGGAGGTCTGGCATGTACAAGAGGGAGCAGGCAGGTGGGACATACTTGAGTGTCCTTTGCTGGGGATGCGGCGTACCCACCCCTCAAATGACTTCCCTGAGGTCAAGGCAATTAGGACTCATAGGAGGGATGATATCTTTCAATAGACCAACAGGATTTTTGCAAAAAAAGGTCTTTAAAGAATGTTTTGTTTTTGCAAAAATCTCGTTGGTCTAATAAAAGATCTCATCTCTGCTACGAGTCCTGATTGCCTGTTCCTCTAGACCGATATGGCTGCAACCTGGAGACCTTTCCTGAGGTTGCATGCCATAAAGGTGGGGAAAACTCCCAGCCCCCCCTGCATTGTGGTGCACTAATTTAAGCACAAGGTCATCTCTGCACAGAGATACTTCAGACCTTGAGTCGACTTTGGCACCTAACCTAGTGATCCTAGTCCACCCTGCAGGAGACCCTGAAAAAATATTAGAGCCAAAGGTGTTCGTCCCAGGGCCTTCATAAATAAATGACTCTAGCTACAAATGTGGGGAAGAGTGGTGCTAGACTGGCAGGCACCAAATCTATCCTAAAGGTAAAGTAAAAGTAAACGTGCATTGGCATGAGCAGATTCAACAGTAACTTTAGGTTCACGGGTGCAGATTCAACACATTATTGGACAATCCTGCCTTATACGGAGCTATTCGTCAGTGGAAGGGACCTTCGGGGTGGCTTTTGGAGAGAGCTTTGTTTCACCTCTTCCTTTCAATAGCATCACCAATTTCCACGTGGTGACTTGGGTTCGAATCCTAGAACATGAGGGTTGGACGAGACCCCAGGAGGTCACATCGAGTCCAAAGCAGGACCAGTCCCAACTACATCATCCCAGCCACGGCTTAGTGGAGCCAGGTCTTCAAAACCTCTGAGGGTTGCGATAAGTCATGGAGGTCGCTGCCAAGAGTCGGCTGCCGCAGTCGCCTGCAGCATTACGTGTGGGTCTAAGCTGGCTGCCGTAGGGGTGGCTGACAAGTTCTCATGTGCATGGCTGCTTTGCACCAGTGCAAGCCAAGCCTGGAGTGATCTGCCTTGGTTTCCAGAGACAACCAGCCCATGCTGCTCTGCACAATCACCGGCGTTTTCTCAGCGCCGAGGGTCACCTCGTGCAGTCTCCTAACAGTCCTCACCTGTGGCCCTGGCTCCCCTGGCGGTCCTGGAGATCCAGGCAGTCCAGCAACACCGGTCTTCCCTGGCAGTCCAATTTGTCCTTTAAAGCCACCCAAGCCAGGAACACCCTTGGCGCCCTGAGGAATCCAAACACAGAGGAGTTTAGAGACTTGGAAATGCAAGCAATGCCTGGAAGATGCCATTTATAAAGCCTTATCCAGACGGGTTTTTGCCGGGTTACTGACACAGGGACACATATCAAGCGCTGCATGTGGAGTCCTCCAGTATCTCAATAATGTATCAATAATGCATATCAATAATGCATCAATAATGCATATCAATAATGCATCAAAACCCCAAGGGAACCTCTTGCTGTGATCGACCGTGTGTGCGCCTGCCCTGGTATGCATGGCCCGGTTAATCCCTACGTCCCTGTGTTATGCCATCAAAACAGCAGGAGAGAGCGCTGCGGGCTAGGTTCAATCTCTGGAGCAACCTCAGCCTCCGAGAGAAACCTCATGTGGGAGGCGGGAGTGGGAGGGACCTGCTGGACCCCTGGGATCAGGCTGCTGCTCTTGCAGGGAACCATGTCATCAAAGCCCTTTTGTAAACTCTGCCTTAAAGCCAGCTGGCATTTATGTCCCCCAGATCCCTGCACTGGGAGGCTGGTCCAGAGCCTCGCTTTTCCAATGGCTAGAAGCCTTCCAATTTCCAGCGTAAGTGGCCACTTTTCCACCCCCCCCGTCCTTCAGTACTTTAGATTCAACAACTCTTCCCCGCTCCTGGATGCATTCAGAGAGAGCTCTCACATCCCCTCCTGCCTTTGATTTATTCATTTAAACAGGCTGACCTCTTTCAATCCCCCCTCATAAGGTAGGAGATCTCCATTCCCCCGCCAATAGCTTTTCTTAGAGAATCGCGGGCATAGAAAGCACCTGAAGAGTCATCCAGTCCAACCCCTACGCTAGCCCTTGACACCGGCTAGACGTTTCCCAATTAATCCCTGTCACTGCCACACATTTGCATTTTCACAGACCTGCATTTTAGCATACCAGCTTTTCTCCCACCCAGGAGAGCACAAAAGAACTGCAGACTCTCCCTCTGCCTAAAGAAGGGAGTTTGTGCCCCAACACTTGCAAAAAACCAATCTTTCCAGCTATTTAGTTGGTCTAATAAAAGATATCACATCTCCCCAAAGAACCGTGTCTGTCTGTGATATAAGCAACCTTGATAGGAAAGAAGAGATGAATAGGAGGGAACGGGAGAGGATCACGACAATGCCCTTTGGCAACTCTCTCTTCATCGTCTGGAGCAGGTAGACACTGCTTTTGCTAGGGAGGCCGTGTTGGTAGCCCTCAAATCTGAGCTCCTATTTAATCACAGAACAGCGGTGACATACCTAGGTATGTAGGAAAGAGGCCTCATTACCACGATACCTAGACGTCTCATCATTTTTAATGCAAGTCCTCTAACAACATCTCTGTGAGGCAGGGCAGTGCTGTTATCCTCCTTGGCTGTGCCTACACATGCATTTACGCCGGCTTACATTTATTGTGCAGTAAATTACTGCGCAGTAAGCAGGAATAGGCCGGCATCTACATATGCAAGCATTAAAGCTCATTAACACTGCTTGTGGACTGATTAGGGACTAAAGTTAGTCCCAAGTCACTCCACGCACACAGAGTTACTGCACAGCAAGGCGTCTACACGTGTGCTACTGCGCAGTAACTAATTGGGCATAAATTTGATATCTGCATGATGCAGATATCAAATTTAACCTCAAGCTGGCATTAGTCACTATACCTACTGCTCAGTATGAGTGTGCAGTAGACATGTGCTTGTACTGCACAGTAATTTGGGTTACTGTGCAGTAAATGTGCACGTGTAGATGCACCCCTTGAGGTACAAGGGAGGTTAAATGACCTGATCAAGGATCAGGGACCATTGCACTAGATCATTCTTCCTACCAGCATATGCCTTGCCACCATGACACAATGCTAAATGGGCCACAGGTAGGGCTCAGTATCCCTGGCTGGTTTGATGTGTGACATCTACTGAGTCGGCCATCCAATGTGTTGATTGGGACAGCGGTCAACATGGTGACACCCCATCCAAATTCCTCTTCAGGCTATCATGGCTCCTCTGTGATGTGGGTGCCATCATCTCCTGGAAGCTAACAGGAGACACTTACACCTCCCAATATCCCCTGGGCAGCGAGGCAGTTCCCACACCCCGTGGCTGTGAGCGCTGAATTCGTCAGCCGCCCAAGAGGTTCCCAATTACCTGACCCATTACGCCTGCACTAATGAGAATTCTCCCCAGTTTGCTATTAGGAGAAAAGACTAGGAGGGAGGAGGTGGAGGGGAAGACCTCGGTGACTCAGTCAATGCTGGCTTTCTTATTTGCATGCATGGCTCCAGCGAAAACTAAAAATAGAAACCCATCCATTTACAGCAGGGAGGTTTGCATTGAAACACTCTGCAGGGAGAGTCATCTCCATCCCCTCCCGGCCCCTCCACAGTGAAACTTTTGGGAAATGAGTCAGCCGGGTCAGCGTCGGTGGGCGAAGGCAGGACCCCCCTCGCCAACATGATTGATGTGATGCATTCCCCGTGCCCGACCGAGCCCGCGTTTCCATTTAGCACGTTGACCCCCTGGCAACTTTCCGCTTAATTGTTCCACTGAAGCTGACTTGTAAAAGATCGAGAGGGGAAGCAATACAAAGGAGGGGATCGCAATGACAAGCTGCTTGCAGAACCACTGCGAAAGGCTGGGGCTTCTGAGGCAAAGTAGCGAGGAGGAAGGAAGAAACACTACTTCTCTCTCTCCTCCTACAGGAATGGCCAGAGCTGATCCCATCGTCCCTCTAGCTCACCTCTAGGGTCGGTCCCACTCTCTTCTCCAGCAATGGCAAAGCAGATCCTTCAAGGGATGGGCCATGAAAACCCACAGGAGTTGAAGCAATTCAAAACTCTAAAACTCTTGGTTCAGAGATGATATCTTTTATTAGACCAACTAAGATTGCAAACCAAAAAAAAAAGATCATTTTTTGCAAATTCTTAGTTGGTCTAATAAAAGGTATCATCTCTGAACCAAGAGTTTTAGAGTTTGGCATTTCTTCTCGTCTCAGACCAACACGGCTACCAAATACATCCCTGAAACACGGGAGTTAAGGCATGCATTAATTTGCTTCCAGGGAAGCAATCTCTAATCATTAAAGACCAGCTGAAGTCCCATCCCCTGAGGGTCTGTATTCCTCCCCAAGCTTTTGTAGCATTAACTCTTCCAATGGTGGCTATTTTTGTTCTGCTTTCAGACTCCATTTCCACGACGTCTTGTAGTGTACAAGGGATGTTGTAGCTGTGATGGTCCAGACATGATGCGAAAGGCAACAATTTCTTGGGGCGATCTCTTTTATTGGATCTCCTGTGCAGCTGGGATAGATTTAGCTCGTCTATACAGTCGGTCCAATGAACGAGATCACCCTAACAGATCCTTGCCTCTCGCATGACATCCTGTAGCAGACAGTTACGCAGACTGCACGCCGAGGGAAAATGCCTTTCCTTTAATCAGTCTGAAAATCAGTCTAATCTGATACCTCCTGGCTCCTGTGCTATGAGACAAGGGGAACAGGACCTTCCCATCTACCTCGCTACTCCATTCATTATTTTCCGTAGCTGCCATGCCCCCTCTTATCTACCTCACTAGATGAACCATTTATTCCCTCTTTCTCTCTTTATCCTGCTCACCCTTCATCTCCTCTCCCCTCCTGGCAGCTTTTCCAATTTCCTCTATATAGCATAAGACAGGTAGGGGTGCGCATTAAGATGACTTTAATATATTATTATTTCACTGAGCACTTCCAACAACTACATTTCTAAGTGCTCAATTTTTCTGTAACTTCCAATTTCCAGTTGAAAAACACGCAATGCACTTGCGTGTTGCAATGCCTCCATAATGACACCACTTAGAAACATTGTTGAAGGCAAATGCAAGACATAGTTGGTATGAATTTTACTTGAAATAAATTTCTACCACGCTAAATTATGCACCAATTAAATTATGACAAGAGTAGACTTTCTAGGTGTGTGATTCAATTCAAGGGTTGTTTTTTTTTAAATGCAGAAAATACATGTAAAGATGAATAAAAGAACGGTTATAAATGAATACAAAAAGCCCCTGGGATATAAAAGCAGCAGAAGATAGTAGAGGACAACTACCAGAGAATGAGTAAATGGCTCATGTGGATGCAGTTAAAAGGTGTCGTATACCAGCGTACTTATAGCTTCCCACCTGAGAACAGCAGTGCTAAGATAAAGCACTTTTACACTGACTTCTGCTCTCTTTGCCCTATAGATTTTGGGCTGGTATTGATCAAGCCAGTGCAACTTTTGGGCTGGCAAGCATCAAGGGTTAAACACATGATCCGGAGTGAACAGACAGACACCATGCCCTTCGTCTCCCCAGTGCAAGCCTAATGCCCGAGATGACTGCCCTTTGCAAAGGGTACTTCTGATTTACAAAGTATGTAATTGTGTTAACTCAACATGATTGATGCTTCATTTAAGGAAAGTTGTCCTCAATGCAATTTGGAGAGTACTAACCTTTTCTCCTTTCTCTCCAGAAATTCCTATGGGGCCGTCGGCGCCCGATACTCCTTGGTTACCCTAAAGGTGGTCGAGAGAGAATCCAGATAAACGAAGAACTCGCCTTCTTTATAATTAACTAAGCGAGCCACATCTCGGTGCAAGGAATGGCCCCATCCTAGTGAAAACACCACTTCCTGTTGCAAACTTCTCATTAATGAGGCTATCCCGGTTCCCTAAGACAATGCATTGATGGGATTAAAATGCATGCTAGGCTGTTAGAGACAAACCTCCAGGGCCATTGCTCTCCTCAGCAAAGCAACACGTACCACTTCCCACTGCACTGGATGACCCAGTTGCAAAGCCAGGGTGCAAGGCACCAGGAGACTTAGGTGCTACAGCGTTGAGCATTTCAATGCCCATGAGACAACCGATGCCCAGAGTGGAGTCTGCAACTGTGGGATAGGTGCTTGAGAAGCATGCATAGGATTTCCAGCCTCCATGGGATTTCCAACCTCATATGTAAAGTCATGCTGAAGAATAACAGTGTTCTCAGAGTGATCTGGGTGTAGCAGTGGGTCTTGGGAGAGGCTGGGGAGCATCTCAGGACTGGGACAGCTGCAGCAGGCTGGTCGCTGATTGTGTTGTCACCATGCCCTGTCAAAGCCAGTCCTGGATTCCTCCTGGGATGGGATTAGCCCAAAGGGGTTGTGATCTGAAGGGGTAATGCAGGGCTTGTCCACACCAGGGCAGCATTACTGATACACCTGGCAAGCTACCTGCGACTCACGTCCCAAGAGATAACATAGGTAACCTGGGCTAGCCGGCCAGCAGCGGAGGTGCCAGTCAATGGGAAGAATCTCATTGATGACACTAGGTTTTGGCTCCTGAGAAGGTGTGCAGAAGCAAGCAACCAACCAATGAACAAGCTGGAAAAGGGGCTTTGCCACTCACCTTTGGCCCCTGAGGTCCATCTAATCCTGGTATTCCTGGCTTTCCAGGGCTTCCAATCTCACCCTACACGCGGAATAAAATGCACAGCACGTGAGCAGCTCGGACACCAAAAGAACCGAGTGAGAATTCCTCATGAATCAATGAGGAAGATGATGAGATGGTCAACATTGTGACACTATCACACCACCAAGGGCAACTGAAGTCAAGGTGGATCTCCACCAGACTCCTAGATCTGACCCTGACCGCCCCAAAACACTGGAAGAATTGAGAACCAGCTCCAAGCCACCGAGGCTGGGGTGATATGACCCCGCCACCCATTCCTGCCCAGGTCAGGGGATCGGACCTGATGACCTGTTTAGGTCCCTTCCGACCCTAAGTAGTATGATACTATGAGGCTTATTACCCAAATAGCGAGATGGAGCTCAGCTGTGCCAGTCACATGAGCTCAATCATACCCTTCATTCATATCTTAGAGTCTGTCCCAGGAAGACCGATAACAAAAATAAGGAAGAGGACACCCCTGTTTTTTAATATATGAATCACTCTTAGGAAAAGAAAAACCTATCGTTGAAAAGTAAATTTTTAGATCTTTTTTGCAATGCAAAACCCATTTGAGCCAGCAGGGAAGTCACTAAAGAGAAAGTCCATACATGGACTTCGATGGTCATCAGTGTAGCATGGTTAAAATCTTCCAGGTATGGTACCCAACAATACACAAAGGAAAGACATGGCCAGCATCATCTCTGCTTGCCTTTCACTCCCCGAATGACCAGAGACTATTTACATCTGCATCAACTGGGAGAACCCTTCAGCATAATTTTCAGAGTAAGTCTCAAAACCTGTGCTGGATCGGAAACGCAGTGCATTCACCACCTGCCATGACACCTCTGGGCTGTGAAAATCCTAGATAGGTGTTACAGCTCTCTTTAAAACAACAACGAATTTTATATAGAGGAGGGATCTTCCAGGTCCCATGTGCACGCCATGGGGTTAAACAGAAAGATTTCCCTTCCCATGGCTGTCTGCCAGTCATGCACCTCCACTCTCACTATAGTCTCTTCTACAAGTGAAGAGGAAGACAATCCTCACCTTTATTCCGTTTGCCCCTGGGGCTCCCACCCGTCCTGGAAGCCCACGCAGACCCTGGAGAGAAAGCACATGGGGATAGTCAAGAGAAATCAGGACTAATGCAGGATAAAGTACCCCTCTGCGTGGGGTGGACCATCCAGCTGACTTGAACAGAGACCTGGTAGGTCCCATTACTACATGGTTCACATAAGCACGCAGCAGCTGTTCAGTGAGGATAAAATTAATGTAGCCTTTATTTCTGCTACCAGCCAGGTGATCAGACTGCCTGACAGCAGGGATAGTGCAGGGTTCAACACAAATCCAAAGTGTGCTCCCATTCAACTCTTTTTATACATTAGGAGTGTGTTGACATGTCGCCAAACGGCGATGTTATTACTGCACCATGGTTTAGTACTTCCTTTCGTACTTCCTTTTGGAAGTACTAAAACATGGTGCAGTAACCACCCATACTGCGCTGTACTGGCAGCGCATGCTTAAATGTCCCCACTACATCACCACAGTGGTGCACTATAAGTGGGGACCGCGCTACTGCGGTGACATAGCTAGCGATCGCATGTAGACCTGTGGGATCGCTATGTCGCCATAACGCACCATACGGTGATATAGCACATCACTATGTCACCATGGGGCGATGTGTAGATGCGTCCTGGAAGTGTTTATACGAAGCCCGCATCACCGCAATGTACAATTTGCCAATTCATGATCTTTATCATTACAACCTTCCTACATACCTTTCTGGGTCTATTGCACCAGGTTTTGGACCATCCTACAGGCTTTGCCTTGTGATCAATCGTTTTTGTGCCAGGCACCTTTACTGATGAACAAACTTTACTCAGTGACATCCTCCCTATGCATCTCTTGTGCCAGGTTCGGTCATATCGTCTCGTATGTGTTTATCTCCTATGGCAGGTTGTGCTGCCATCTCAGAGTGGTCTTGGACTGATCCCAAATGTTCGGATGCACTCTGGTGTCTCCTATAGCACTGCAGACCTGCTGGCTTTGAGTTTTTACTGATCCTGGCCTTCCTTGCAGTCTACACTGGAAGCTAGATGGTTGCTTCTTTGATCTCTTCTTTACCAGCTATCTATCTGGCAGTCTGGCCCATGTACCATTTCTGACCATCATTCAGAGCTTCACTTCAAGAAATCAGCTTTAGACTGTACGTCCCGCCTTGCAGAAGGGCCCAACCACACATCACCTCTTGTGGTCCTGCCTGCTTCTTACCTTCAGACCTCTCCGTCCAACGTCACCACTTATCCCGGGATCCCCTTTCTCCCCCTGAGTAGCAAACAAACAAGTCAGGCAGGATGGATACAGAGCAATGGCAGCAGGGTCTTTGGTTGTCACCATGTTGGTCTAAGGACATAGGTAGGCAAGTTTCTATGGGTAGATGTGATATCACCCACTGAGTAGTTGGAAAAATGTTCTTTGCAAGAACATTTATTTTGTTAGACCAGCTGAGTAGTTGGGAAAGGGCTCTTTGCAAGAACATTTCCCCAACTATTCGGCTGGTCTATTAAAAGATATCACATCTTTGCAAAGAACTTTTCCCCAACTACTCAGCTGGTCTACTAAAAGATATCCCATCTTTGCAGAGGACATTTACCCAACTACTTGGCTGGTCTACTAAAAGATATCCCATCTTTGCAGAGGACATTTACCCAACTACTTGGCTGGTCTACTAAAAGATATCTCATCTTTGCAAAGAACAGTTTCCCAACTACTCGGCTGGTCTAATGAAAGATATCACATCTACCCAAAGAACTTGGCCTAACAACAGCAAGCAATTTGGAAAACTAAAGGTGCACCCTCCCCAGCAGCACCCTCTTATATTCATAAGGTGCTTTCCACCCAAAAGCTTTCAAAGCAATCACTTTGCCCACGTCTCAGCTCGAGAAACGCTGCCACTTCTCAGCTGGAGTGAAACGAATGTTACACGAGCATATTCATACACAAGGGCCCCCCAGAAAGAGCTTCCTTACTGTAATTCAGCCTCCTCTTCTTAGTGCAACCTATCTACCGATTTCTACAGGGCTGCTCAGGATATATGTAGAGCGTAATGAAGAGGCTGGAAAAGTGTTGTGATTCACCTGAGACCTTTGTTTGTTTTATGTACCTCTCAAAATGGGACTCCCATTGGCACAATCACTGCTGAGACTCACGATGTAACTGAGCACTGGATGGTCATGGCCTTGCATGCCTAAGGGGCTGGCAAGGTCAGAGCAAGTACTGCTCATCGATATGAGAGACTCTCCTGGATTACTCTCGGCTCCTGGATTACTTCTGGATTACTCTCGGCTCCTGGATTACTACTCTGAATGCTGAGGTTCCTCGTGCAAAGCCCAGCTGGCAGCCGGGGTCTTCATTCACTGACTGAATGTCCTAAAAGGGCCTTTCAAGGAGTTATTACACAAACAGTTGGATGCACCGTGCTGCCTCTGCAGAGACCTAGCTTGAGGTTGCAAGGACAATTTTAGCAAAACTTTGTCAGTGTTTTTTATGAAAGACATCATCCGGTGTCCAGGAGGGGTTAAAATGAGAACAAGAGTTCATTTCTTCCCCCCTCTGGCACCACTTCGGCAATCCTGGAGGCATTTGGGGGATTAATAAAGAAAGAAAAGGATAAAATGTCACCAATAAAGAGCAAATTGATAGATATGCTTTCGGGGGAAAGACAGCTTCTCCTACTCAAAGAGCCTCAACTCGAATTCTATTTGCCTTGTACTAAAAAAAAGAAAAGATCATTTTCCTGCAAAAGTTGTCCCGTTGATGAAATTAGCCAGCAACGGATAGTTCCCTCCCGCACGCTTGTCTTGCTAGCGTTGGGAATTATTGCGCTTGGTACCAAAGGGAAGTGAAGACAGAGTCACAGGAAGTAACGTACAGGCCAGATGAATTTGCTACAGGAGAACTTAAAACAATGGCAGAAGAGACTTGGGACCTAATTCTCAGGTGGTGGATGGCAGCATCCAGCAGACCCGAGAACCCATCCTCAACGGACCATATCTTCTTGCACACCACACGCCTCGTGCAAAAAGACATGCCCGTTGTTTCGAGAAGGCAGACCAAAGGGTTTTTCCAGAGTTATGGCCCAGAACAGGCTTTTCCCTGGAGAGGCCATGTTGCAAAATAGCTGCCGGATTCTCTCAGCCAGCAAACTGAGAGTGGCTACGGAAAGGTTAACCCTGGACTTGCACCTCCTGCTTGGGGGCTGGAAGAGAAGCTGGCAACTATTCTGCAACACCGCCTCCTCCTGCTCCTATCCCAGAGGGGAAGAATCCACTTCCCCCCCTTTAAGACACTCATCCCAGTTTTACAGGGCTGCTTTTTGGACAAAAGGGGTGTGCGGTAGGTAAGCACATACACCTAGAGTTACTAATAGTAGTAGGGGATATCTTAAAGCCAAGGACTATTTGTTTCTTTTTTGTAGAGGAATTGAAAGCCGGGTCAGAAAAGGCACCAGGCCACTATTGCAATCTTCAAAATGGACCTCTAGCAGCCAGTGCTGTACTCACCGGCTCCCCTTTTTGGCCCTGGAGACCTCTGTCGCCTTTCGCGCCTTTGTTCCCGTTCTTCCCATCAAGGCCTGCCGTGCCCTGTCGTGAGAGGAGTTGTATTAATTTCTCAGCTGCCACAGGCTGGGAGGCTTCTGAGAAAGTCAGCAAAAATGAAAGCGAAATGAAAGGCTGGGGACAGCCCTGTCCTCCTCCAAAACAGAACATTTGGGCGAATATTGGGTATGAGGATACCCTGTTCCCGTGTTCTCTAGGAGGGATGTTCTCACAGTTCCCCCAACCCATCTGCTCCCACTCACATGGGCCAAACCTGAAGCTGAAGCAGGGAAATGACTCCAAGGGGACCCCCCACCTCTTTGATGGAGGCTTTTGACACCTCTGGCTCCACAGTGCTTGAAAGCAGCCGTGAAGGACACCCACAAAGAGGCTTCACCACCTTAGGTCTAGGCTTGGTGCACATGAGCGGGATCAGAGGGTATGTTCAAAAGTCTTCCTCCCTAAAGACAGTGTAGAGCTGCCCTTTTCATACTATGACCATGAATGAACGTGGCACCATTTCCCTACACCACCTATTGACACCTGCAAGTATTTAAACATCCTGCCTGTGGAGTAAGTTGTGTTCTCTCCGTTTTACAGGTGATAAAACCGAGGTGCACAGTGATGGCCCTGCAACATTGTGCTTGGAGATGGATTTGAATGGAAGCGTGGGACTTGGTGAAACGATCCAGGTCAACTGGATGCGTCAGGTGCACACACCAAAGATGGATTTTCTCACATCCATGAGCTGTTGGATTTGGCCTGAAACCCGTTGTGGCTCCTTCTGCCAATGAAAGCAGCATTTCCCTTCTAGGTACAATCTTGTCATTACCACAAATGGGGATATTTAAGACATTCATAGATCGCTAGAGTTTAAGGACCTGAACAGCATGGAGCAGATGGCCTTACCCAATGAACGCCCACTGTCTCTGTCTCTCCCGACCGCTTATGTCCTCAGAAGTGGGTAGTGACTTCTATCCCATGCACTCTACTTTCCCAGGCACCTTTATGGTACTTGATTTCATTCACCAAAATTCTTGGAAAAAATCAAAATATAGTTTTCTAGGGAAAAAAAAAAGTTCGGGAAGAATGCGTGGCATTCAAAAGCCTGTCTAAATCTACCCCAACCATGTGGCTGGTCCAATGAAAGCCACAAAAATCCTTGTCTTGCACTTCTCACTCCAATTTTCTTAGGGCCTGAATAGAGAGTCAAGAGAGACTTGGGTTTTATTCCCTACCCTGCCCCAGGGCTGCCCCAGACCTTGGAAGAGCCATCTCGCTTCTCAGTTTTGCCACCTGTATAATGGAGATAATATTTTTGTAGATCCATTGGTGGGATGTTTTCTTCCAGCTCCTTTCTTTGTAGTAACAGTTACTCTTCATAGAGCCACATGTGTCCTCAGAGCACCTCATGAACACATTGAGTGCTCACAGCCCAGCTCAGCGGTACACAGAGCTCGTGAGTGGCGCTGGGTGCTTTGAATGAACTTGCAGCTGGGCATTGAAAAGAAATGTATGTGTTTTAAAAACCGGGGAAAAATATCAGCTACCAGATTTTTACTCAGGGAGACCCTAAAACAGCCATCTCTCTCTCCCTGAAGAAAGAGCATCCGATAGGATCCCAGTATCAGATGAATGCACTGCTTTTTCAAAATGCCTCAGCAAGCCTGCATCATTTCCGATGTACTGAAAGCAACCACAGGAAAGGACCTAACTTGAATCAAGGGTGTACTTGGTAGCCGTGGTCCCGAAAGCTGGCAGAAAAGGACAATTGTCTTGCAATTTCCCAGTTGGTCTAATAAAAGGTATCATTTTGGGACCAAGAGTTCTAGTTTTTTGTACGTCTAACTCGAAGCAAAAGCTTAGTGGAACGTGTCAGACTGCTGAATTTGGAGCAACAGGAGATTGGAAGCGTTATTCCTGACAGTCAAAGATATTGATTCACATCGTAGTTTGGTTGAGATAGTGTTGTTGGTGCTGTCCTGCTTTGAGCAGAGGGTTGGACTAGATGTGACCACCTGAGGTCCCTTCCAACCCCAATTTTTTATGATTTTCTATGACTAGAGAGAAACCCTGAGTTTCTTATATGGGGCCATGAATCTGGTCAACTAGATCGGCAGGAGTTCTGAATACACATCTGCCCTGGCCTTGCTGTAGTCAATCACTGGGCACAATGCTCCTCTCTGTCCTCTTTCCTTACCCGGAGACTGGTGACTATTTAGAGACATGGTCAATAATGTGTTGCAGCAGGGCAGGTAACATGTCCCATAAAAAAACCCAAAGGCTCTATTTGTCTGCTAAGCTGCAAACAGAATGGAGGCATCTGTGATGGGAGAGGAGCAAACCTTTCTGGGGGGTGATGCCAGCAGTGGGCACCAGCCTTGAGTACTGATTTTGGGCTGGGGGAGGTGGGTTGTAAAAATGGGCTGCCATGAAGGGGGAAAAACACCTTTTCTCTTTTGCTGCAGAGAGTAGGACGCAGACCAATAGCTCAAACTGTAGTAAAGTAGGTTTAGATTGGATATCAGGAAAAACTTCTTCACTGCTAGATTAGGGAGACAGAGACTAGACACCTAGGGAAGTTGTGACCCCTCCATCCCTCTCCATCCCTCAAGAAGAGGTTGGATACACATTGGTCAGGGATGATCTAGGTGCAGCGATACCTATGTTCTCCTATGGGCATTTTCCATGTTTCTGGGCTTTGCTGGTTGCTGCATGGGGCTGGGAGGGAATTCCACCTTTCCCCCCACCCATCCTTTTCTGCTATGCATCAGGGGGTTTTTTTAAGCTTTACTCAGAGGCATTGGCTGCAGGGGGAATTTAAACCTGGAGGTTCCTGGCTAGATGATCTTGCCCCTCCACTCTGGGCCAGACCGATCATCATATTTGGGGTCAGGAAGGAATTTTACCCCGTGATCAAAATGGTACACACTGAAGAAGGAAGTTGCCTTCTACTGTAGTAGCTGGTGGGGGGGTGGCCTCTACCTGGGATCTCTTGAGTGTATATTAACAACCTTTTACACAAGCAGGACTTGGCTGCCGCGGCTCCTGTTTTACCTGCGGCCGTTTAGGGTGTTATGTCTTGGGTTAACTGTGCAGTTTTGCTAAGGGTTTGTCTGGGATGGCTTGGATAGGGATGATCCTGGTTTGGACTAGATGACCTCTGGAGGTCCCTTCCAGCCCTACTTCTCCGTGATTCTGTGGTGGTGGCCACTGCTGCCCAGAGCCCCAAATAATTGCTTTTTATGCCCCTGAGTGATTAAATCTTGGCAAAAGCTGAGACGTTGTCTCTTGCCTTATACTTAGTTCTTCAGGACAGGGACCATCTTTGTGTCCTACACCTCAGCAGTGCCTTGAACCTTTGGGTGCTGGGATATGGCTGAGGCTTCTGCGTGCTCTGCAGTATAACTAATAAATAGGAACAATAATCATAAAGAGAGGAGCAAAAAAGAGCCTTCCCCACGAGAAGGAATGGCAAACACTTCATCACTCAATGATCTAATTTGGGAGTGTCATTGAAGTGGTATTTTCCAAGACCATTTTCATTTGGGGGTAAATAGGAAGCTTCCATGGGCCAAGAGAGGCTGGGAGAAAGGAAGATGGGAAATGGGTGGAGAGAGGAGTGTATCTGGGGCAAGGCTCATGCTTAGGTGCTTGTTTACATGAGAGAGTTGCTGCCACCAAAGCTGTGCAGAGTGACCTAGCAGAGACACATGGGATGTGGGTTTTCTGCTGGCCAGAGCTACAGCACCTCATCCAATTCTCATAAATAAATTAAGAGGCTGTGACTTAGATGCCTACACGGTCTGGTGGGCGGCAAATTGGCTTAGTGGTCACACCCAGAGAGTGGTAGTAGACAGGTTGGTATGGACCTGGAAGGATGTGGGTAGTGGGGTCCCACAGGGTTCGGTCCTTGGATTTGTACTCTTCAATGTCTTCAGCAGTGACTTGGATGTGGGTGTGATGTGTTCTCTGTCCAAGTTTGTGGACGATACTAAATTGTGGGGTGAAGTGCACACTCCGGAGGGTAGGGAACGATTGCAGGCAGACCTGGACAGGTTAGAAAAGTGAGCAATACACAATAGGATGCAGTACAACAGGACAAGTGCGGAGTGCTGCACCTAGGGTGTAAAAATATCCGGCACATCTACTGGCTGGGCAGTGACCCACTCAGCAGCACAGCAGCGGAAAGGGATCTCAGAGTCACAGTGGACTCCAAGATGAACACGAGTCGTCAGTGTGACAAAATCATCAGCAAAGCTAACCGCGCTTTATCATGCATCAGCACATGCATGACGAATAGATCCAAGGAGGTGATGCATCCCCTCTATGCGGCCTTGGTCATACTGCAGTTGGAGTACTGTGTCCAGTTTTGGGCACCATAGTTTAAGAAGGATGTGGATAATTTCAAGAGGGTCCAGAGGAGGCCACTCATATGGTTAGGGGCTTACAGGACAAGCCCTATGAGGAGAGACTGAGGAACCTGGACCTCTTCACCCTCCACAAGAGAAGGCTGAGCAGTGATCATGTGACCACCTACAAATTCATTAGGAGGGCGCAGAAGGGATCGGAGATGCTCTGGTCACCAGGGCGCCTCTTGGGGTAACAAGGAACAATGGTCACAAACTGACAGAGAGCAGATTTAGGCTAGATATCAGGAAAAACTTTGTCACGGTGGGGATAGCCAAAACTTGGACTGGGCTCCCAAGGGAGGTGGTGCTCTCCCCTGCCTTGGGGGTCTTTGAAAGAAGGCTGGACAGGCATCTGGCTGGGGTCATCTGACCCAGCGCTCTCTCCTGCCCAAGCAGGGGGTTGGACTCAATGATCTGTTGAGGTCCCTTCCGATCCGAGCATCTATGAATCTATGAAACCTCCCAGGTCAACAGACACTTGGCTGATGGAGCCCTCCTCTACAGGAATAGCTCTGTCCAGATGTGGGGCTTCCTCACCTCCCCCAGCTGGGATGGGGGTGCAATCTTTTCAGCCCCACCCCCAGCTGAGCTCTCCATGTCAGTAAAACATGATTAGGTAGACTCAGCTTAAGTTCCTTCTCTGAATTTTCACATCAAGCCTCTTCAGGCAAACAAAGGCAGGGCAATAAAAGCTACTAAGAGAGCCATTTAAAAGCAATTACCGATTGAATGCTGGAAATAGCTGCCGATAAGAATAAAGCTCAGTGGACACCGTCATTAAAATATTGCTAGAACAAGTTTCATGTCTCTGTAAAGAAAAGAGGGAGCATGATAGCATGATAATGCGGAGGGTTAGTCATGAATCCTAGCTGGCTGTGATGCAAAGGGCTGCTTGAACAGGCAAGGAGTGCTCATTGCACCGAGAACACCCTGCAAAGCTTAGAAACTGCCAAGTTTGGGAAGAGCCCCTTTCGCTACCAGGTCATGACTTCCACTATAGCTGCACGTCGGTCTTTCATTCGGTCGTAGTGAGGATGCGTGAAATATTCAATAAGGAACTGGTGCTTCTACCAGCGTACATAAGAATGGGTTTTCTGGGATGGGGACTGGCATGTACTCTGCCCCTGCTACCTTTTTCATATGGCTTGTTGGTCTAGGGGTACGATTCTTGCTTTGGGTGCAAGAGGTCCCAGGTTCAAATCCTGGACGAGCCCTTTATGGCCGGTAGAGGCAAAAGGTGTGCTGCAAACCTATGTGATGCTCAGGGCTGGTCCCTGTGGCCTATTGCTGGCAGGTGTCCTGGGTGCCTTCCTTCTTCTATCTATGACCAGGGGATGCATCACCTGGACAAAGAAGAGGTTGTCACATCTTTAGATTTCAAAACAGCCTTTGATTTGGTCTCCCATGATGTCCTCATGGTAATACCAGGGACCTCAACAACTTTATGGTCTGACGGCTGAGAGTGATAGTGGATGGCACCGAGTCAACATGGCGCATGGTGACGAGTGGCATCCCCCAGGGCTCAGTACTGAGACCAGTATGAATACGAATTCATGAATATGAATATTCATAAATGATCTGAATTCAGGTGTCAGAAGTGGACTGGCTAAGTTTGCAGACAACACCAAATTATGGAGCCAGGTGGTCACTCTAAAGGACAGGCTGGCAATTCAGGCTGACCTGGACAGGCTCGCAAGGTGGTCGCATCAACACCTGATGACATTCAATATGGAGAAATGCAAGGTGCTCCACCTTGGGAGAAAAAACCCACATCATACTTAAAGGCTTGGCAGTGCTACACTCACTAGCACCACGACTGAAAAAGACTTGGGGGTCATGATTGACCACAAGATGAATGAGCCACCAATGCGATGCTGCAGCCAGCAAAGCAAATAAAACTCTGGCTTGCATCTCAAGCAAGACCCAAGAAGTCATCCTCCCGCTGTACTCAGTCTTGGTGAGGCCGCAACTGGAGTACTGCATCCAGTTCTGGGCTCCACAATTCAGGGAGGATGTGGAGAAGCTTGAAAGAGGAGAGCCACGCGCATGATCAGACGGCAGGAGAACAGGCCTTATGAAGAGAGGCTGAGGGACATGGGACACGTCAGCCTGGAGAAGCGCAGGCTCAGGGGGGACTTGGTGGCAGCCTATAAGTACATCAGGGGTGTGCATCGGGATCTGGGGGAGCATCTGTTCACCAGGGCACCCCAAGGGAAGACAAGGTCCAACGGTCACAAACTCCTGCAAGACTGTTTTAGGCTGGACATAAGGAAAAACTTCTTTACTGTCCGAGTCTCCAGAGTCTGGAATAGACTCCCCCCAGAAGTGGTGCAAGCACCTACTCTGGATATCTTTAAGAAATGCTTGGTTGCTTATCTTGCTGGGGTGATCTGACCCCAGCTGCCTTCCTGCCCCTCGGGCAGCGGGGCTGGACCTGATGATCTCTCGAGGTCCCTTCCAGCCCTGCTGTCTATGAATCTATGAATCTATGGAACAGCAGTGAGAGCACAAATTAAATAGCCGGTGCGTTTCTCAGCCATTTGGCAACTTAAAAATGTTGCTAATCTATTTGCTGCCTCCTGGATTGGGATGTACTCTGGATGGGAAGGGGCATCCCTATCCAGGCTTGGCATAGAGGCCTCTCACCATGTCAGCCAGAGCATCGTGCTCATCCCATCCCACCTTTATCTTCATGCCTGGCACAACCTCTCCCAAGTCTAGTTCGCACTGTTTTCTCAGCCAAAAACTTCCCTCTCCCCTGCATACAGTGTGCTCACTATATAACAATGACAAGAGAGGAGCCAAGAAAAGCTAAGGAGTATCCAACACTTTCTGAGCATCAGCTAGCTGCTTTGATGCTATTTTGAAGCCAGACTCACTACCTTTTAAGTCGACTAATTATCAGGTGCAAATTTCATTGTGATTTAGGATGCACGTACATTCAGAAATAGCTGACTATGCTGCCACAGGTGGTGAATGAGCCAAAGGGCTTTGTGCACAAATCAATGGGATTCAGCGCACCAGCTTCTACAACAATTGTGGTGAGTTATCCCAGTGACTAATTATCCAGCTTTTCATTGGATTTTAGTTTCTGTTTGAGCCATGCAATGTATCCCCAAAACATAACATGGAAAAAAATCCATATTTAAGGGATCCTTTGATGCAAAAATGCAATGCCCTGATTAAAGCGTATTGCTGATGCCACTGATCTGTACAGGCAGCCTCACGACTGTTTCACCCAATTTATTTCTTTTCCATTGGCACCTCCCTGCTTGCAACAACTCTAGCAGCAAGTGAGTCAGAGAGGAGCCCGTGGCCCTACCACCACCCAAGCCTGTCCAAAGCTGCAGAAGAACAGGCTGAGCCCTTGTGCGGGGTTGTTGCTGGATACCCAAACCTGGAAGGAAAGCCCCAGTGGTCCTACACGCACTCTTCTGCCAGCCATCCTGGCTCTAGGCACCAGGCAATGTTCGGACATATCCCACTTTCTTAAGTGTCAAGGGCCGGTTGAGTGCGCAGGGGGCATGCCAGATCTGAGGGTGCCCTGGTGGGACACGCATCATCTCCGTGATACTCTCACACCACTAACGGGAAATGGGGTCACAACATGCTCCGACTCACAGCAAATCCCGGCAGGCCAGGCTCTCCAGGTTCTCCCTGCAAGGAAAAGCAGAGGTGCATGAAACACGAGAAACAGCTACGTTCAACCTGCAGCCTCCGCTCTGCGAGCAAGCCCCCATTCGGTCCTAGCAAGGGTCTCTCTCCCACTACTTCAGCTCCTGGAGGATCCCAAGGCACCAAAGAGTGCAGCTGCCTCTGGGGTGGGGCGTGACGGATGTTGAACAGCTGTGCGACGCCACTTGGCACAGCGGTTTAGGACAGGAAGCCAAGAAAGGCGTCTTCCTGAAGAAAATGCAAGTCAGCTGGAGCATCTAGCTGTGGCATGGGGACAACAGACGGTCAGGCCTTTGATTTTAAGTGTCATCTGAAATGCAGTGGGCCTGGCTGTTCCTTCGCAGTCTGGAGGCTTTTCCCAACTCTTTCTTAGTTACCCCCCTTACAGCCATGCATGCTGCAAAGCTCCTGGTGAGCATCCACACGCTCACAGCACACCGCAGAGGTACTTCCACATCGCTCTCCCCACTGGGCAGCTGGAGAAACCCTGGAGCCCCTTATGCCTAATTATCCAAGGAGATACCCCAAGGGATGCAAGTGGGTAGGTCGGGGCTGACAGAGCTACTCCACTGTCTCGATTAAGAGGAAGACCACTGTGGCGAGGGGTTATCTTCCTGGAGGGTGCAGGGTACAGAGACATCACGTCTGCATTAATAGCACCGGAGTGGTGCAGGGTCATGGACCAAAGGAGCTTGGGTGACCCTGAAGGCCCTCAATCAGCACCATTATGAGGGTCTAACTCCAGCTCTCAGACACTGGGCACTTAACCATGCTTCCTCCACATTGGTTTTCTAGCGTCCCTCTGGCCCACAGCACTGACCTTCTGCCCCACGGGCCCTCGGGCACCGAACAGCCCAATCGCTCCTTTGGAACCGGCTTCGCCTTTAACGCCCTGGCGGTAATAAAACAAGACATGCCGAGCAAAGGGATTTTAGCATCGTGGATCTAGAAGCTGCTCCCTCCACTTAAAAATCCTATTTCCCCATCTTCCCCTGCTATCTTTTGGGGCTGCCTGTGGTTGTCCCGGGGGTTTTCATTGCTTGGATCAAGGTTGATGAAGAGGGTTCGCTCGCACAGCTCCTCGCCTTGACATTTCAGACCCAGAAGCACCGATCTAGATGGCTAATTGGGGCTGCACCCAGAGCCGGGGTTATATCCCGATATATTCTGGAAGGAGGGAGTTTACATCTCAAGCAGAAAAGAGTGACCACGCTAGCAGCCTGCATTAAATAGCACGGCTTTCCTACTTCAGGACCCTAAAAGCCCCGTGCAGTACTACGGGGAGGGAATCTGTGAATGGACACAGAGCTGATGCATTATAATCGGACAAAGCCGCTCTGTATAATGCTATTGGACTTGCCTGTCTCAACGTATCGGTCTAGTTTAACAGGACACGGCTGGAAAACAAGCAGAAAGGCAACACCCTGGCTCCAGATAACCCGTTTCCCATGAAACAGCACAGGGACAATTACTAAGCAATGACGGAGTTATTAGTGGTAACAATGCTTGCAGGCTCTAACCCGAAGTTACCCAGATGTCTTGCCAAGGCTGCGAGCTTAGAAATCAATGTGACATGAAATCATCACCAAAAGGGGAGGGAAGGGGAAAGGAGAAGTTGTTAATCAGATGTTTGTGGGGGGTGGAGGGAAGAGACTGATTGGAGCCCAGAAACAGATCCTGCAGGATCTCCTGAGGTTTCTTCCCCATGTCCTTTTGGGGAGACAGATATGTGTACAGCTTGGTTATTGGTTAAGAGCTTTTTCTCCGAAACGCTTGGATTCTAGGTAAGCGATATTCTGCTATACACAACGGTGAGGTCACAGCACATGGGGGTTATTCTCCTTTTGCAGGGAAGAGAATTGCAGGTCCTGAATCTAATTTGGACCTGCTAAAGTAATTGTGCTCAGTGCCCAGGGCTCAGTCTGAGAGTGGGAAAATTACATGATGTGACCCTGACAGGGTGACAGCTTGAAACCTGGCACGTCAGAAGGGGACACAGAAAGAGGCAGAGCAGGGTTACAGGTGCAATTAGCCCTGTGGCGGGGACAGAAACCAATGCACCACTCGCTGCATGACGCTTGGGGGTGGGGAGAAATTTTGGGCAAGAATAGACAAGCAAACTCAACCTTCACTAAACCAGTGCTAGTTCTGGTTTAATCTGTGGTGATCATTGCTGCATTTGGGCAGCTCCTATGCATGGCATCCTGTAGAGGACAGCCATGTACCTGCAAGGCCGATTCACCCCAAAGAGGACATGAAGCTTCTGCATCTTCCAAGGACCCATAAGGAATTAGGAGGCTCCTACCTTTTCTCCTGCAGGCCCGTCTTCCCCTTTCTCTCCTTTGTCTCCATCAAAGCCTGGTGGGCCTCTTTCTCCCTAAGGGGTCAGACAAAACTTTTGTGGACAACACCTTGGAAGGACAAATCCGCCCCCACCGAATCCAGACGTGCCTGTCTGAAATGCACTCCAGTGGAGCAAAACTTCTAGAAGTCCCCTCACCTCATCACCTACCAATGCTCAATGTATTCTCCCTCTAGGAACAGGACTGACACCACCCACCCATGTTGCTTACTTAGGTCCAACCTCAGGCCCACGCTCTAGCCCTAATCCTGCAACTCGCTGCATTAAAAACTCCCTAAAATGCCTTCCAGCAGCGGTCTAGCTTGACCATGAACGTCCGCCTGAGTATCACATCTCAAGGCAGATCTTCCCCATAGCCCATTCCTCCTTCAGTACTCACCCAACCTAAGCAATGTGGGAGCAAAGGACGTTTAGCCATGACCCTTCTGCCCCTACCTCCCTGCCTAGTGCTCATGAGAGCAAAGCACAGAAGGAGGGACAATCTGTGGTGATCATTGCTAGAAGATCCTGACTTGAGTTTTCTTTCCAGCACAGCCCATCTAGGAATTAGCTTGCCCACTATTTGTCTCACAGGGGGATTCCCATTTTACAGATGGACTTCCCAAGGCCTAGAGAAGTCAAGTGACTCAGCTATGATACATCGGTTCAAGCTTGGATTAGCTTTCTGAAGTTCCTGGACAACTGTTTCCATCTTAAAGCATGAGACTACATGTCTTTCATTGGAGGGGAGAGGAGCAAGAAAAAGACGGCCCCGAAGGGTTTCGAGGACGGTGCAGTAGCATCGTCGCTGTACGGTGACATGTAGACGCGTCCTATATGTAATCAGTCCAGGACCGGGTTAAACTGGCCACCTGAGAGTGAAGGACTCCAGATGCCACCGTCGGTCCCTGGTTCAGCATTTTATTATCCACTCACCCCTCTGAGATACTAACTATCCCTGTTCACTTTACCACTGCTACAATTCCCACCTCAAAGCCACATAATCCAGTGAAATCTGCCTAAGACCAAATCACACAGGACCAGGGAAAAGGTCCAAATTCGACAGGTTTCTGTTTCATAGGGGAGCTCCCCCAGCCAGAAAGGCACGTTGAGCCCATAGAAATTTTCCAGCTTGAGCAGGTTTCTGACTGCATTTCATCGTAGCTGTCACCGGGCACAAACTAGGACGAGGAGGTGGAAAATGCAAGATAACGGCGAGCATTGCTAGAAGTGGTGAGGACTAATAGAGCCATGGAGGAGACACGCTGCTCCAGACTTACCGCGTCTCCTTTGTTGCCTTTGTAGCCTTGTGGTCCAAAAATAGTAATGGGGTCACCCTACAGAACAGACAGGACATAACGATAGAGACTTCAGTAATAACGCACAACTGCAGTTACTGCAAACCCCATTGGGCAGCGAGGCATTTGGTGTTATTGGTTTAGCAGATGTCACCCTGGACGATTTACTTAGTAAAAAGACAGGTATAAAAATAACCACCCCACCAGGCAGCTGGGATCGAGCAGCACGTGGCAAACCAGGAGACCTCGGTTCAGTTCCTGATCTGTGGGAGGAAGGAGATTTAGGTGTCCAGGATTGTCAGTGCCTGGCTGTTCGCATTCAAACTAGTAGTAGAAATAGTACCCTGCATTTCCTTGCAAGCCGCCGTACAGCAATTAGTCATGTCTCACGGGGGGAATCCCATTTTACAGATGGAGTAGCCGAGACCTAGAGAAGTCAAGTGACTCGGCTATGATAAATTGGTGCTCAAGCTTGGATTCGCATTTTGGAGGTCCTGGACACCTGTTTCCATCTTAAAGCATGAGCCCACATGTCCTCCTTGGAGGGGAGGGGAGCAAAGAAAAGATGGGTCCTGAAGGGTTTAGAGGAGGGTGACCTGTAACCCAATGCTGAGTTAATCCACAAAGGCATCAGTTTGTTTCAAGCAAGAGCTAAGTTAGATATCAGGAAAAACTTTCTCACGAGGAGGGTAGTAACACACTAGAGCAGGCTATCCAAAGAGGTGGTGGCATCTCCATCATCGGAGGTTTTGAAGACCCGGGTAGAAAAAGCCTTGGCTGGGATGATGTAGTTGGGACTGGTCCTGCCTTGAGCAGGGGATGGACTAGATGTGACCTTCTAGCCCTAATTTTCTATGATTCTAGGATTTTAAGTGCAAAATTTCTTCCATGAACACCTGCTTGAAAGTTTAATGACCAACCTTCAGCTATGCTCAGGCACGGAAACATCCTTACGCAGCATGGCTGAACTTGGTTATTACGCAAACCAAGATTTGTCGTGTAATGTCTTTAAGTGAGCCAACTATAGGGTTGGGAGAGACGTTAGACAAGCTTTCAAGCACAAAATGTCCTTCCACCGATCTGGGAGAGAAGCGGAGACAGCCTTAGCTAAATAGCAGAGATGATTTTTGTTGAACTCCCATTATGGACATGAAAATAGTCACTTAACAAAAAAGGGGGAAGAAGGTAATAAACCTCTGGAGCAAAAAGAAAAGTTGTTAGAAGCAGTTACGGACCAAAGAAAGAGCAGTTGGTTATCAAGGTATATTAAGGGATGAGGCTCAATACCTCCATAAGGATTTCTGCGCATATATATATATATCAGCAATTCCTAGCAGCCAAAGATGATTGACTTCCATAACTGCTTTATCTGTGGGTCTGAAGATGGCTGACAAGACACATTAAAGCAGAAGAACTTCCAAAATGCACAGCGCGGGGCAGGAAAGTATGTCAGTCTGGTGGGATAAAGCTACGTGAGGTCACTGCCGAGTCCCTGTATAGGAGAAGATGGGGATACACTGATTTTGCTATCCAGTTGGGAGTGTCAGAGTGGGTTTCTAACACTTTTGTAGGCAATATGCAATTGGGAAAGAAGGCACAAGTCTATCTCCTTAACTTCTTATTTCCACACTTGTCAGGTTTGGGCTGGTGAGACGTATCTTGACCCAGCCTTGGCTGCAGCACCGTGGAGAGTAGGTAATGCTTTACTGGAGTGGTTCTCAATGGCTCTCGACATCCTGGTTGCAAATCACTGCTTTACTGTTATCCTTCGGTATTTCAACACGCCTTTCCTAGGAGGGAAATAAACCCTTGCAGCATCTCCATCCTCTTTGCTAGCCATTTCTAGAGACTGTCAAGCTTTTGTGGCAAGGACTCCCTTTCCCAGGTGTTCGTACAGCAAGGCCTGGCTATATCGATGCTGCAAACTTACCCTGCCAGGTATGTGCACCCTCCGACACACTGCACCGATCTGTGCAGGCAGCTGGTTGAACTAGGAGATGTGTTGCTGCCCCACAGGGTGATTTGCCTGGGAGCGAGCTAATCAGCACCATCGCTCAGCAGGGTTCGTTAGCCCACCCGAAGCACTGAGCCAGGGTGTCTCCACTGCTTCTAGCTCAGGAGGAGCTGCAGTGTGTCTGAGGGCATGACAGCAAGTCTGCAATGCAGATATGGCCCCGAGCGCTCTTGCAATACAAATACCGTATTTCCTTGCATACCATGCACACCTTTTCCCCAAAAGTTCAGCCCTCCACAATTGGGGTGCATGCATTAAGTGGAGAAGCTGTTTTTCTTTGCCAGAATTGAAGCTTGGGAATGCTATTTTGCAAAATGGTTGCCAGCTTCTCTCTCAGCAAGAGGGCAGGAGGGGCAGCGCCCAGTGTTTCCAGTTTCTGGCAGCTGAAAAAGAAGACGGTAGTCATCTTGCAATGCAGCTACCCCATGAAAAAGCCATCTCAGACTGTGGAAAGATCCTTTTCTCTAGATTCTGCCTTCCAAAAACAAGGTGTCTGTCTGGTTTGGGTAGGGAGGGCGGGTTGCGTGGTATGTGAGAATATACAGTAAGTAAACCGGCCTTCCAGTTCAATATGCTCTTCCATGTCCCGGCGTGTGATGCGCTCTGAAGCAGATGGCTTTACAGATGGGAAGACCCAAGGACACCAAGAGATCCTATAGTTTGGTGTGCCGCAGAGCACAGCCCATAGTTTCACACCATTACTTCTGGATGGAGGTAGCAGGAGCTAGGCATAAAGTGAGACTGCAATAAGATGGAGCCAATGCAAACCAATTATCTCTCCCATCCTGTTTTATCTCACTCTCCAGCTTATATTTTATTAAGGAGAGGGCATTACCCATTCCTTTAGTTGGGAAAGTATTTTCAAGCTCCCTCACGATTAAGAATTGATTCATCACTAGAGCACAACCCCTTTGAAAGCAGTGCCTTCAGACACAAATTGGCCTTAATCATTTAGTACAGTGTGACTCAAAGGGAGAATTGCCATGTAGGTTTTCTAAACCTCATTTTCCAATCAGCCATTTCAGCTGGGAGGGAAGTTAACAGGATGCTGGGTAGAAGTTCACTACTTTCCGGAGCCAGGCATTGGGGTAATTCTTACTGTAGTCAGTTTAAGTATCCTTGCACTTGTGGCTTTTCACATTTGAATACATTTTGGGATGAGCGGCGCGCTTCTGAACTCAGATACATTTTCACTTCCCAGCCTAAACTCCCCAAAAAAGCATCGATGGGCATCAATACACACCAGCCATGTTGCATCCCAGAGATGGCTGCATTTTGGTATGGGGTGCAGAATTACTTCTGAATTATCATGCCAGGGGTCTCGCTGCAGTGGCTCCAGCCTGCAACGGAGCTAGAAGAAAATCCAGCTCCACCCATTCACGATCTACAAGTATTAAGCTCTCCAAGGCCAAATGTTCTCATGCAACATTTCTATTACAGGCAAATTTGGGGCCAGGAATGTCACAATGGTCAGGTGGGAACCATGTCAGGATTTGAACCCAGGTCTTCTGTGATGAAAGGCACCATATGTTAGGATCCATGGACAGAAAACGTGATGCAATAAGCTTTCCTTATCCCTTAGCTGTCTTTATCCCCTTATAAAACCTTTTCTACACCTTGGTGCAAAAATGGCAGCGATCCCAGATGCCTGGAAACATTTTTCACCTCTTTAGGGCTCTGTTTGGTGCACTTGCTGACATTATGCACACAATTAACCAGTTGCTAATTGGCAGCCATAGTGTCATAAAGACGTAGAGCTGGAAGTGACCTCCAGGGGTCATCTAATGCAACCCCCCTGCCGAGGCAGGATCATCCCTGTCCAAACCATCCCATACAAATCCATAATCTGAACACTTCATAAAACTACCATAAACCCTGACACAACACAAGCCACAAGACCTGAACCTGCTACAGGTAAAGCAGGGGGACCACGGCGGCCAACATTATGCTTCTATGAATGGTTGTTAATATATGTTCAAGAGATCCCAGGAAGAGAGCCATGCCCCCTGCTCCGGAGGAAGGCAAACCCGCCCCCCACAGTCCATACCAATCTGACCATGGGGTAAAATTTCTTCCTGACCCCAAATACGACAGCCAAAATCCTCCATACCTCCCCATAGAGTTAACAGTTTATACCACTTACCCTTTCTCCCTTGGGTCCCAGGTGGCCACGATCACCCTGAATATGGAAAAGAAAAAGGACGATGGATGGCTTTTTCCTCCAATTGTTACATTATTCAGTACATTGATCTATCCATAAGCTGCTGCTATAAATCATTATAATTCTTGGTATTTATGGTACCCAGTTCATCCGGGAAGCTTGCATCACCTTGTCAGGATTAGCTCAGCCCAAAAATTCATGTGTAAGGCTTCATTTTATAAATGGGAAAAACCAGGCCTAAGAGAGTAAAGGGCAGAAGACCTCACAAGCAACAAATACCAGTCACTTGCTAATATAGTCGACTACGCAGTACTATGCTGTGTATTGGAGGTATCCCATAAATCAGAATTTCATGCAGCAAAAAAACCCAGGAGCTTCCTTCTCATTGTATGTTTGTAGCGAGACCATGAGAGCCCAAAAGGAGAGACCCCCGAAACTCTTTGTTAGGCTGGAATAAACAGTCATCTATGCAGGAAGTTAGGCTTGACAACCCCTTCTAATCATGGGCAGGTCAGGGATTTTGAAAAGGTGGGTGCAGTAGCACATCGTCCCATATAACACAGCACGTATTTTTCCCCAGTTAAAAAGAAATGAGATGCTTTACTAACATGCTATGGGCCGAGGACTATTTTATTCCATTTAAAATCAACGCCAAAACAAACATAACTTCATTGGAACGTGCGTTAATTTGCTATTGCGTATGAAAAACAGAAACCAGGCAAAAAATAATCAAAATATGCTGTTTCTTTAGTCCCATAGTCATTAGAGTTAAATGTGCATCTCTTTTCAGATTCATAAAACAAAACCTAGACTTCTTGAGGTTCTTGGCAGTCCATCCAATGCTTCACTGAAAGTTAATGAGTTAATGTTCACCTGAGTTGATGTTTTTAGCTAGAGGGAGAATCAGGAGCTATATTACCAGGAGCAGCTACCAGACAGCAGAATGGCTGAAGAATGGCTAGCTTGATTAGTGGAAGATTTAGACTATTAAAAAGGAGACAGGGTTGTTAACAGATGTGGGGTCAAGTGCTTACAAGGATTCAGGTCGACTAGAATTAGCTACAATGTCAATTGAGTCCTGCACTCCTGCCTGAATAGAAATGCTGCTGCCACTGCCAGGCTGCTGGGTTTAAACGTTGGGTGACTATGATTAGCTATACTGTCAATTGAGTCTCGCACTCCTGCCTGAATAGAAATGCTGTAGAAAATGGCTTTCATGGGTGGCTCCTCTGGCTGGAGTGCCCATAACCACTGTACCAAGAGCAGAGATGATGACCACTGCTGCTTACTCTTTCTCCTTTCACTCCCGGGAGGCCTTTCAAACCCTGCAAGCACATGAAATGATATTTCAGAACAAGTAACCCACAGCTGAGAACATGTGATAGTGTCAAGGTCTTGTGGGGGACCGAGCTCCAGGGAAGGGAGGAGTCCATAGGTGATGGGGATCTGTGGGGGAAGGCAGGCCAGTTCCCCCATTTGATAGACCTGAGGCTTGGGTGGGTTTTCACCGGCTTCCCCAATACCACAGAGGAAGTCTGCAGTGAAGCAAAGAATTGGATCCTCCCTGGGTCCCAGCCTCACTCCCTAATCACTGGACCACCTCAAGCCTTAAATAATAATTATTATTATAATAATCAAGTCATTCTTGATTGATTGATAAATAAATAACTGCTCTCCTTTGAGGTTCCCATTGGACTAAAGTGCCACTCTGGAGTGCAGCCTCCCTCCTTAGGGGAGGTTTTTTCCTGCTGGTTTCATTTGACCCATTCAGCAGAAGCACCAGAACAAGACTGTCTCCAGACCAGTGGAGCCATCCCATCCCATCCCATCCCATCTTATCCTGCAGTTATAAAGAAACCAACCATGGGGTCCCAATCCCATTCAGCTTGTTAGGCCGCGAACTAAAGAACAGTAATATAACACAGTAATATAATATATCCCTAATACAGCACTGTGCACTCTCAGGGCATCGTTCATGCATGGAGCTCAGAGCACTTTTCCCCAGGATCGTTAGTCCCATTTTATAGAAGTCAGGGAAAGTGAGGCACATCTACTTCAGATTCAGTGCACATGGGGACAGAGTCAGTGACTGATCTGGGGCTGGCACTCAAGTCTCCTGCCCCCAGCGCCATGGTTCCTTGATAGTGCCCTCGCCAAGACCTAAGCCTTTACAGATTTCATGAGAAATGCAACTCAGCTCTACTCAGCAGTACATAGAATTGCTCCATGCACACACTACCGCCACTGAAATCATAGGCAATGGGGCATTTGGACCCTTTATTTGGCTTTGAAAAGCTTGGTCTCCAGCAGTGGGCTCATTCAGGGCAAGCGCAAACGACTCAGGCCTGCTGCACTCGTGCCGTAAAACCCCTCTCACGAGCTCCGCTGGCTCTTACCATCATGCCAATGGGGCCTCGAATGCCTGCGAGCCCCTCGTCACCCTGTGAGCAGAGAGATTGAGTTTAGGATTTAGGAAGGGGTCAGATGGTTTCACCCCCTGCATTTGCTCAATGGAGCCATTGCATGTTACTCCCCTGACCCTTTGTAAACCATGCATCTGTGCAGCCATCCCGTGCGTTATTCCTTCGAAGAGAAGGCACCCTTGCATGTAAGATGCACGCACACTTTCCACCCTGCAGTTTAAGAATAAACTAAACCACCAAACAAATGCATGGTTTCAAGGATACCGCTTCTACGTCATATTTAAGAGTGTTATATTTTTACTCAGATCAAGATGTGGTTTTTTTAATGATACGTTTAATTGTAAAAGGTGCAGCTTCCACGGTAAAGATGAAAGACCACGGTAAAGCATCTCCCATGCAAGACCGTGAGAAAGTGCACCCCAGACACACACAACTTTTTATATCCCATTTTACACGTCTTTAGCACACCTAGAGCATCTATAGCCCTTTATAAACCTTAATATAAAGGGAAACTACTTTGGTTGATTCAAGTGCTTTTGCGGCCTGGCTAGCTTCGCCATAGAAGCAGAGAAAATGAGAGTGGGAAGGGACCTCAGGAGGTCATTGAGTACAACCCCCATCCCCAGCTACAAATAAAATACAATAAAAAGTAAAAAAAACAATTTGACTGGAAGCATCTGAATTTCTGAATAATTTCGCCTTGAAGCACCAGACTTTTACAAAGAACATATGCGACGCCCCGCCACCCCCCTGCCAGATTCTGGTTTCCGTGACACTGCTGTCAATCCCAAATAATTCCAGCGCCTTCAATAATTCACACGAGAGCGACACTAAAGGAGCGAAGAAGAGATTAAGGCCTCCAGTGTTGCACCATCTCCTTCCAAAACAACAACACAGCGCCCAACCTTTTGGAAGATTTACGCTAGCTAGACCTTTCGCAGGTGTTGACATTCTCCCGCGGCGTCGCGTCCCAGGGGTCTGCCGCAACAGCTCTCCTGGCAGCTGGTCGTTTGTGTAAATGGTTTGTATAAATGTGTTGGGTAATAAAGTCAGTTTACGCATGGAATGGCCATGGAGGAAGCTGTGAATTAGGACGTCTTTTTCTGCTCACCCCGAGGATGTACATCCTGCCCCATGACCGCTGGGTGCTTTTGTTCTGCTTAAACACCCGATCTCTTGCTCCTCCTTTTTTTCCCCCTATTATTATTTCTGCCACACTAGCTCTTAAGCAGCTGTGATCGGGGCTTGATGCCCACTAGAAAGTGTCTTCATGGGAATCACTTTGCAAACAGGTATCTTTATGTTTAAAAGACCGGCATATGTTCTATTCGGGGAGGTTATTTCTTTATTTCATACGACTTGACTTTTTTCATACTATTTTAATGAGTTAGAAAGGCTCCTGAGGCCAGGCTGTACTCATGTTTATGACACTGTAAATCTGCAGGATATGGGCCATGCTTGACTGAATGCATCTGCTCGCTTGGAAACGAAGCGGTCCTGAGTCTAGCCAATAGTCGGGTGGGAGACAACCTTTCGAATACCCACCAAGGAGACATGGCCAAACACACGGTGAATGCCATATGTGGTATTCACTGTAGAATACCATAAAGTGAATACCATAGAAACCTATCGAGTGGCACAAATTCATTCAGCGGATGTGCTAATGGACAGGAAGGAAATGGGGAGTGATGCCAATTAAACCAATGATGTTCTACCTGTGGAAAGGGGATCGCACTCAGGACCTTGGATCCAATTTCAGTCTCTTCTCCATCTGCACCTTACATGCATGCCACCCATGCAGGAACAAGGAAATTGCAAAGGGCTGGGCTGGTGCAAATGGCCTTGCTGCTCGGAGACCCAGCCTGTCCACTGGCTACAGCGTGGTTGCAAATCTCTACTTGTAAGCAAGAGCACAGGCTTGACTCCAGCACCACAGCCATGAACAAGCAGCCATGAGCAGTGAAACCAGATGGAGGACAGAGGACATCTCCTCTGGATCTATCAAATGTGGTCTCTGCTTGTGAATTATTCACACTTAAACACTCAAGAGGATTCAGGACCGACACTTCAAGGGCCGTGCCGATGACGGGATCATCGTGCAATCACAAAAAGCAGCCTCAGGTACAGGTTGTTCAGAAGAGGCTCTGCAATTCAAGAGCCAGAGCCAGGCGTGTTGGTGGGAAGACCTACCCGAGGGCCAGGGAGTCCACGGGTACCTCTTGGGCCAGGTACGCCGACGCCGCTCTCTCCCTGCAGCACAGAGGAGCACAAAGGTGTCACATCAGAGACACGACTACATTTCTCCGGCCAAAACCAGATCTCTCTGTCATTAATCACTGAGTGTAGTAGGGGCCAACCTCTTTGGCAGGCATACCACAAATTAGCCCGGTGCCCTCCCTGAGTGCCACGCCGATCTCCTTCCCCTGCCCTATCTGCTGCTCTGCTTTCTGCCCCCTGCCCCAGCTGTTGCTGCGTTGCTGGTCCCCACGTGCCACACAGAGGCTGCCCAGGTCACTTGTGGCATACTCCAAAACCCATTGACATCAAAAACGTTCCCAGCACTTGAGTTCAAGCCAAGTCCCTGTATCAACGTTATCCAAAGCGCTCTGTAACCCCTGCCCTGGAAGGCCAAACAAGGGAGCTCACGTGGATCTAAGGTTTCCAACTCTGTTTGGATCTTTTTCGGGAGGTTTTATTACATGACGCTAGGACATTAAAGACTGATCTACTGTCCTGTGCTCGGGAAGTCAAATGCACATGACTATTACATTTTAAAAACCCACTGCACTACTGTATAAATTGGAGCCAACATTTAATATTTATTTGAATGGATGCCCTATCCTTTATCTCCTGGGTGACTCCCAGCAGTCTCTCCTGAAGATTTATGTCTAATTCCTGGAGGGCAATCCTGGAGGGTTGGTAACCCTACATGCATCCCATCATTTTATGAGTAATATTTCCTTTTCTAAGAGCATCCCTCATCCAGGGGCCGGGGCTGAAGCCCACAGCAACCCATGGAAAAAATCTCAGGGGGCTTTCAGTCAGGTCCCTTTCCTGCCAACGCTTCTGGGGAAGGTGCGGAGGCCCTTTGGAGAGCAGGGAGATGTGACTGGGGTCAGGGTTGACTCCACCTGCAAGGGGTGATACCAAAGGCTGGGAAAGGGCAATGGGAAGATGTCACAATGCATCCTCCTTCTGTGTTATTCAGCATGGGGATCCCTCCCTATCCAGCAGCGTTGGATTGAGGTTGCTACATGGGCACTCCCTTTTGCATCCTCACTGGGGTTCCCAGCATATACCGCTCACCTTGCTGCCTTTGGGCCCGTCGGCTCCAGGAAGTCCCTGCAGAGGAAGAAAGCTGAGGACTTGGTTTGCAGACCCTTGCCCGGGCTCTGCCATCCCGTAACACGAGGGTGGACTGCAAGGCATGCCGCGGAGATTTCAAAGGGGGCTCCTCCATGCTAGTGAGAAGACCTGGGCAGAAGCACTAAGTGCCCTGGTGAGCTCTCACCGGGTCTTGCCCCACGTGGAGGGACCCCGGCACCCATGAGGAAAGCCCTCCTCCCCACCTGGGCTCAGAGCTTCAGTCTGGGGTCCATGACCCAGGCAGCCCGTAACCTGCTCTAGGACTATAGGCATAACGAGGACAGACTCGACGTGCCCTCCCATCCCTGACTACAATATGCTCCGAATTGAAGCGCCGAAGATCACCTGTTTTCCCAGGGGCCCGGGGAGTCCAGCTGGCCCAGCAAAGCCATTCCTGCCTCTCTTCCCGCGATCTCCCTTCAAAGAGAAACACTGTTAGGAAGGAGATAGGGTTGCAGACCTCCAGAGAGGGAAGGGGCATCTCTCTAGCTTCCCCCACAGACTTCTGGAGTGGGGGACCTGCAGCACTGAATGATGTGGGCATTAGAAGAAGTTTATAGTAAGAGCAACTGTGCAGTGGTTTGGGCTCTTCTTGTCCTTAACCAGCACTAGTGCCCATGGCACATGCCAGGGTAGAGCTGGCCTGAGGAACAGACCTGCAGGAAGCACATCAGTGGTGAGAGGGATGGTGGGGAGGGGGATACAGTTTGCTTTTGCTGAGCTGCAGCTGGCCCATGGCATAAGATTTGATTCAGATGCTTCACATCCCCTTCGCGGGGACTGAGCGCCTGGGGCTGCTCTCAGCATCTCCTGAAAAGAGGCAAGGAGAATCGTGCCCTCCGCGGTGCTGCCAAGAATGAACCCTCCTCGTGCGTCATCCTGCCGCCCCCGGTCAGCCTGGTCTGTGCCCTGCAATGCCGTGCATGGTGGGAAGCCTGAGTCTGCTCAGCTTGGGTCAGGGCGACACAGCCGGAGAGTCCCAGCTTCAGGACGTGCCTGGAGAACAGCTCTGCTTCCTGATTTCTTGCAGAGGGGCCGAGGGTGGCCTTCAGGACTGCGTCCCCCTCTTCCCATAGGAACCCTTCCTGCAGTCGTCCCAAAGAGCCCCAGATTTAATGCCTCTGCCCCCATGCACCCCCCTGCACCGCTCTCTCACGTGCATGCACAGTCCAGCCCCTGTCCCGCGTGCCCTACCTTTCGCCCAGGCGTTCCCGGCAGCCCCGGGGCCCCTCTCTCCCCCTGCGATCCTGGGATCCCTGGATTGCCACGGATGCCCTGGATGCCTTGCGCCCCTGTAGGCCCTGGTGCCCCAGGCTCGCCCTGTTGCAAAGAAACCATGCAGATGCAGTCACAATGTGCGTGGCAAGCAGCACCGGCCAGCTGGCTGTCTGGCAGTCTTCACTCCCTTTGTATCGGCTGGGTCACAGTGGGTTTGCTTCCTGTCCTTACCTGGCGCTACAGCCCATGGCGTGTGCCGGGGACGGGGTTGGTGGGCATCTATCTCTCTGAGCACCGCTGGCAGGGCAGACCTGCTCCATCCCAGCTACTCCAGTCTGGGCTCCCCATAGGTAGGGACCTACTTAACTCGTGGCTTTGTCCCCTTTCATGGGCATTTTGTGGCAGCTCCACCCCTCGGTGCTGATTGGTGGGGAGGCCCCACCCCTCAGCACTGATTGGCAAAAAAGCCCCAGGGGGAGGAGGGACAAGGGGGCAGCTGCCATCTTAACTGCTGGCTGCCCTGCATTCAGCCCTGTCCCACAGTGCTCATTGGCACAGAGGCCGGGGGTAGGGAAGGGCAGTTGCCACCTCGTTTGCTGCCCCCTTCATGCCGCCCCACCAGCTGGCGGCTTCCCCCTCCCAGACAGGCTGTGAGACCTGCCCGAGGTGGGGGAGGAAGCATTAAAAACTTATTTTTATTATGTTTTTCTTTTGCATAGATTTTGCAGGCAATCCCGGATTTCAGAGTTTCTATGAAATCCATAAAACTGTGATTTAGGTAGGTCCCTCCCTACCCATAGGACTCATATACCCCCCACTGCCCCAGTGCAGCACCCACCAGGTAAAGCAGCCCCAGTGCTACACACAGCTTCCCCAAAGCCAGCCAACAAGCTCAGCTCTGTTATTGCTGGCTGCAGTGCACCCCGACCCCGTGACGCCTGTGACGCGCCGACTATCCCAGTCCTGGGGTTTCACGCTTTGCTAATCTAATTCGCTCCTGCTTCTCCGTCAGCCTGCTTCGGAAGTGGTGAGATGATCCTTAATCTCCCAACCCAAAGGGAGAAAGGAAACACGTCACGTGCTCTCTAGACCCAAACATATTGGCAATCCCACCTTCAAGGGCTTGGCTCTTTTGGTTGTCTATCTTTGCAAGCCCCAGCTACCCTGTGGCATCCTAGGAGGCAGGATCAGGGATGCAGAGAGCCAACTGAGCCCTCCTTGGGTCATGCCAAAGCAGAAGTGACCTCCCGCTCCAAACTGGACAGACACTGACCTTCAGTCCTGGGGGTCCGGCTTGACCAGCGGGGCCTCTAAACCCAACTCCCGGTTCTCCCTATAAACAGAGAGAGGCAGTTAGCCACGTTAGCCTGAAGTCAGACGTTTGAGGCGGGCAAACCCAGAGAAGGGGCTGGGTGAGTAGACCCCTGCCTAGTCAAGGCCCTAAACAGAGGGGCCCCGGTGCTTCCTGGACACCCCCCCCAAGGGACCCCATTGGAAGGAGGACCATCTCTTCCCATGGGTCAGGGACTATATTAAGGAATAGATGTTATTGAGATTGTTCATGTTTGCGCCTTAAATCTTGTGATTGAAACGTTGTATTGTGATGTTGTAAATAGTATTATTTAGGGTTCGACCTTGGTTACTGGTTAGTGTTCTCTGTGTCAATATGTATACGTGCTATTTAGTTTTATGTCTATATTATAACTTAATACATTGTATATAGTGAAGAACTTTGGGCTTGGGCTGACTTTATAGAGGAAAGAGGGATCTGCTCGAAATTCGGGCATCCCTTTCACAGCACCCCCTCCTGCCTATGCATCTCATCCCATTGAGAATAGGGCTCACCCTTGGGTGTACCCAGGTTACAAACTAAATCAGAGATATATATATAGCATAAACTTTTGTGAGCCCAAGCTCGCTTCAGCAGATGGTGATAGGACATGCACAGAGCAGCATATAAACTGGAGAAAGTGGTTTGAATACAAAAGAAAGGAAGGAGGGGCAGTGCTGGGACAGGCAAATAAGCAAGCAACAAAGGGATCACAAAAACCGATGTAGGTAAGGGGATAAGCCCCCGTTTAAGCCACACTTAACACAATCCAGCCTATGGATGATGTCTTGTTCCACAGCTCCCATTCAGGCTGGTTTTTAAAGTTTTGCTCCCCGCTCCCTGTCTCCTCCCTTTTGCATTCAAATTGCTCTCCACTTTGTGCATTGTCCTTGCACAGCACCTGGTGAAGTGAGCTTGGACTCCCAGACGCTCGTGCTATATATACCTCTGATTTAGTCCATAAGGCACATATCTACCCTGTCTTCTCCCTATGGAGACAGGGAAGAGGAGATGAAAAGCAAACAGGAAGGCCCCACTCCTTGCACCATGGGCCCACTGAGATTAATCCGGGCACCTTGCTTTGCCTACAGGTCATACCGACGAGTATCACCAGGATGGGATCCACACAACCCACAGACCACGACGGACAGGGACAGGATGCAAGGCCCCTGCAGTGTGTTGATGGAGGAGAGTTAGCTTTTGTGCTCATGGCAGGACAGAACTACAAGGAGAAAATAAGCAGCTCTAGCTTGGTGAAAACCCAAGAGATGCCAATAGGTAACAGCCAATCTTTTAACGCGTGCTGCATTGCTAAGCCGGGCACCTGGCATGCAGGTGGGCATGCATGGAGAAGGGTAGGACAGCAACACGTGAAGGCCAGAGGTGTCCGAACAGCGGCCTATGCAGAAGAGTTGCTAACACTGGTACCAAAGTCATCTTTTACCTTTTGACCATTTTCACCTCTGCTTCCTTTGGTGCCCTAGAAAGCAAAGAGAGAGCTAGGAAGCCTCTGCTCGCCCACAGGGAGAAGGACGTGGCCTGTATGGGGCCCTGGGTCAGGTCAGAGATTTCCATACAGTCCACAAGCTGCACGGAGGCTCTCTAGCTGATCGAGGATCTCTAGCTGGGGTCGAGGCACTTGCCTTTGAGGCACAAAGGGATGGTCATGGGCTAAACGGGACAAACTGCATGGACTGACCACTCCTTAGTGCATATAGACACGACTTAGATCCCTCCTCTAGCCTCACCCTCGGATTTACCAGCCAAATCCTGGTCCTTGGCCGGTATGAACGGGTTGGTCATGGCTCCTGGGGGTTTAATCCAGGAACTTTTGTCTACAGGCAGATGCTGTCAAGCCCCAAGAGCTAAGGGGTTCAGAGCCAGGTTGCTCATCAGTCTGCCTGGCACATCTGACTCCTGGGCTGGGCAGGACAAGAGCTGGGTGTGGAGATCTGCAGCCTTGGGGGAATCTGGATTGGGGTCTTTATCTCGTCTCTGCGCCACCCCTAAATGCTGGATACCCATTCTCAGACTAAGTAACTTCTGCTCTTCCTCCAGATCCAGGCTCACCTTCTCTCCAGGCTCGCCCTTCTCCCCAGGCTCCCCCTGCAAACAAAAAGCACCAGGTCACACAGCCACCTGGTCCTCCCTCATCTCCTTCATTAGGAGCTCCCACATTACCAAGGGTTGTGACCATTTAAAGGTGCAGTCCCACACAAGCCCCTCAGAGGCTCAGAATTTCTTCCCAAGAAACTTGTGCAAGGACACATCCTTGACTGTAGCCGCAGTCCCTGCCATGCTGGCTGCCTTACCCACCCACCCACGGCCTGGATGCAAATGATGCAGAGACTCATATCAGTCCATATTCATGGACAAGTGACTTCGTGCATCAATGAAGAGCCTGGTCCGGGGCTGTCTATCACAAGGAATTGGTGGGACCTGCTGTGTGACCCCTACCCCCACTGCCTCACCACCCCAGACCGTAATCTCCTGCAGTCTGCGGTCATCTGGCATACAATGCAAAGTCCGGCGCGTGCCTTGGAGTGGACAGCCGCCCTTTCTGCGAGCTCCTAGCCCTGACTGATAACCCCGTCTGTCTTCCCTTGACGTCAATGCACATTTTAATATTTCCAAATAGCTTATCTGCTTAACAGCAGATTAAAAAGAGAACAGCATCTTCTTGGGAGCACTTCATTCATCAGGGCAACGACCACAGTCCATCCCACACAAGTCACACTGCCGGGCCCAATTTCCTGCTGCTCTAGCCCGCTCGCCCGCAGCCATTGCCACACCTGCAAAGCGAGCGTGAAATGTTATACACATCTGTGTCTGGGAGCATTTCACTCCTACTTGGACCATGTGAAAGGCACAAGGTGGTAGGGCATCTGGCTTGCTGTAGAAGGAGCATACCAAGGTGACCATTTTGGGGTCCAGCTCAATGGGCTTATGGAGCTCAAGACAGGCAGAAGTCAAGGAGACACCGGGTCTCTGGGGACGGGTGGGAACAGAAGAGGGAGGAGCCGTCCATCGTGAAGATGGGGAGTCGGGAGAGAAGAGGAACCTGCCTAAGGAGGGGACTGAAGAGGAAGAGGAGTCCAACAGGTGACCAAGGCTGGCCACAGGATCCAAAGTATTGATGGACCCATGCAGAGAGCTCATGTAACTTGTTGGGGAGTCCCAAACACCCCTCGCCCTTTTTTTGCTGTGCTAAGTGTGTCACTATATTCCTCCACAGATACTCTGATCCCAGACACTGTTCAGTCCGAATCACAATGCGAGACAAACCGACTTGAAACGTCTATGAAACTATGACTGTGCGGGGCACTTGCAAGTGAGCTGACACGCACGGGGCAGCGATCACACCCAACGCTAATACGGCGACCCCAGGGAAGAGTCATGCTCCTGAGCCATGCCGCAGTTTCCCTGCTCCCTACTCAACTGGCCAAGAGAGTATAATCTCAGAGAAACGGGTGCAAATACAGACATTTGAACCTGAACTATAGAAAAGTCCTCCACACAAGGGCATAGGAGCGACCTTGCCTCAAAGCATGAGGACAGATTTGGAGGGGCCTGAGCTCTCACCACCTGGTAGTGAGGATGTCTGTGCATTTTCTGCTGGATGTAGCTGCTCTCGGCAACATTGTCTGACTGATAATAGCCCAGTAAACCAGGGTATACTTCGGAGGAACTTGCTTCAGCTTCTCTTGTACTTCTCTTGTATAAAACTTGCTTGTATGTCTCTTGTATAAAATAAAGGCCCCAGAGTCGTGTTGGGTGTAACAGGCTGAGCCACCCAAAAGAAGCTGTACACGGTGCACAGGCAGCCCCGGTAGAGCTGAGAAGGAAACCATTATCCCACTCTGCAAGAACTAGCTTGATTGAAAATATTTCTCATTCTGCATTGAGACAAACCCCAGGTGCTGGGGCAGAGGGAATGAATCAAAGAGAGATAAAGCATGTAGGGCACTGCAGGACATGGGAGACCACAGCTACAGGCCCTGTCCCTGGGAGCATGGCTCTTCCCTGGGAGCGCCTTATTAGCGTTGGGTGTGATCACTGCTTTAGGAGCGCTCATGGTGCTCTGGTGAGGTGCCAGCTCATCTGGTCCCATACCTCAAAAAGGACATAGAGAAGGTCCAGAGAAGATGGGCAACACAGATCATTAGTGGCACGGAGGGGCTTCCACATGAGACGAGACTACAGGGGGCCAGGCCTATTCAGTTTACAAAAGAGATGCTTGAGGGGGAACATGAGAAAGGTTTACAACATACTAAATGGTGAAGGGGACGTCACTAGGGATTTATTATTGACTGTCTCTCTCGATACAAGAACGAGGGATTGCAAAATGCAATGACTAGGTAGGGAGTGTATAACTAACACAAGGACCTTCTTTTGCACGCAGCGTGGAATTAAAGTACAGGCTGGGGACCGACTGGTTAAGCAGACACGTTGGAGGATTGGGCCAAAAAGAATCTCATGAGGTTCAACAAGGACAGGTGCAAAGTCCTGCACTGAGGACGGAGCAATCCCATGCACCAGTGCAGGCTGGGGGTGATGGGCTGGGCAGCAGCTCTGCAGAAAAGGACCTGGGGGTGACAGGGGACAAGAAGATGGACATGAGTCGAAAGTGTGCCCTTGGTGCAAGAGGGCTAACGGCATCCTGGGCTGCATTGGTAGAAGCATTGCCAGCAGATCAAGGGAAGTGATTCTTCCCCTCAATTCAGGACCAGTGAGGCCACATCTGAAGCCCTGTGTCCAGTTTTGGGCCCCCCAACTACAGAAAGGATGTGGAGAAATTGGAGAGAGTCCAGTGGAGGACAACAAAAATGGTTTGGGGGCTGGGGGACAGGACTGGTGAGAAGAAGCTGAGGGAACTGGTCTAATTTAGTCTGGAGAAGAGAAGACCGAGGCGGGATTGAATAGCAGCCTTCACCTCCCTGCAGGGGGGTTGCGAAGAGGATGGCGCTGGACCGTTCTCAGCGGGGGCAGATCAAAGCCTTGGCTGGGATGATGTAGGTGCTGCTGGTCTAGCTTTGAGCAGGGGTTGGACTAGATGTGACCTCCTGAGGTCCCTTCCAACCCTCAGTGTCTGTGATTTTATGACTCTTAAGTGTGAAACTCATTGCAGATGTTGAGAGACTAACCAGGTTCGAAAAAGTACACATTTTTGGAGGAAAGGAATAGTACACATTGCCATTGAGCACGGGAGTTAGGGAGACAACCTCTGAATTAGAACTTCCTAGGCCTTAAATGCTGGAGGCTGCAAGGGAAAGGAAGAGTCCAAAAAACCCTGATCACACCCAGGTCACTCTCCCTTTCAGTGTGACACAGGGGACTGGGCAAGATGAGCCCGTGGCCTGACCCAGCAAATGGCAATTCTCATATTCTTGTGGGTAGGGCGGCTGCATTCAGCCCAGGGAGCACTAGTTCAACAGCCCTGATATAAATGATCCCAGATACTATTTCATATGGATGATCTCATTACATACATTATTAAATTAGCCACCTATCACCACCTATGACTTTCCTACCCTCTCCCACCTCCCAGGGGAGAGCTGCAACCCCTGAGCAATAGCAGTTCTCGGGCTCTGGTTCTGACCGGCAATGCCATCCAGGTTCAAACTGGACCTTATTTTTTGGCCAAAAAATGTTCAGTTTTAGGAAAGCCACATTTTGGGATGAGAAGCCATCTCATCAACACATTCCCCATCAGTTCTAGTCCTACAACCCCCCCACCAAGAATATACATATTTCTGGGCCCCGCCAAGAAGCACCTTGCTCTTGTGACAATCGGAGCCCCATTTATTCATCCCTGACTTCACCTGTTGCTGGTGGCTGAATTAGCTGCTGGCATCAGATAGCCAGACCCACCTCTCAGAGTATCTGCTACTCCGGCCAGAACAGATCACCTGTAGCATATATTCTTGTCCAAAAAACTCCCCTGAACCACACAATACAAGCATAGAGTGAAAACTACCTTTTCTCCTTTGCCACCGCGGACTCCAGGAGACCCCTTTTCTCCCTGTTGAAAGAAAAATGGAAAGGCCGTTCCTTCACCGACAAGAGCCCTCTATTAGTGCCTGGATGCTACAGGCTGGACCACCAGGTGAGACCACGTCTCCTAAGGTTTGAGGGGTGAGCACTGCTTGGCCCTGATTGGCTGCTGTTCTCCAGGAGGTTGGGCTACGGGAAAAACAGCCAATAAAAGGCAGGGTTTCCCCAGGCAGAACGGAAACCTGGGGCAGTGCCGGCGCTTCCTGTGCGGACATCAGTGTGGGAATGACCCCAGCAAAACGGCACGGCTCATGATGGAGGGGGCAGAAGAAGATCAAGGGTCAGAAGATCTTGTGTGCTTCTGCTAAGAAATATCTCTGGTTACATTTGTCCACAGCTTCAGTTGGGACATCCGTAATATAAACAGTTAACAGGAAAGAAAATCAATACCCATAATTATTCGCCAGGATACATCATCTCCCAATTTGCAGGGCAATGTGGAAATGAGCCAATTGGCTGGCAATGATTTGGAATCTTAAAAGAGGTTTCATTTCTATTTAAAATACAGACTTTCCCATTTGGGGTCTGAAGCAGATATTGTACACCAAAGGTAATGCCTAAACTACAATCAGCTATAGATAAAAGCACCAAAAAACCCCCACTCAAATGCCTGATCAATACAGACATTGGTGAACCAGGTCCAGCTAATCTGATGCCTCTTCTGGGCATGGGCTGGGCTCGGCGTGGGGGCACGTGGAGTTTAACGTGCCATATTTTGTGGGGGGCAGTTTACATCTGTAAGCACTGCAGCCAAAATGTCTCGCACCTTTTGGCCTTGGAATGGCAAATCCACCGTGTCTGATTCCTGCTTCTGCAAGAAAAAAAAATGTATGCACATGAATAAAGTGACGGTCAGGAGTTTTCAAAGTAAACATCTGAAAAACCAACTGCGCCTGACACCCATAGTTATAGTAACGGGACCCCAATAACATGCAGTACGTGTCTACACGTGCAGTTATGCCAGCTTAAATTTGCTGCACAGTATGTTACTGCGCAGTAAGTGGGAATAGGCTGGTGTCTACACATGCAGGCAGTAAAGAGCATTAACGTTGTGTGTGGACTGACTTGGGACTAAACTTAGGCCCAAGTCAGTCCACAGACAGTGTTACTGCACAGTAAAGCATCTACACGTGCGTTACTGTGCAGTTACTAATCAAGCGTAAATTTGATACCTGCATGATGCAGGTATCAAATTTACACTCAAGTCAGCTTAAGTCACCATATTTACTGCACAGTATGGGAATGCACGTGTAGATGCACACCCATACTGCGCAGTAATTTCAGTTACTGCGCAATAAATGTGCATGTGTAGACACTCCCAAATAATATTACCTTGATCCTCCTTGTGCCTCCAACTCCTGGATACATCTTGAATTAAAAATAAAAGAAAATGGTTTTCAGAAGTGGGGATACAATGATGTGCTGTGAGATTTCAGAGACAGTGGATCCACGAGCCATGGAAAAGAGCTGTCTGAACCTGGAGGCAAGCTACACACCCCATGATCCGTGCTATCCCTTTTCCCAGGCCACGATACTCCTTATGTTCCTTATCTACATAGTCCTTATGTTTACCGTGTTTTACATTTCTAGACTTTCAAATGTATCAGCATTAGAACAGGTATGCATAACTCGACATGTATGTATATGTATATGTATATGTATATGTACATATATTTTACAAACACATCCCACACACCATCCCCTCTGCAGATTAAGTTATTTTCATCCATCAGTGATTCCCATATGTACTTGCATGTCACATATAACCTTTCCCAAAAATAAGCCTTCCAAAACTGTAGTGCATGTCTTAGGCAGAGAAGCTGATTTTCTGCCCAGAACAACAGGTCTGGATTTTCTATTCAGGTTGCACTGAGAGAACCAATTGATTTTATGGCTCACTAAATAATCTATTTGATTCCTCCTAATTGCGCTTCACTCAGGGATGTTAACGGCCCACTCTCCTTTTTAATGTTCTGGATATTGTACTCATCAAGCTATCTTTTCTATGGCAACTGTGCTGAAGAATTTGCAAAATAGCCACTCCTGTGCTCTTCTCCTATGTCACATCTCTGCAGACTATTCTTAGCTCTTTTCAAATCCTAGACCCATCCATGGCGTCCCTTCTTCAGCAGCAGCTATAATTTCAGCTTTTGGCTGAACAGCTAAGAACTGCCAATTCACCTGTGAAAGGTTAAAACTGTAGCTTTTGGTGAAGCAGGAAAAGGAAGGTGAGTGAGTGGAAGATTAGGCTCTGCTCCTCCTTTGTATGGTCATAACTCTAGAAAAATCTTCACCTTCCCCACTCCCCTCTTGATTCTGCCTTCCCAAAAGCAAGGGCTTGTTTTATTTGAGGGCATATGGTATGTGCAAAATTATGGTAAGGCTGGTTTCCCTTACTGCACTCTTCAGGCTTGTGCTCTGCCCTGGCTCAACTCTCTTGAGCACAATACTCAGCTCTGCCTAGGGACACTGCTTTATGTGCAACCAATGCCAGAAATATTAGTGAGAAAAAGGGAAACTTTTCACATTTACTGCCAGTGTACTACCACATTTAAAGGGAAAGAAGGTAGGGCAGGGTGGCACCTTCGAGAGTAACTGGTTCAGGGAGGCATGAGTTTTGTAGGCAACAACCTACTTCAACAGATGGGTGCGGAAGCAGCGAGTGCTGTTTCCCAATGTCCATCTCCTAAGCACAATTTTTGCATACTCCAGAGTTCAGACACCACTCACCACTTCTCCAGCTGTGGATTTCCAACCTCCTGGGACACCAGGCGAGTGGATCTGTAGGAAGCCAACAAGGAGCTATTCTTATTTCCCTTCCAGGTCATATGGACTGCTTTGTTTTCATGCACGCTGGACAAAGATGGTGGGAAGAGGGAGGGTCCTTACCATTTGCCTTGGGCTCTCAGCCCTTCTTCTAACTCTAGCATGCTTTGTTAGCTCCGTGCCATCAGCCGGATCTGCCTTTTCCTCCTTGAAGGGAAACAGCATCTATTAAAGCACCCAGACTCATTAAGTCTCATCATGATTTTATATCATGCCAGCACTTTTTGCTTCTTCAAAAGAGACAAAAACATTGCACTTTTAGCATTAGTTGCTTGAGCATCAATGAATTTTCCAGGAAGAATACACCTCCTGCGCTGCTGAAGATACATCCACAAAGAATCAAGTCTACTGGCTATTGTACTGCATGCAGATTGCAGGCATCTGCTCTGGTGGTCAGCAACCAGGAGTGTCCAGGTAGAGTATATCCGCTGGGGTGCTCGGTAACCTAATGTACTCCAGTGAAATGCATCTGCCCACAGCGATGTAGACCACGTCCTGTTCATAGAGTCCATATGAGTGGACCACAGATCTATGGAGCACCCGGGACTGTATCCTGGATTTTGGTGCTCAATAGTAAGGTGGCTTTGGACCTGCTCCTTCTGTGGTCATCATGTGCACCTATGCAAAATGCACACCTATGCATTTGGATCTGGCAGCATTTTGCACTCGCTTCACACAGAGCATAAATAGCTATACCAGATAAATGCCAGTGAAGCGGCATGCTCATGGACCCCTGGATTTTGGAGGGCTTCAGCTCTTGGCCTGTTTTAGACAGTATCTATTGCATGCATTCCACCTCCTAAAGCAGCGTAGTAACCAGGGTGGTAGGAAACCATAAGGAGTGATAAAAAGTCCTTCATTCTTTGTCTCCTTGCCGTTTTAGTGGTACCTTGCATTTGCTGCCGGCATGAAAAAAAACACCTCTGCTGCTGCAGTCTCGGAAACCAGCAAATCAGGCACCACAAAAAGGTACAGAGGCTGCTTTGTTCATGTTTTATTGCTAGCAGGGGGCAAGCCAGAGCTTGCAGCCATGCGGCAATGGTGGGGTAAAGACACAGGATGAGACCAGAAAAGGATGGGGGGAAAAAAGAGCAGGGCAAGAGAGGGAAGGGAGGAGAAGCTCAAGGAAATGGGGGGAGGGTTGGGCCCAAAATGAACCGAAAATGGAGAGAAGCAGATGTGAAGGAAGCAGAAAGGACTGTGGAAAAAGGCGAACAAAGAAAGCTGAGCAGGAGACAAGTAACTTGGGGTTTGTCTAGGTTTGGCCCAGGAGAAGCATCAGCTCCTAACACCCCCAATTCAGCTGAATAAACTCTACTGGCCAAGCTCTTACCCACATCCACTGCAGGCCTGGACAGGGCATTGCTAACAGCAAGGTACCGGTCTCCAATCCTCTCCAGCCACGGCTTTTCCTTTGACTAGTACTGCAACCCAGACCCGCTCAGTTCGGCGCTCAGTGCCCTGCGGTGGGCGCTGGGCAACGCACGGGCACCGCTAAGCCTGAGTTTTAAGTTGGGGGCATAGACTCACAGAGACAGAAGGCTGGAAGGGGCCTCGGGAGGTCACAACTAGTCCAAGCCTCTGCTCAAGGTAGGATCAGTCCTGTCTAAACCATCCCAGACACAGGTTTGTCCAACCTGCACTTACGACCAAAAGTCCACCGCCTCCCCCCATAATCCGCCCCAGCGCATAATCCCTCTCGGAGTCAGATATTTCTTCCTAGTATCCAACCTAAAGCAACCTTATTTCAATTTACACCTATTATTTCTTGCCTTGTCCTCTGTGAACACAGAACAGTTGATCGTCACGGTTTTTATAACCACCCTTTGGGTGTCTGAAGACTATTAGAAAATTCCCCCCTACTCCATTTTCTCTTTCCTAGAGTAAATAGCTTGTGTTCTTCCAACCTTTCTGCAGGTGCCATCTTTTCTAAAGGTCTCATTATTTTGCTGCTATCTCTCGGACTCGTTTCTAGCTTGTCCACCAACTTCTTGCAGCACGGTGCCCGCAGTCAGACACAGGACTCACCCTCGCAAGAGAGGCCTCCAAACAGTGCAAGACTCACTTAGCTTGACTTGCATACAACGCTCCTGTTAATACAACCAAATATGCTCTTGGCATTTTTTTACAACCAGAGTACACTGTTGTCTCATATTCAGTTGAAATCCACTGTAACCCCCAGGTCCATTCCTGCAATACTGCAGCCTAGCCGTTCATTCCCCAGTCTCTATGCACTTGATCCCTCCTGAATGCAGGGCTTCGACTTTGTCCCCGGTGTCTTTCATCCTATTTGTTTCAGATTGCTTTGCCAGCTTGGCAAGGTCTTCCTGAATCTTAATTCTGTCTCCTAAAGTGTTTGCTTTCCCATAGATGTTGGTATCACACATATTACTAAGCATACACCCCACCGAAACCTCCAAGTCACTAATGGAAATATTGACCGGTACCAGACCAAGAACAAGTCCATGGGGGACTCTACTTAATACCTCCTCTGAGCCTGACATTGAGCCATTGATGACTATTCTTTCAGCAGGATGAGCCAACCTGTTATATATGGACCTTACAGTCATTTCATCTAGAAAATATTCCCTGAACTCAGTAATGAGAATGACGTGAGACAGTGCTAATAACGACTGAAGTGGAAGCATATCACATCCACTGCTCCCTCCCCAGCCCCAAGGTCTACCACCTTGTCATAGAAGGAAATTCAGCTGTTTAGACATGATTTCTTTCCTTTCCCCTGGTTGGTTTCTTTACCACCCATACCAAAAAATGGTGCCCCATATAGTGTAAGAACCTGCAGGGCTCTCTGTGCAATGCTGTGTAATCTTCCCACCAGGTATGGGGCACGTCTACATGAGATGTTTACTGTGCAGTAGCCTAATAACACTGCACAGTAGCGTGCCAGGCAAAACCCATGCTAATATGCTACTGCGCAGTACAGCAAGTTACTGAGCATTGTTAACCAAGTACTAAACTTAATGTGCAATAACTATGGTGCGTTAATGAATGTGTAGACGCGCCCATGGTGACTGAAGTTGCCCATAAGCACCAAGTCCCGTGATTTGGATGTTTCAGAGAGTTGTTTAAAAAATCCTTCTTGCCTGCCTCTTCCTGGCTTGACGGTTTATAGCAGATGCTCACCGTGACATCACCTTTGCTGCTTTCCCTTTATACTTGAACCCCAGCATTTCCAGCAGGCCAGTCTTCTGCCTGCCCTTCCTGAGCAAGGCATACTTATCTACCCCAATATTCCAGTCATGTCACCTGTCAGACCAAGCCCCAGTGATCCCAGCTGATTCATAATCAGGTCTGCATACTAGGACTGCCTGACTCTCTCCCATACTTCTTGCATTAGTATAAAGGCATTTTGGAGGACTGGCTGATTGCTGTACTTATTTCCCCTTTATGACCTTGCTAAAAGTCCCCATGTCTCCTACTTCTTTTCCTAGGCCTTTACTTAGGTTGGCCAACTATCAACTTACCTGCAGTCTTCTGTCTCCATTCCATGAATCTAACTGAAAACTTTTCTACTAGCCCTGCAGTTGCTATGTGTGGGCCAGGCACCACTAAGGGAAGACAGAGGGCCACCGTAGAGTGGGCATGGACTTATTTCCCACTACTGGGGAAGTTTGTCCTGACTTTCAGAGGTCTCCCAGCTCAGGTCTTCTTCTAATACCATGCCTGGAATTGGATTTTTAGCAGCAGTGACAGACGCTGGGGGTGCATCTACATATGCAATTAATGCTATTTGGCTTTATTGTGCAGGTAGAAAATTTACTGCGCAGTAAACTAATTTGCTGCACAGTAACCACCGGCACATGTAGACAGTGACGCTTTACTGTGCAGTAAATTAGTCTACTGCTTAGTAAAGAGTCTCGTATAGACAGGGCCTGGGACACCTGCTTCTTAAACTCTAAGCCTCCACTGTCCGAGCCAGGAGACCCATCTCTGCCAGTCAAGGCAGAGCTCACGGTCCTCTGTCCCTGGTCCAGTCATCACTAGAGGGGGAAGGAAGGGTTTCTTACCACTCTGTGCCATTTGGGATGGTGGCTTTCTGAGGTGGAAACCTAGAACTGGTGTTGTCTACCCCGCTTCATCCCCTGCCCTACTCTCTGTCCAGTTCAAAACTATTTGAGGGAATATTCCAAAACTTCATGAGAAAAAAAATCTGCTTTACTCCCTGGAGGTTTCTAGCAAGGGCAAAACATTTCAGCCCTGGAGGTGAATGTTGTAGAAAGTTATGAGAATGGTAAAAGGCAAGCTGAACTTGAGTAGGCGCTGCTCAAACTGCCTAGATCCGTGGTTCTCAAACTATTTTTTGCACAGACCACTTGAAAACGGCCAAGGATCAACTTTTTTTTGTTCAACAAATCAAAGCACACAACTCATATTGCAATATCGGGAGTCTTACCTTACAAGTACAGATATTCTCAATTGTTCTGCAACCTTCCTGCGGACCACATGAATGGAGCTCACCAACCGGCGGTGGTCCATGGACCTCATTTCGAGAACCTCTGGTCTAGATCATTGTAAAGGAAGTTTAAAAATAAGGGGCTGGGTAACCAGGGCTGTATGCTCTTCAGGGTAGGAGCCATCTTTGTTTTCTGCCTTTGCACAGCACCAAGCACAGTGGGATCCCAGTCCATGATAGTGGCTCTAACTACAGTGCTAACTTCAGTCTGCAAGGTCCAAGCCAAAGTGAGTTGAGCCCAGCCCCGGATCCCTGGGGACTAAAATCTGTTCAATCTTATGGAGAAGGGGATGGGGAAGATGCTGTACAAGGGCAAGTAGAAGGGGCCTCTTACCTTTATACCTTGGAGGAGCGTGTCAGCTGCTTCAGAAGATCCGCTGGCCATGGCATGGTCATGCTGCAGAAGAAAAATAGCCTCATGCAAACTGGGAGAGGCCTCAGATGTCACATTGCCCCTGATCCCTATATGGAGGCCAAGTGCTTGGACTGACTTAACTCACCTCATCATACAATTTCATTGGGTCCTCAAGTCCACTACTAAGAAAACCTTCTGCCAGCAAGCAATTAGACCAGTGGAGCTGAATGCTAGGACTATTATTGGCTATTTCCATCAAGGGCCTCATGAACCTTTTAATGGACATTCACCCCGATTGCAGCCGATGCCAAAGAGAGAACAACTAGCTATATTTATCTGTGTGCATGCCCCTCCAGTGCTTATACAGGTATTTAACCCTAGATGCTTCAAAACATCTGTAGCACACGTACAGAGGAGACTGCCGTGGTATCCTGCCTTCATTTTAGACATATTGCTCCCACCGAGGCCAACTGGACTGGTAAGCCAATATCTACACATTTGGAGCAGAGATTGGATTGTGCTTGGGGGATTTCAGGGGGGTTCCCTTTGGCCATAAGAAGGACAGGCCCTTTTTAGAAACCCACCAGCAACTCACGGGAAATAGTCCATTTGTAACATAATCCTGCCTTGATTGGCACCAGGGTCATTTGCATGAAAATAAGCTATTTATGATCAAGCCATTTATCTTCTTCCCCCCTGTTATTACTCACTTGAAGGAATTCAATAACAAGCATTTGCAGGAAGAAGCCCATAATTAGTGCCTACCAGCAATGATATGGTCCTGACAATCCATAAGCTTTTCTACAGATCCACCGAGCTGAAGCCCAGAAGGGACACTTGGATCAAGTAGTCTGAGTTTCTGACCATCACCGGCTATTAAATCTCATCTAATTACCTCGGTATTGATTCCGAAACTTTATGTTTGATTAAAGCCCAACGTTCAAAAAGACTTTCTGTCTTGATCTGTTGGCTACATGACATGGTGAAGTCACTGATTCCCTTGGTGGTTGGTTCCATGGGCTAATCATCCCAATTAAAAAAACTGAACCTCATGTCTCACTGGAAATGTCTAGCTCCAGTTTCCAGCTGTTGGTGTTTCTCAGCTCCATTCATGAACCCTTCAGCAACTGATACTTTCTCCCGGAAAAATCATTTCTACGCTGTAATCAAGCCACCTCTCAATCTTCTTCTTCCTAAGTTAAATAGATTGAGCTCTTCTGTCCTCCTAAAACAGTCTTACTCAAGCTTCAGGCACTTTTCAGCACCTTTCTAATTTTTCTACATCCTTTTAGAGATGCCAGAATGGCCCTCACTGTACCAATGCCAGCCTCACCCATGATGCTTACAGGCAAAAATCACCTTTCCCCAACTTCTGCTCCCCTCTTTATACACCTGAGGATTGCCCTAGTCCTATCTGCCGCAGCATCATGCTAGCCGCCCATGTTCAGGAGCCGCTATGACCCCTCAATCCTTTTCAGACTCACTTCTAGGGCAGCCATCATGGTAGAAGCTAAGTCAATCAACATAATTAGTGACACTGCTCTGGGAGGTAGGTAAATATGCACTATACCCATTGAGAACCAGAGAATTATAGGGCTGGAAGGGACCTCAAGAGGTCACCTAGTCCGTTCCTCTCCTTTCAGGCAGGATCAAGTCTGCTTAGACTAGGGGTGCCAAATAGATGGTCCCACTGCTTCCCCTGGATGTGAATAGACCTACCTGGACACAACGGGCATTGGTGGGCAGGGCTACATTGCATGGACAGCAGCATGCAATGCAGATCCCAGACTGGCTACACATCGTGCCCACCCCAGATAGCCTGCACCACATGCAGCAGGCACCAGATCTGGTCTGCTGAGGAGGGGAAATGAGGGAGGAGTGGGGAGGGTAGTCCATGACCTTGATCTGGCTGGTGGACGGGCCCAGCATGCTGGATGAGTTGGACCATCACTGACATGGTTGTCTAATCTAGCCTTTAAACCCTCTGGTGAAGAAGACGTCATGACCTCCCTAGGTAGCCTACCCCAGTGATTCGCCACCATAACAGTGACAAACGTGTGAGGAATATCCAAATAAAGTCTTCTTTGGGGAAAGAGAGGCACAAGGATGGTAAGACCCATGGCTCTGATCCTGTCAGCCGTTCCACGTAGAAAGGAACCACCTGCATGTCTATACAACTTATTTATGAACTGGGGACTGCTGCTAAGAGTCAAATCCTGCTCATTCTGGCATGTCTTTGCCTGACAACTAGGTAGCAAAGATGGCTTATAGGAGTCCTGAGCAAGCTCTGGCTCTTCAGAGGGCAACAACCCCCGACAGCAGGCCCGAGACATATGCTCAGGACCCTTCAAAGTCATCTCTGCTGCATGGTAGCTAGGCTTGGACATGTTGAGGCTGGAAGCAAGAGGGTGAAGCTTGATTTTAGGCAGGAGCCTGGGGCTCAGCAGGGAGGCAGCACTGACATACTCAGAGCCTGCTGGGTCTGGCTCACATGCAACCACCTCCAGAGTCAGGGTCTACACCTTCAGAAGCAGCCATAGATTTGGCACTTTTTTGTTTGGGCTGCCCAACCAAAGACATTTGGGAACCAATTCCTGCCCTGAATGCCAAATGATATCAAGAGGAGCTGCAGAAGCTCTTCATCTCTGACCATCCAGGCTCTGGAAGTCTTGACTTGGACCTCCAGGCATTGAAGCGCCCATCTGTAAGGGGATATTTTTGCAATCAGAGGTTTTAAGGTCCTGCCTGGAGTCAGACGGGGAGCCTGTAGTAGAGCACAGAATACAACTGAGATCTCTTGGTTTTCTGAATATCACCCTTTTTATCCTCAGCCTTCATCTCCAGGGAGGGACCAAGACTAGGGTCCATCCAAGCCTAGATGGCCCAGTTAGGCCGGCAGGGTTATGGCATGGGAGTGCCATAGCCACCAGCACGTAAGGGAGTAATGTAGCTCTCATCACATCCAGCCATCTGTGGATCTCCAGCCTGATGGCCAAGTCCCCACTCCCAGGTGGGTCAATGGGGAACAGCCTTGCAGCAAGAACATGGAGTGAGTCTCAGTCTCGTGCCTCTGGATCAGTGGCAAACCATTTTCACTGTTAGAGCAGCGAGGCAATGGAAAAGACAGCCTAAGGAAATTGTGGCCCTTTGCAGTGGGGGGCATGACCCTCCTCCTGGGATCTTTTGAGCGCATTTTAACAACCCTTGCAGCAGCATGACATTGGCCATTGTGGTCTACTTGTGGCAGGCTCAGGTGCTTGGCCTTGTGTAGCTCTGCTAATAAGGTAGATAATGATTTGTACAGGGTGGTTTTGATAGGATGATCCTGCCTTTGGCAGGGGTTGGGCTAGATGACTTCTGGAGGTCCCTGCCAGATGGACTATTACGATTCTATGCTTGTACCTTATCTGCTTTGGGAGAAACAAGAAGAAACTCCTAAAAATGCCACTTAAATAGGCTCTTGACTCCAACCCCTCCCCACCTCCAGCCATTTAGGAAGGTCAGGGTCACTGTCTGTGCTTCTGAACAAGACTTTGTCTTGATTTCAATCTCCCTAGCACACAGAGGAAGAAGATCAAGGAAGAAAGCAAAGGGAAGAGGAAGAGAATCAGAGAAATGCAAGATATCAGCCGGGGGGACTCCTGGCTGGGAAGCTTTTTCCAAGTTAAATCTGTCAATGATGGAATTAAACATCAGACCTGGTTTCTAGCGCCCAAATTCAGACCAGAGCCAGTGCTGTGCAAGCAATGGGTGCCCTCTAGCGGTCCCCGAGACAACCACTGCTCCAAGCTGTGCTGCTTTGCATCCACTGAAATAACTTCTTAAACTTCAGGATAGAGCAGGGATAAGGGAGTGAAAGCAGTTCTTAAACACGCCATCTCCTCAGCTTTTTCTGAATAATATTTTCCTCTCCAGGAAGCCCCTGGGTGTTCAGAAATGACTTCCTGCCCTAAAATACCCTCCTTTCCATTGGGTGAATCCCTTAAAGGTGGCTGGCCTGAGTACGTGAGCCTGTTCGTGTACAACTCAACAGCATGAGGCTGCCTCTCGGGTTTATTACCAGGGATCCTGGTTTTCTCCAATTTAAAAAAAATCCCCAATTTTCAGTTAAAAAAAAGTACAGGTGGTCCTTGGACTTACAACACAACTGGTTCCTAAAAATGAAACTCAGAACCGATTTTCCCATAGGAAACAATGTTAGAAATGGTAGATTGGTTCCTGATCTGAGACCTAATACCCTACGTTCACCAAAAATAACCCAGAATTTTGTACTCAACCAATTATCGATGAGTAATATAGCTACATTGATGTATTTCTATTGTAAATAGCAATCATATTGATTTGGAAGGACTTCTTTGGGGTGACTTTGGTGGACTTTTTGAGGGGCTCTTGGTTGGACTTTTTGAAGGGTTGGCACTGTGAACTTGTTCGCTGGCATGGCGTGGCGTCGGATTGAGGGTTGTAAAGTCGAAACCAATGTCGGAAAGTTGAAACAGGGTGACAGTTTATAAATGTCTTAAGTGTTGGTCGTCATAACCCGGACGTCGTAAAGTCAAGGACTTCCTGTAACCCCGAATCCACATTTTTCCGCGATTTAAAATGAAACACGATTTATAGCTGTATATTAGTGATGTTTCATTTAAATCAATTCAACCCAATATTACTTTTTTAAAATTGAAAATTAGGGATTTTTTTAAACCAGAGAAAACCAGGATCCATTTATTCTACTACAGGTGCTTGTGGCCACTGACCTCTGCACCACACACCGTGCCCCCTTTCAGGCTTTGAGAAAGGGCTGGAGCTTAATGACATGCTGGAGGGCAGAGGGATATAAAAGAGTAAAATGCAACCTTAGACGTGGTGATGGTGAAGGCCCCAATCTCTTGTTTGTGCCCTGAAGCCCCAGCCTGAGGCAAGTCAGGACCCCTTCTCACATACCATGACCAGGGTCAGGGGCACAAGGGCTTACATGGGATACCGGACTCTGACATGGGTCCCCTCCATCCGCCAGAGAGAGGTATGGTGAGATCCAATGGCTAGATAGATGCATACTAGAAATAAGAACCATGTTTTCTAGAAATAAGGGACATGTTTTAACACTGAGATAACTGACTACTGAAAGGATTTACCCATGAATACCCCATCACGGGCCATTTTTAAACCAAGGCTGGGTGTCTTCCTGAAAGATCGGCTCTAGTCTACACAGGAGTTAGCTGAGGCAAGTCCCACAGGCTGTGTTAGAGAGTAGATGTTTGCAGCAAACATGAGGAGTGAGAAATGATAATTTCTTGATATCATCCCTTATTTCCACCCAGAAGTCAGAGTGCCAAACCCCAGTTTCTGAGGACAACTTACAGCATCACTGCCTTTCTCCTCCCTTTGCTCCTCAGGCCATTTCTTCACGGGCTCCAGCAGCTTCACGGACTCAAGGATTGGGGACCCGTCTTCCGACTCCGGAGAGAGTCCAGCGGAGGTCTGGAGAGAACAAAGGCTACAAGTTAAAGGCAGCACAATGTAACAAATTAAAGCAGAAAGAGATGGTGGGAAAGTCTCAGGATGTCCTCATCCAAGCTCTGACTTGGGGCAAGTCCCTTGTCTTCCTGCGCTCGGTTCTTCACCTTCTGTACAATGGAGATACGGCTCGCATAAGTCCTGGGGTAGGCAATATGCACAAAGGCAATGGAGGCCCCAAGTACTACAACGATCTTTGCTTCAAGGTGCAATGCCTCCCAGCTCATATGCAGTCTAAGGCATTATTTTCCTAGCTAGATCTCTATACACGTTGGAATGGGCTGAGCTCTTGGGAAAATCTGAAAGCCACCAGCTTCCTGGAAAAAATTAATCCTTATGTCTCTCTCTCCAATAAGAGATGAGCAACTAGCTCAGTGTTTCACACCGAATGGAGGTTCAATTCTGACACTGCAAAATGAATGCTGCTTGGTTTGGGAAAGCAACCAAAATCAATCCGGAGGAGTTGGGGAACAAGGCACCTGTCCAGCATTTGCCACCATGGCTTACAACCTCAGGCAGTGATTCTCAACCAGGGTGCCACCATACCCAAGGGTGATGCCAGATCCTTTGAAGAGCCTCACAAGGTGTGAGGAGACAAGCAAGTAAGGGCGAGCTGAAGTTTGTCCCTACCTAGCCTATCCCCCACCCCTGCTTCCCAGCCCCCATGCAAGGCAGTAAGCACTGTAATACATACGTTAGGTTTTGAAATTGGGTACCTCTCAATTCACAGAAGTTATGAAGAGGTGCCTCGAGTCTACTGAGGGGTGTTGAGTCCAAAAAGGTTGAGAACCACTGATCTAGGGAGCTAGCTAGAGTCTCAGGATGCTACAAGACAAGTGAGTAGCAACCGGACCCAAAGATGGTTCATTCCAGGGGATCCGGATGGTTTTCTTTTGGGAAAAGCTCTTTGCATCTGTCTTCTTCAGATTGCATTACTCCCCCGGACTCTCCCTGAGAGCCCTTCATTGAGAAATTAAACACAGGGCAGAATAAATCAGCTTGTTTCTTAAACAGGACTTCTCAACGGGAGCCCAAGCCACCAGCAGTCCAGGAGCTGCACTGGATGCAGACCCTGTTGGCTTCCAAAAGGAGTTTAAAAGAGCTGCTTTTGCCCTAGGCAGAACTGACCAACTTGGACCTACATGTGGGAGAGACTTGCTTTTCCAGTCACACATGGGGCACAGCTGCAAGCGGTGGAGCTGCTCAAGCTGGACCAACCAGCACAGGGTTACACACGAGGAGCCCCTGAACTTCGCAATTCATCCAGCAACCGTGGATGCCCACGGGAAGGAAGTCCCGAGAGACTTCTTCGGGAGCTTCTCTTGAGTTTCAGGGAAAGCTCCTTGGCATGGCTTTCAATATGTCAGGCTAAGACCGACCCTAAATCCAGGGGTTGACTTAGAAAATCAACTCCTTGGCATCACAATGGCAACTCCTTGGCATCACAATGGCAAGCGAGGAAGGTTTGGTTTGAGCTGATGCCATGAGGTTCTCAAGACCAGGTTAACTTGGAAAAGGGAAATAAGTATCAGGTGTTACACATGGAAAGCAAGTTTTAACGATACCTGCATGCCCTCTTCCATCCCTGCTCCTCCCGAGTGCTCTTTCAGAGACCCAGATGCCTCCTGGGAATCCAGAGTGATAAATCCAGCAATTCCTTGCTGCCCTGCAGAGGTTTCTTCTGGGCTAGTTTGTAGCTGGGTTGTGTTCAGAGATCCAGAGCGGTCCTCTTGTTTTTCAGCTACTGGTGATTTCTGACCAGGGGTCATCAGGTTTGCCGTGATTTCCACTCCTGCACTGTCCCCAGAGCTGGGACTAATGGAGTCATCAGCCAGAGGCTCCTTCTGATGCATTATATCCTAATAAAACAGGGAAATATGACTGCACAAGGCCCGGCAGAAACCAATGTCCGGCTGCAAGCAAAGCCAACCACTGTCCTTCAACCAAGTGCCTAGAGCTGCCTACTAACTTGCGTCTCCCAAAGAGTTGCCTTCACATGGACCAGGAGTATGGAGCTAGATGACCTGGATCCCATTCCCACCTCTGACCTGCTGGGTGATTTTGGGCCAGTCTGTTTGCTGCCATTTCCCATTTGGGGAGATGGGACAAATGATGTTCACCCACTTCCGCAAGTCACTTCGATGGATGAAGATATTTTATAGAAGCACCAAGTCTCACATTCCCAGGTTTCTGTAACGCCATGAGGGAGGAGGGTTAGTCAAAAAGTCATCAGATATCATGCTAATGGGTTACTGTAGCCCATTAGCACCGATTTTTGGGTCACTTTTCTGCACAGTCCCCTGTCCTTGTTCAGCCACTTCTGCCGGTGTCCGCTACATGGTAAAACTCCCCGTCCCAGGGGCCAGCATCCTGCCCTGCTCCATGACACTCTTTGTTCATAGTGGAGCCCTGGCTTAACAAGTCTGTCCCAACGGAGCCATTAATGTCCCAGAAAAGTCCTCCGAAGGATTTTGTGGCTGCTCTCTCCATCATGACCAGAAAAGGACCACAGAACACAACACTTGGTGCCATCTAGGCCAGTGCCCACCACTGTTACAATGGTACGTAAAATGACAGAAAGTCAATAATTAAGGCACAGATGCTTAAACAGTGCTACAGATGGGTTATGTTGCTAGTTATAGCTCCCAAGTTACAACCACAGCTGTCCTATTATTTGTTTGACTGACCTTCCTAAGGCGCATATCACCCAAGGTGTCAATGGGTATCTGGCTATTCAGGCAAGGTGACCCAAGCAGCTGGCCACATCACTCCTGTGTGTACCAATGGCTATGGGAACAGATGTGTATTTGCTTATTGTAAACTGCTCTGAGCCTTCTGGATAGGGTGGGATAGAAATCTAATAAATAAAGATACAGCACCAGTCACCATGGTATCTGGAAACCTCACACTCTCATGTCCCAAACCCGAGTGAGGGAGGGATATGCCCATGTTACAGATGTGAAATAAAGGCACAAGGCATCTAAGTGACTTTCTCCGGGCCATACAGAAAGTCTGAGGCAGAACTAGTCTCCTAAATTGTAGACCAGCGTCCTAGCCCCCGGCCCATCCTTCTGCTAATAACAGGCTGCCCTGATGGAGAAGCACGGCGTGTTTGCATGCCACTGTTGGGCATAGTTGGTTTACCACACAGGAGGCCAAAAACGAGTTAAGCCAAATGCCACTCATATCAAGGAAATAGGTCCCAGTCACCCTGATTTAATCTGTGGAAGCTGCTTTCCACCATGGTGCAGGGCACCACGCAGAAATGCAGATGTAACAGAGACCTTGGCAATCTTGAAATGGCTAAGTAGTTCCTAATACATGCTAACGAGCCTGCCTGAACTGTCGATTAACTACAATCACAGAGAATTAATTCTCCGCAGCCATCTTTAGTGATTCTTACCTTAGCGGGTTGTCTTACAGAGGCCGGGACCATAAACTGATGGTCACTGCTTTTGGCCTGATCTTCACTGGTCATTTCTATGCTGGCCAGAGCATCCCTAGAGATGTCATACTTCAGTGAACCCTGCAAGCCCCAAAGAAAACAAATGAGATAAGGTTGTGTGATTGGAGTTATGGACTTGCTAAATCATAAGTTCAAATCCTGGAAGGGCTGAAAGAGACTTGGATTCTTTCTAAGTAGATGGACCACTTTTCATGGAGCCCACTGTCTTGCACGTCTTTCTTATAAAGGCTCACTGCTCTACGTGGCTGTTGTCTGCCAAATGTGACTGTTGTATGCCACGTTTTGTAACTGTAGAGGTTGTGTTCAGTCCCCTTGACCAAAATCCCCCCCTTGTCACAGCTGTGCAAGGGGCTGTGGACCAGCCCGTTGCTACCTCCCTCCCCAGAGCGGTCTGCATTTCACTGGGGCTGTCAGCGTGCAATAGAAACCAAGGCATACAATCTGCATTTTGGTTCCCAGTACTCCAAGCCCTACAAAGGTTCATGTATCCATGGCTTTGGTCCAGTCCATTATCAAGGGAACAATCACTTGCATCTGCATTTGGGCTCAGCTTTCAAACACCCCAGGTGTCAGGTGCTTTAGGTCTGGCTTCAAAGGACTTTGAGATCCTTTAGGATGATGAGCTGTGTGACAAAGGTTAAGTTCTCTGTGTTAGTCTGAAGTCAAGTTGAAGGCAGGGTGGATTTGCACCTTATAGATGAACCAAAGTCACTCAGCTGAGCGCGGTGCGATCCATGAGCGGACAGACTTAGCTGTGTTAGTCTGAAGCCAAGTAAAAGGAAGACGAGTGTAAGGTCACTATCATTATCACTATCACTGTCACTTCTTTAGACCAAGTGGTTGCACCCAAGATTCAGAGCCTTAACGGGCATTTTGCACGGCGGGGAGAAATGGATGGCAGTGTTTAAGCAGAAAGGATGGAGCCAAGGCCTGTCTCCCTAACACAGCAACAAATAGCAGACAGGTTCCCAATCTTGACTTTCCAACCCGTACCATGCCCCTCAAAAGTTCTGCCCCTCTGCTCCTTCTCTGAGCCATGCACATATCTGATACCCTCCCTTTTGCTGGTTTTTTTTGCATTTAAGCCCTCATTTGCACTATAGAGTTTGAGTCCAGTCAGGCCCAATGCTTCTCTCTGCCAGAAACCTTACCCTGCCTCTGCTGAGTGGAGTAAGGCTTCTTCCATCCACCATCCAGCAGAAGGGACAGTCTTGCCCCTACAACCCACTGCCATGGTCCCTTCAGCAAGTGAGGCCGTCCCAAGGTGCCCTCTATACCCTGAAGCTGCTTCTAGGGAACTATGTAGACCCACCACACATGCACAAACACACTTTGTCAAACAACCCCCAAGCTCCTAAACCTGCAACGAATGCCAGCAAAACCTCTCACTCTGCACAACTTAGTCCTGCTTATGTTTCGCCGGGGATTTCACCACTTTGGCTGGCACGTCCTGTTGTCGCCAGCTCTCTCCCCCTAAAGGATCTTAACCGATCCCTTCATCCTTCCTGCACTTGGGAGCTTATCTCACCCATCATCCTTGAGAAAAGATTGCGTTTGAACCACAGATCAAAGACCATCAGTGCTTTTCAGCATAACATTACATATTACACAGATGACTGCAAGTCACCAAAACAGACAAAACAATAATCTCCAATATGGGGATGTCATAAATTCATTGCAACCGGCAAAGCCTTCCTCCGTTGCAATTATCCAGTAGAGAGAGGAAGTGAAGCAGGATCTTTAGGTTAAAGCCACAGGACTTACTGTCATTAAGACCTGAGCCAATTCCTGGCTGGTCCCATTCCTAACTCTGTAGTTTTGATCAAGTCATTTCTCTGTTGCTTCCCTCACCTCTTCTTCTTGAGGCTCTGTCTGATCTTGGAGAAGCACGATGGGATGGATACTCACTGGGTAGTCAGTGGCTTGCTTTTTCTTGGACGTCTTGCCTTTCCTGGAGCTGGCCAACTGCTGGATGATCACTTCCAGGCCCTCTCTCAGGAGAAGGTCAGTGAGCTCCTTCAGAAGAGCCAACTGCAATGGAATAGAAACCACTCCATAAGTTCATAAGAATTGCCTTTTACTGGGTCAGACCACAGGCCCATCTTGCCCAGTCTCCTGTATTGCACAGGGGCAGAGACTGGGTGCTGAAAGGGGAGTGAACGGGATCGGACCAGGGTTTTTTCCACTGCTCTTTTCCCCCTTTGCAGCCTCCAGCATTAAAGGTCTGGGAAGTTGTGATTCAGACCATGCTCACTACCTACCAATGCCCCTTTCCTCCAAGCACGTGTCCAATCTGTCTTTTGAATCTAGTGAAAGTCGGCTTCCACCACATCTGGTGGCAACAAGTCGCACGCTTTAATCCCACGCCATGTGAAAAAGCACTTCCTTGTGTTCGTTTTAAACTCACTACCTATTCGATTCATTTTGTAAACCCTCGTCTTTGTCTTGTGAGAGTCAATAAAAAAATCCCCTATTGACTCTCTCTTCACCATTTAGCATTTGGTAAACCCTTATCATGCCGCCCCTCAAGCATCTCTTCTTTTTTTTAAACTGAATTGGCCTCGCCTCTTCAGTCTCTCCTCATATGGAAACCCTTCCCTACCACCAATCATCCTTATTCCCCTTCTCTGGATCTTCTCTAGTTATTCTCTATCCTTCTTGAGGTGTGGAAATCAGAACGGGGCACAGTTAATATTCAAGGTGTGGATGCACCATGGATTTATAAAGGAGAATCGTGATACTTCACAATTCCCTTCTTAATGCCTAAAATGTTGTTTGCCTTTTTGATGGCTGCTGAGCACTGAGCTGATGTTCAAACCTTTCCCCGTCTTTACTGACATGAGTGAAGACAGCAAAAACACACCCAGTGTGAGATCATGCTTGACACACACATCAGATGATCTGTTTAAACCCAGTGGTTAAAGAGAGGCCAACAGACTTGACCAGACATATGCCTGACTCATGGATACGTGATGTCAGGTCTCCAAGTCCCAATATTCAGTAGAAGTTTTCTCCCTCCTGGTGCCTAGTGAAAGGTACCCCTAACAGCACTGCAGATGGGAGTCTTTTGCTACAAATGTGCATCTTCTTTGCCTCATCAGGCAACTCCACTCTTTAGTACTGCCATCCTAGTTGTGCTCTAGCTCCAGGCTGGGCCAGTGGTTAAGGTGCTAGCATCATAGAAACTTAAATCATAGACTCATAGAAAATGAGGGCTGGAAGGGACCTCGGGAGGTCACATCTAGTCCAACCCCCTGCTCAAAGCAGGACCAGCCCCAACTACATCATCCCAGCCAAGGTTTTGTCTAGTCGGGTCTTCAAAACTTCCAAGGATGGAGAGTCCACCCCTCTCTGGGTGACCTGCTCCAGTCCTTCACCACTCTCCTAGCGAGAAAGTTTTTACATTTGGGTGATTTACATTTGGGATTGGGAGCCATTCAAGTATTAGGGTCAGGAGCGCCATCAAAGAATCATAGCTAAAGAGAGGCCAACGGGCTTGACTAGACATATGAAACGAGGACTGGACATATGAAGTGAGGCCTGAGCAACTTGTGTTTAGTAAGTTTTAAAGTCACTATTTTGTCTCCTGCCTTACACAAGGCCAGTTTGCCAGGCCACACAATCAATGGTGAGGAGCAACTTCAAGGGTTTCTTGACTATGCGCACAACAGCTGATATGTTTAAACCCAGTGGTTAATGCAGGGCAGCCACATTGGAATATTTTTGGCCTAAAGACATTTTGAAGTTGAGCAAACACAAGTTTATAGCTGGGCTTTTCAGAAGCACCTCCAGCCCAGATCCTCAAGGTATGTGGGTTCCTAACCCAAAGTCTGAGTAACTAAGCCAAACACAGACCCTGGTGAAAGTCAATACGATCTGTAATAGGAGGTCAATAGGATGTCATGGAGACATTTTTAAATGCCCACATCATCCTGCTTGGCATCTAGTGAGAGGAAACAGCAGGGCTCCCTTGAGGCTTTCTCTAAACTTGAGCACTTGCATCTGAGCTCCAAGCTTCTCTACCATTTTCCTCACTAAGGTTGGGAACATGGAGATGCAAACCCTGGAGAAATACTAAGGGCGTCTGCAACAGTAAGATGGACTTGATTTTGCACCAAAGAACAGCCTCGGCTGGGCTTTCAAAAGAAGCCAAGAGCCCAAATCCCATCAAAAAGGAGTTGGGTGCCTTGTGCCACGTGCTTTGAATATCCCAGCCTTGCTTGTGACAACCTGGAGTGAGGAGAATAGGGAGGCACTACACTGATGGCCATGTGGCACTGACATTTGACTTAATGAAGACACCACAGGAATAGCTGCTGGCTGGACTGTGTCCTATCCCTGGCACCCAGGGAGGCCACCCAGAGCTGGTTAGCAAGCTCCAGAGTAGAGAGCTGGATCCCTTTGGTTGGTGTCATTACATTGCGCAGTCTTGGCTCGTTGTCCTTTGTCTCACAAGTAGAGGACCAGCCCCACCTGCACTCCTACTGTGTTAGGTTTTACATACGTCTAGTACAAGAGCTGGTCCCTGCCTTGAAGGATTAGCAACTAAAGAGACAAGACAGTCAGAAAGGGAAGTATCGTGTCCATGTGGCAAAAGAAGAAATAAATGTCAATGATTTCTGAAGCTGCAGGCACTAGCCTTAACCCTAGCATCATCCTTCTCCTACTGGGTGGGTCACTTAAAGCTACTGGAGATGAATAATGGTATGTCGGCTGAGACAGCTTGGCCTATTCATTATTGTCAATTCCTGGAAGAGTGGGACCCCTCTCCAGATTGCCACAGAGTCCTGAAGGTATGGCTGTAGACATCCATAAGACTTTCCTTTGCTTATGTGTAATGATCTCGTCTTAAACAGCAGCTGGTCCACGTTTGCAGAAGGAAGGAAAAAGGAAAAATGCTCACTTACCTTGATACCATATGCTTCAAAAAGCCTCTCCAAATCCTACAGAGGGAAAAAGGGAAATGACATAATTTCAGGTAGACCTTACTGGGACGAGGTGTGATAAGGTCCTCTACTACCAGCCTGATGCCAATCCCCATGGAGCGTTGTTAGTGGCTTAAGTAGGAATAAGCTCGGACGATAAATCTGTGTCATGGCAATAATGGAAGTGCTGGTTCTCACGTGCACACGCTAATCTGCTCTTTTAGTAACAAACTTCGCATCGAGATTTCATACCAAGCTAAAGCTATCAGATGCATGTCACTAAAGGAAAACAACCTTTAGATACTTCCCCATGCCCTGAATGAAAACTTAGTCATGCAATGGGATCATGTCCCTGCCAAGAGTTGTGCTTTGCATGGTGCTTGGATGAACTCCTGTTGGGGGTCCTATTTGGAAATGCCCAAACTCAGACCCAGGAATAGGGGCTCTAAAGATTGAAGATGGTCTCAGAGACAGCAGCTGGGTCTCAAAGAGCAGATAGCAGCTGGTCTTTACAGACCGAAGTCTTTACATATAATAAGCAAAATCACCATTTGCATCGGGAAGGAACCGGAAACCCATGAAAGAGGCTGGTGCACTGGTGTGAAGGGCTCTGTAATGTCTCTCCTATTTAGAAGGTGGATATTCTACGCTAGCTTACACTCCTAAATGACTTCAAGTATAGCCACGAGTGCTAAAAATATGGCAGTATAGTAGTCTAGAGGCAAGCAAAGCATAAGCAACCTTACTGATCCCAGTGACCCTAAGCCAGAGTTGAAATCTGTTGGCCAACCAAAGAGTTAATAATGCATTTTTAGCCATTGCTACTACCTGGGAATCCAATAGATCCTTCCCTGTGATCTCCACTCAGTGCTTATGGTTACTCAATGGAGCCATAGTGCAAAGATCCCCACTTGCAGCTCTCCTTTATATTTAATTCAAGCTAAATTTCAAAGGAACTGCATCAGTGATCCGCACACCTATCACAGGATTATAAGAAAACAGGGCTGGAAGGGACCTCACAACGACATCTAGCTCAGCTCTTGGCTCAAGGCAGGACTGTCCCTGATTAAACCATCCCATCCCAGTTTCTGGCCAACCTGCTCTTGAAAATTTCCAGGGATGGAGATACCACAACCTCCCTTGATAGCCTCTTCCAGTGCTCGACCACCCTCAGTCAGAAAGTTCCTCCTAATTTCCAACCTAAAATTCCTCTGCCATAGCTTGAGGCCATTGCTCCTCACCCTGTCCCCAGAGGCACAGAAGAAAGCCCATCTCCATCCTCTCTGTCATGGTTAATGTCACTGAAAGATGATGAATACTGCAGAGCCTGTCTCCTATTCCCTGTTCCCAGGTCTGCTAACCTTGTCCAGGCACATGTAGATCCAAACCACACTGTGAAAAAAACTTCACAGCTTCCTTTAAAATGGTGTCAGTAGTGGGATAGGATTTCTGACCAATTTGGTAGGCCTACATGGGATTCCTTATGATTTTTGTCTTTGAATCTTGGAAAGTCAAGGACAGAAAGAGAGGGTGACTCAACATTTCTTTGTATTTACCTTGATTTCCACTCCTTTGCCAGGAGGACCTGGATCTCCCTTTAAACAAAGAACAAAAACTAATTAACAAGGGCAACAAGAGATGACAGCAGGGGAAGCTGAACAGTGGCTGGAGCTCAGGACCAGGTTCCCTTCCCTACTTTTCCAATGTCTTGCTGTGTGATCTGAGGCACACCGCTTCATTTCAAAGGGTCACATCCAAACCGTTCATATAAGTGCCTCCAAAATTTAGCACCCAGGATCCTTGTACAGCTTGTGGAGATGGGTAGCAGCCTCCTACGGCTCCAAGCAAGGAACCAACAGGAAATGCTAGACATGGGGACACATTTGAACCCCCACCCTCCTCTGTGCTGAGGCACCTGACCCAGGGATGTGCATGAGATGCCACCGTGATTTTGCCATCCAAACGCAAAGTGCCTACCTGACCAGGACCTATGCAGTACATGTGCCACAAGCAGCATGGGCAACCTACATGGGTGATGCATGGAAGATCAGGGAGGGGAGAGGCAGCGCAGTGGCAGATAGGGCAGGGAACAGAAAGCAGAGCAGCAGATCAGGCAGGGGAAGGGGACTGAAGTAGCACTTTGGCAATCTGTGGGGTTAAATGGTGGCACGCCTGCCAAAAAAGTCAATTTACACAAAAATCGTCCAACTGAACTAAACTTTCCGAGGTGTTGAGCACTCTCACATCTCCACAGGTTTTTCAGATCAGAATCACATTTTAACCTCTGTCTCTCCCATCTTGGAAATGGGTCCCATGTACCTGCAAAGTACAGCTCTCAACCTAGACTTGCTCCATTCACGGTGGTGAGATTTTGGCAGAGGGGGCACGTGCAGAGTTACATACTGATTCATCACGGATGAAATGGCCATTGATATGCAGATACTGCCTGGAGCCAAGCCAGTCCTGATAGCGGTATAAACCATGTCACACGCATTGTAAAGATACTGTGCGCGCACAAGAACTGACTGATGCAGGCGATTATCAATGACATGCTATGAGTTTTCCCAGTGCAACGTCAGCTCTGCCCAGGTAAATTCACCAGTCAGGCAGCACAAAAATGAAAGTGCCACCAGGGACGTTGCAAGATCTCGAGATTGCTTCCCACCTTCCTTGACCAACCATAGGGGGAAAGGTTCTTCCTCCCATTTCACAGCTCATTCAACTGAGGCACATTCAGAGTCATGATGAGAACCCTGGTTTCCTGACTCCGCATCCTATCCCATAGTCATGCTATCCCCTTTAATGCATTAAGCTGCGCATGTAATGAGAAATCCCTCTTTGGAAACATTCCCCATGTACAGTGCTGGTGGGTTAACATTGCTGCTAGAAACTTGAGCTTCAAAGCTACCTTGGCACTGAATTAGCAGCCTGGCAGCGCAGAGTACAGACGCTGGACTAAATGATGCCCAGTTTGCATCTTTGCTTTAAAGCAGGGAAAAAGCCAGGGGTTGAATTCCACGTCTGAGGGGCTTCATTTCACTGAAATCTGGTTTTGATCCCTACAGATTCCGGTGGAATGAAGGGCACCAGAAAGCCATGGACCACAGTCACCTTCGGTGCGTTTGCCTGGGAAAGGAAATAAATCCAACAAGCTCCAGAAATGACACTAATGCAGTGGTTCTCAACTTCAGCAAACTCAAGGCACCTCTTGGAAAATGCCAGCGCCTAGCTTTCACTTGTTTCTTGACTAAGGAAAAGTATTAGAGCAATTCCTCTGTTGCAAGGAACTCTTCGACATCTACTCATGGGAGCCTATCACCCAAATTGAGAAAGAGTTGGCTGCAAGGATCTCAGTACTTTGAAACCTCGTGATGACACCAGGAGATGGCAAAGCAGGAGTGGAAGTGTGTTGCAGACTGAACTGAGATCCCAGAGCCGCCCACCCTGCACGGAAACATGTGCCCAAGCTGTGATAAAACCCACTGATCCCAGATCAGCCTCGTCCGCCATTTCCAAACCTCCGAATAAGGCAATCATGGAAGACCATCATCCTCGACGGAGAGGGATTGCCGATGATAATGCAAGGAACTCAGAAAGGTCAGGATGCTTTTGGCACTCTGGATCCCTATTTGAAATCTTTAGGGTTGTCTTGTGCATTGTGTAGGTGTTTGCACACCTAACCGTGCTGAAGCATCCCAGATCAGGAGCTTCAAGTACAAGAACTGCAGCCCAGAATGTAATTGCTCTATTTCTACTAATTTGTCCACACTACAAGACCATAGTTTATAAGGAAATTTTGCAAGGAACATGGATTATACACAATAAAGAAGGACAAGCATATAAAACACCAGAGGCGCTGGCCAACCATTAGCCCCCTGAAGGTAGGTTTGACATCCTAGTTCCCATATTTCCAAAAGGACATTATTTGCAGAACTAAAATATTACAGTATTTCCTTTTCCCAAGGATCAGGGTATCATTTCCTCCTCTTATCACTGGTTCCCAAATGGGGCATAATCAGGGCTGTGAAAAAGTTTTCCCAGAATTAGCCCAGAATTGCTTGCTCCCAGAATTGCTCGCTCGTGGCAGCGAGCAAGACCTGTCTTTCCTGGCTGACAACAGTTGTCTGATGAAGATGGGATACAGCAAAAGAAAATCCCACCCAGAAACACTGGGAAACACTGATTGGATTAGTCTGATTTAAATTTCCAGCTGGGCTTGCAGCAGAGCTTATATGTTTGGAGGCTGATTGCTTTTATCTGTGCTGATAGTACTGAGCATGGAGCAGGGCCCGGAGTTTGAATAGGATTTTACGTTAAAGACTGAGGCTGGAATTAGATGTCGCATTTGTCCCCATGTGTCTACAGACATACGAGGCCACTATCGGGCATCAAGTCCCGCCAAAGCATACAGAATAAAATATGCTATCACTTTTTTTCCTGGGACATTGCAGCGTGTGTGTGTAGGTTTATCCCCAGTCCTTCTCTAACAGGCTGGCCAGGATGGGTGCTAACCTATTGCTGGCCAGTAATGCAACCTGCCAGGGCAACGTGTGTAAATGATCTGAGTGACATTTTACAGCCTTAAAGCACTGAAATAAATGCAGCAGCAGGTTTCACAGTCAGGCAACAAAGTCAGGCTACAGTCTTGGTCCCTGCTCCTACCAGGACTTAGTTCATGGATGCAAACAGTCCTTTGACTCCAGTGGGACTCCTCATACACTTGGCATTACACGGGTACATTAACCTTTGCATGACCGGGGCCAAGAGTTATCGGAGTCCAAAAGAGGTCAGGCTCTGGCTTTAATAACCAGCCCTGTTGGGCAAAGGATAGGAGGGGTGGGGACAGCTTTCCCCTCTTCCTCTCCTGCGGTAGTTTTTTAGGACTTGTATGGAGTTATGCACCTTCCCAGAGGGTGAACAACACTCCAGCAACGCTGAACTCCCCCGTTGTTTAATGAAACTAAGGATGGAAATACTATGGAAGTAAGGACCCTGCTGTTGTCTACTGCCAGCCCTTCCTGGATCCTGGATCCACTACACTGTGATCAACGGTCTGACCGTCATCCAGGTATACTTTAAAAGACCCACCTGGATGGAGATTTCCTACCCTAGGTAAAGGCATAAAACGTGCCAGGCCTGGCATAAACAAACAGCTGTTCCCTTTTCTGCCAGGCTCTTCGGCCCTGGATTCAGATGTGGACTCAAGCACCTTAGGTTGCACAGTTAGGGTGGGCTAATTAGCACTGTTGAGTGACTGGGATAATTAGTCTACCCCTAAGCTAGCTGGTCTACCCACCCACCATGGTGGCTGCATTGCTTTTGGTTCGGGAGCCAGGCTGCTTGGAGTAGTGCAGCGAGGTTCAGCATGCCACTGCTAGCCATTGCTGATGAAGGTTCATGCCTCTCTGAACCAGTTAGTCTCTAAGTTGCCTCCCTGCCTCGTGCTGGGGACTGTGAGCTACCATGAAGCTGTGGCCTGGGTTAGTAGCACCACGGGCACTTGGGCTCCTCGCACATGAAGCAGTTCTAAGGACACCGTCCTCTCTATTTCCTATCGTTTGCTTCAGTTAAGTCTCTTTCAAGGACATAAAGCTGTTTTTTTTCAGTAATTTTTTTGTTGAAGGCTGGCAAAAGAGTCAGCAGTCAAACATCCACCACCCCACTCTCTCCTCCAAGAGTATGCACACGGGCAGTCCAATCGTACAGGAAAATCAACTCAGTGCAACTCATCACTCCTCCAGCAAAGGGAAGGACCTTACCTTATCGCCTTTGAGGGGGATGCTGCTTTCCACAGCAGACACCTACAAGAGAAAGACAGGCTCAGAGTGCGCTAGGACCCACTTAGGACCGGATCTCTACTGAGGCACCGTCCACCTTGATGTGATCTACCCCCTGCGCAAGGGTCAACTAACTCTGTCCTTCCTCCCTTCAAAACTAGCCATTAATCTGGGTATCAGACTGGATTCAAATGACCCAGATATTTGGATAGGGAGCGAGAAGGGTGTCTGGACGGTAGCAGGACAAGCTGGCCGGGATGTACGAGTCTGGATCTGTGCTTCCAGGAGTTGAGAAAGATTTGGCCCTGCCTCTTTTGGGATGAGATCAATCCACCTTCAAACTTCTGCACAGTTCAGGGAGGTTCAGACCTGGGTTTTGCTCGCGGCCACTCTCAGCTCTGGTCTCTCATTTTTTGGTGGCACTGCTTGGCCATTTGTAGTGACGAAGCAGTAACGTGATTGGACGGGTCAGGAGGAGCTCGTCCTGAGAGCCACCTTGGCCTTCCCACCCCAAAGGCCACCTCCTCGAGTCTCTGGGTGAAGCAGTCACTGTGTCGGCACAGGCAAGACCCGGCTAAAGCAACTGCTGATCCTCTTGCCCTTGGAATATAGAAAAATAGGATGGGCAGGGCCTTCAGGAGGTCACATCTAGTCCAACCCCCTGCTCAAGGCAGGATCATCCCTGCCTAAACCATTTCTGAGGATGCCAGGCAGCCAGGAGGTTGCCATCAGGACACCTTTGTGCTCCCCTGTTCCCAGAGGCACTGTGGTCTCAGAGTGGGGCATCATCACAAAAAATGCCATAGGAGAAGGTGGCAACCAAGATTGCAATAGCTGGGGCAATCAAAAGCCCTCTGGTGTATCATGCTGGGGGCAACCTGCTTAACTTGAACCCACTGAAGGCAGGGAGACTTAAGCACATTTTCAAATGGTCTTCTGGATGGTTACAGATCAAGGTCTCCTTTGTGGCTGTCTTCATGTGCACATACACGTGTGGCACTAATAGAGTTGCTGCAACGCATTTGTTGCAGTGGAAGGAATTAAGTCTGGTGCAATGCTACCACCTTCTTTGTTAAAGACACCAAATGCAGGAAACACCCTAGGAGTGATCGCACCATGGCGTTAGACTCACCGCACCCCATCATGCAAAAAACTGCAAGTCCCTCCTTCCCATCGCCACAGCATCCTGCCCCCCACCCCCTGCCTGATGAGTAGGTCAAGAAAACGAATCACTCACAGCACTTCCAGGTGCCCCAGGCAGCCCAGGCTTCCCCTGAAGAGACACAAGTTCCCCCCCACCCCAAAAGGCAAGTGGTGAAAGTCAGTAATGCAGACACCAGGCTGGACTCGCTCATGCAAGGTGAAGAACGGGAACGTGCAAACCTACAGATTCGCCCTTCTCGCCCTTCTCTCCGTTGACTCCCTAGGAGGTGGAGAGAGAGGCAACATGAGAACGTTTCCATGACTCGGGAGGGCAGTAGAGTCAACAGGGCTCTCTCTCTGTGCTTCCAGAAACTCAGCTCATGCTAAGCCTCAGCGCGGCACAGACAGGACTTCCAACCGGTGGATGTGCGGGACAAGAGGTTATCTTGAAGCCCATGGGCTTCCCTGCCTTTGCTTTCTTGGCTCCCTGGCCCCCATGGCTTCAGGCACCATTCAACCCAGCCATCAACACCTCAATCACCTGCTCCGGCTGCTGGCACAGCCTTCCCCTCATCCCCTGGGGTCTCCGGACATCCTCTCCCCCTCCAGCTTCCACTTCCTGCTACCCCTCAAGGGACATGGTGATGGGACAGTGTGGTCACCCAAGAACTGGACAATCCTGGGATAGACTCCTCTTCTCTGGTAGGGCTAAGGGGTTTTATGCCCTCAAGCAGGGTCCGTGTCACCTTCACCCATGGCAGGGTTCTGGCATATATCTCATGTTTGGTGTAAAGCAAACTGAAGAGGGGAACTGGTTCCACTCTTTCCCCTAGAAAGGAGACCTTCAGGGCCAGGTCTACCATGCTCCATAGCACACAGCCATCTGTGCCCTCCATATTTTAGGACAGCAACCACGGGCTTTTATTTTATTAGCTATGCTGTTTCCCAAGCTCACCCTCCTCCAACAATTGACTTACGTCCCTTCCAGGTTCTCCCATGTCTCCTTTTACCCCCTGTTCTCCAGGACGGCCTGGAAGCCCTAAAGGACCCTGCAAAATAATTCATGAAATGGTGAGGAATGAAACACGATATTGCTCTTGGCATACAGGTATACCAGGTCCTACCAAAATAGCATTATAGAATTGTAGAAAATGAGGGTTGAAGGGCCCTCAGGAGGTCAAATCTAGTCCAGCCCCCTGCTCCAAGCAGGGAATATTCAGATCATCCCAGCCAAGGCTTTGTCTAGCTGGGTCTTAAAAACCTCCAAGGATGGAGAGTCCACCACCTCTCTGGGTAACCCGTTCCAGTGCTTTACTGCCCTCCTAGTGAGAGAGTTTCTTTCTAATATCTAACTTGCAACTTGAGCCCATTGCTCCTTGTTCTGTCATCTGACCCCACTGAGAACAGCCCAGCTCCATCCTCTTTGCAACTCCGCTGCAGGGAGCTGAAGGCTGCTTTTCAATGCTATTAAGCTTCCATGCTGGGACTGAAGAGAAAGAGCTCCCGGGAATGGTATGTTCTCTTTATTCAGAGATTCATGGGAATGCCAGTATGATCTTCCCCACTCCATCACCACTGACCTCTCCAGCCTCATCTAGGAAGGGCCTCTTCTGTGGGATGTGGTCTTTAAAGCTCACAAGACTCTCCACAGAAGAACCAGTACCAGTCAGGTAGGGGGAGTGGGACTGTAACATGGGTCCCTGCCCCCATGAGCTGCACATTACACCATCTCCCCTTCCTATCCTGATCCCTATACCCAAGACATGCAAACCACGTGCCAGAAAGACACCACGGAAGAAGCCACGCTGTGTTTCAAATGACACTTTCCACTGTGCCCCTGGGAAGAATTATTACCCTGATTCCTCTCTCTCCTGATTCTCCGGGGACACCTGCTTCTCCCTAAAAGAAAAACAAGGGTATTTTTTACAAGCTTACTTAGTGTGGACATACATACAACTTAGGTCTCCTTTGTGGCTGTCTTAGTGTGGTTTTCATAGTGTGGACATACAAACAACTTATCACTGGGTAAAAGTGGATGGGCTGCTGTCCCATGGTACCTGCCCATGTGCTCCCGAAGTGAAAAATAAGCCACAGTAGTTTTTCTCTGCAGGTGAAGACACAACAGTTTAACCTCCACTTACTGCATTGTAAAGGGCAAAAAACGTGGCGTGTACAAACGCCCTACGAGTGTACACATGGGCAGCTGACAGGCAGTAAAACTCTCCCTTTCACTCGGTGACAAGTCATTTGTATGTCCTTACCCTCACACGCACCACTCCTGGCAGATTGCACCGTCATTTGGGATGTCAGGTGTACGGCACTGCGGGCTGCAGACGCTAGCTCAGACAATAAATCAGGCCTCGTATCATTGAGTGAGGCAAGATCTCCTCCCATATGGTAAAGCAATATTGGGGGAGGAGGGAGAGACAGTGCTAGAGAAGGGGCAGGTTGCAGGAGGTACATGAAATGGGCCATGGGTTTACAGCAACTCATCCCCAATGGAAAAAGACTCCCACTCTCCTTATCAAAGTTAACAGGCCAGCGATGGTCCCATCGCAAAACCATCCCCAGAATCAAATGACCTGTCCCACTAGCATAAAACATTTTGAGTTCCAGTTTGACTCTTCGATGTCTCCCTCTAATGCTGGCAAGTGAAAATGAAGCCAGAAGAAAACTCTAGAAATGAGAATTTGGGGCTTAATGGCAGAATTGATTGAGCCAGATGGGGCAAAATATGTCAAGCCTAAGTGCAATTTTCTCATCTGAAGGGAATGCACCCAATACGCGGAAGCAAGGAGTTAAAGGGTTGTTGGCCATGTCCTACTGATGACCCAAGAAGGTCCTTTGTGCCGACAGGATGAATTTTAACAGAATCTCTTTGATCTCTTGGAGGGGGGACAAGTTGTAGCAGCTTTATACAGTATAAATATTTATTAGGGAGTTCTACTTTCTACGACAGTCTACAGCAGAGGGGAGTCAGCTTCATGGCTACAGGCAGACATCGACACTCCACTGTGTTACCTTGGTCCCCGTGTCCCCTTTCTTCCCTGGTTCTCCCTAGAACATGAAACAAAGCATCAGGTTACATTTAAATTTGTCACCAGCTTTGTCACTCTCCATTTTCTATCTGGATGTATCTCTTTAGGCCAAGTCTGCTTTCTTGGTGCCAGAAGAAATGGACAGTAACTCTTCTCAAACAGGTGAAGTTACACAGACGTAACCTGAGATCTGAATCCAGGCTCTTGTTTTTAAGACCTATTAAATAAGTACGAGGAACTCTTGAGATCTAAACTTCCATCAGACGACAGGGTTGCAACTGCTTTGATGGAAAAATTATGTCATGTTCAACTCAACCACGTGGCCTACAGGAGAATGGTCTTTGGCTGTCATCAGCATTGGCTTATCTGAAGGCCTGTAATACAGCTCTCTGTGGGTGGATGCCCTGAAGAGATGAGTGTGTCCTGAAATATCCTTCAGGGTTGGTGCAACAGCATCAGGCCATGATGTCAGCGCATCACAATTTGCCATTATAATTTATGCCGTAGTCTGATGCTGCCAGGTCAAGAGGTTGTGACCTAAATGCCAAGGCACAATGCATTTGTCCTACTCTGGCTGGCGTTAAAGAGCCCGTACACTCCGGCTGGAGTATCTCTGAGTAGATGGATGTATACTCTCCATCATGCCTTATGTATAGCTGCAGAAATGCTCTGCTCGAGCTATCTTTTAGCCAGGATCGTACCTGATTTTCACTTACTGAAACGACTCACAGGCTATTTCAGCTAAATATTGCCCGGAGCCACGTAGGCCAATTAAGTGAGCCTCTTTTTCCCTTCTTGCATCTGGAGAAGGCTGCCATTCTGCACCCAGGATTGACCTGCCCCATCTGACTGGATCGTTAGTTTTTACTTACATCTTTACCTCTTAGTCCGGTCTCTCCTGGTTTCCCAGGTGCTCCTGGTTGACCTCTCTGTCCTTTCAGGCCCATTTCCCCCTGGAGGAAGCAATGAATACAATTGTTACTGTCTTCTTCCCCAGGTCATAACATAACACTCCTGCTTTAGGGGTCGGACACACAACCCAATGTAAATCAGACTGGCATAAATCCGTCACGTGTCTGCACCCTTAGTCTTTGCTACGCTACGGGAGCCATGAGCTGAGCAATACTCACTGAGAAGTATTTTAGAAGCCAGTTTTCAGAGGGTTTTCAAGCCCCTTCTTTGCTGCATCTCTCCATGTTATTTTTACATCTCCAGAAGGGATTAAATATTGGTTCCACTGGGATCAAGGCCTATGTTTCTGCATATAGAGGCTGATAGTTGGGGCATGAACACTCTTTATTGAAATGCCAGTTTAGGATGGAGGACCATGCAATTAAACTCCTCCAGTCTATGGGGTCTTCCAGTATGTGCAGGCCATCAGAACCAAACTTGCTGTTGGAGCCTTACAGTTTTTAATTCCCAAAATTTCCACTTTAATCTCATTTTCAAGGTGGATTTTTTTTTACTTTACAAAATGTCATTAATGCAAGCGGACATGGGTAACAAATGAAAGCTGTGCTTTTGCTTTGGGAGTACAGCACTCACCTTCTGACCGGGTTTACCAGACAAACCTACGTTTCCCTGTGGAAAAATCAAACTGTAAGTCATTCAGTAGGAGTGATGCCCGTGGATGTCACTTAGCTCTTATCTATGAACCCAGCTACCTGCCACCCATGTCAGACTAAACCCATGGAACCAACTCTGAGATCTCCAAGCAAAATGTCCTTTATTGCGAATATGAAGCTACAAAGAGATGGCACATTTGGCACAAGATAAGCCATTTTATCCTGGGACACAGTACAATTATTCATGTGTCCATGTCTGTTGTCCCTCCTAAAAAGGTTTATGGGTTAAGAAATACTAACGGGACATCTCAAAGTGCATTTCAACACTTATCCTGAGATTGCATGATTGAATCAATGGCAGAAAAGTGGCCATGCATTCAGCCAGTCACTTAACCCTGATTAGGACAACGTGTGTACATGCCAATCCCCCAATATTTCTGTTCCAGGACAAATACAGGCACAATTTGTCCAGGGATAAATGCATTGTCTGTTCCTAGCTTTAGTGCTGTAGCCAAGATTTTCAGAAATGATGACCAGTATGGGGTACCCAACACATAATGAGGTTTCCAAGACTGCTGAGCTCCCACCCTCTGAAAACCAAAGCTCCCAAAAAAACATAAGTGCTCACAGCACCCAAAGACACAAGTCACGATTAAAAACCTTGGTCAAAGTGTACCATGCTAGACTAGGGACAGAGCCATGGCATCTCTGTGTGATGGTGTGGGTCCACACCAAGTGGGACAACTGTGATCATAAAGGGGTAGTCCAAGCCGGTGCCCCCACATGGAGTCTTCTCTTGGCTAAGCTGGTCTCTGCTCTCAGCTGCCTTTTGTATGTGCTAAGGGCCCAGTCCTATGCTCTTTGGTTGGCAGCTGAACCCATGCAAAGAAGGCACAAAAGCATGCTTTTCATCTAAAGGGCTTTGATCTCCCATTTCCACATACATATATTTATTCATAGGGTGTCCCAAGGAATGCTCTCCCTGCCCTCCAGGCAAGTCTTATTCGCAGTTCCCCTCAGTTAAACCCTTTACTTTGCAGCCATGCAGCCTGGTCTGAGCTGCCATGTAATGCAAGAGTGCCCTGGGGACCTGGGGTTCAATTTTGAGGTGCATCACTGCTGCTCCTGGTTTAATTTGCTAATGAGAGGCCATGCAGGGAGATGGCCGGGTTTTGCCTCAGTGCAGTCCCGCTGAAGTCCCGTTCGGTCAATGAAACGGAACAGACATCAGCTCAAGGTCCTTCTCCTTTTCATCCTTTCCCGTCTCAGTTTCCACCCACCACTTGGCCACACTCACCCTTTCTCCAGGGTGTCCTTTCAATCCCTGTTGTCCGGGAATGCCAAAGCCTGGACTTCCCTGGTAGAAGCACAAGCAATACGCATAAATTCAGCACTATGCTGCTTGCAATGAAACCTAAAGATCCTTTGGCTCTGCTCCCTGATCTGCACCCCAAAGACATCTGAGATGAAACCATGTCTTGGCCAAGAGTCCAGCCCTGGCCTTAACACCCAGCATGGAGGAGTTCAAGACCGAGTCTTATAGAAAAGCACTGGTTTCTTTTTGCACTACCCATCTTGCTCCTACACAACACACTGAACAATCTCCCTCCAGGGCACCGGGCATTGCTAGAGTGTGGGTGACAAAGAGAGGGAGCGGGTAACCCACCCCCTGGGTGACACCTGCCAGGACTATGTTAGCATCGCTGCTCTGCCCTAAAACCCTTGAGAACCAGATTCTGAATAATCATTTCCTCCCTCAGCACCAGCTGGCGCTACCTGACCCTGCTCCACTTGCCAGCCACCCTTCTCCAGAAGCATGGCAGGTACTCCACCACTTTCTTGTGCCATCAACCTCTTCCTCTCTTGAGGCACTTCTTTCCCCCATGGCCCCGAGGCATAAAATAATAAATGGACACCACTTCAACATCCGTCCCAGAAGCACACACAAGCCGGGGCTGGGACCCTAACATCCACAGACAGTCCATCACTGACCTCAGAGTAGCTGTCCTCAAATGAAAAAAAAACAAACCCTTTAAAAACCAACTGGAATGTAAAATTGCAGAACAAGAAATTATCCATAGGTAGGGTGACCATCCATCCCAGGTGGAAATATGAGACATCTGGGACACTGTCCTCCCTCCTGCCTCCCATCCCTTCCTCACCGGACGGTACCCACACACCCCCAGATGCTCATTTTAATTTGCACCTCGTGCCTGGGACCAGCCTCCGAAATCCAGGACTGTCCTGGAAAAATGGGGAGGATGGTCACCTTATCCATAAGAGGAACTGTATTAAACATTATCTCAACATGGGCTATGGATTCTTATCCCACGACCTGGACTAGCCATTAACTCTGGTGATCCTCCACGTGTTAACCAACGCATGCATCTTAATTGATCTAATCAACCCTCTTCTTATTTCTCTTGTCAGTGGCCCCTTCCCTTCCTCCCTTTCCCTTCTGTATACAATTGTTTCTTTCTGCCAGTCCACTCCTAGCATCTGACAAAGCAGGTCGTGGCATCTCTGAACTAGTTAGTCTCCAAGGTGCCACCTACCCTTGCCTTCTGCCTACAGACTGAATGGCTTGGATGGCATTAACATGCTCTTTACCTTTTCTCCTTTGTCTCCTTGCATTCCTTTGTTTCCTTGCAGTCCGGGGGGACCAATGGGTCCAATATCCCCCTGAAAATAAAGAAGTTACAAAGTCAGTAGCATTGCACAGAAAGGCCCAGCCTTGCTTATATGGCCACTGGAATCTGTATACATGATAGCCCATAGCTTCAGCTGCTCTGAAAGCAAATCATTGTTCTAGACGGCATCCTAGAAAGAGAATGGCTTAGCCAAGCAAAATTTAATACTAGGTGCATGGTCATTGTCAAGTCATGGCATTGGAACGGATGTCAAGGGTTGTCTGGAGTCCAGCTCCCTGCGTGGATGCAGTCTTTGCTGTTCCTAAGCTGCCAGAGAGATGTCTCCCCAGCCCCATCCTGAAAACCTCCAGTGAAGGAAAAGCCGCAACTCCAGGATTTGCACAAAACCAGATTTGTGGAGCAAGATTGCTGTTACTGGTCACGTGTCTGTGTCCAATCTCTGTTCACTTCATCTCCATCCTATTGCGATGCTGGGTCTGCCCACGTCACAGTGGGTGCATCTACACGAGACGCTTAAGTGCACATTAGCATAGTTTACTGCGAAGTAAGCATGTGCGTCTACACGTGCGCATGCTTACCATGCAGTAAACCTCCCTAATCTAAAGTAAATTTGCTACCTGCAAATGCAAGTAGCAAATTTACTCAAGATTAGTAATGGCAAAGTAGTGCTCATGTAGCTGCCTGACCAGGAGCAAAATCTGCACCTGGTCAGCTGTACATTGGGGGAAGGAGATAGCTCTCTGCCCCCAGGAGCTGCCAGCTGCCAGGGCAGGCTCTGCCACAAAATCCCGGATGGGGTCTATGTCCACCTGCCTTGGCAGCAGGGAGCTCCAACCTCCCTGCTCTGAGATCGCCATTGGGGAGCAGCAGCTGGGAAAGCCTTATCTCCCAGTCCCCATTCCACCATCATGACTGGGGAGCAGGGGGCTGGGAGACTTATCTCCCAGTGCTGGCTCCACGGCCGCAGGGCCAGTGCTGGGAGACCCTTGTGGCCCAGCACCATGGGGCAGGTGCAGGCAGAGGCTGGGAATTGTCCTGCTCAGGGACAGATCATGGTCCCGTGCCCCTATCACATGATTAAGGCACAGGTTTTGGAAAGAGCTTTAAGGCTTCGGTACGTCCCAGCCTACTGCTCAGATCTGCCGGTGGGAAAGCTAGCTGTGAGCTAGCTACTAACTACCCTACCAGCTGATCGGGACAGGGGCCTGGGACCTGCCCTCCCCTGCAGCTCTTTCCAAGTCCCCTGCCCCTGATCAGGGAGCCAGGGCCAGGAGCTCCCTGCTGCCGGGGCAGGGACAGCTGTCTCCTGGCCCGGGCTCCCTGACAGCCCCTGGGCTAGCACCCTGTGGTGGCAGGGGCCCATTGCAGGGCTGCAGGAAACTTGGTGCACAGAGCAGCAAATCTGCTTCCTAATCCCCGCATGTGTAGATGCATGTCAGAAAGTGCTTACTCCAGAGTAAACTTAGGCTGGATCAAATGCATATGTAGACGCACCCAATGGACACCTGCACTGCCTTAGAGAAAGGACTAACAGCAATTTAATTCTGTGCAATTAAACACCCTTACCCTGCTGCCCTTCTTGCCTGGAGGTCCCACAACCTGAGGATGAAAGGAAGCCACATGAGTGTCCTCTGGTTTAGAAACACAGCCTCCCTTCCCAAGGGGGATGTATTTGCATCATGTTCCACTGGGGAGAAAGCACAATTCAAATTCCACAGGGGGAGAAAAAACACCATTTCTGCTCTTTTCTCAGACTTCACCCACTGTATTTGAATGGCAGAATCCAGCCTCCTTGCTGTATCAGGCACCAGAGAGGACTCTAGGACCTATCTCAAACCCCTGAGATGGGATGTGGATTTAAGTGTGGCATTGAAAGGTAATTAATAGGCAGCTCAGCCCTGCACATGAACTAGCGGAGGCTTAACCCAACACAGATCAAGGACTGGAGTCATTCCAGGGCTGAGCCTTGATAGTTCCAGCAGGTCCTAGCATCCATTAGCATAGATTAAAGTGCCCTCAGAGAGCATGAATCTGCCACGCGATGACTCTCATAACCGGAAATCAGATTAAATGAATGTGATTTGATTGCAAAATTGCTTTTCCTAAGCATCTGTACAATACCAGGCACTAAGAGGCCTTGGTCTTGATCCCCGGGGACATCATAACGCCGAAGACATAACAGTGTTTAACCAAGTGGAATTCCAACAAGGAGCAGATGACAGGAGCCAAATTATCTTCTACAAGTGCAACGAGCAACCCCCCCATCCAGTGCCCACGGCGGGAATTTAATCGAGTGGGAACAGACAGTTCATGGAAACACATCTTTCCTGCTTCTTCATCACTGCCTTGCTGTAAAGCTGCGCACCCAGTAACACAAGCCAAGTCTGGACTGAGTACAGGCTGCAGGATACATTACCCATGGGAAGTTATTAGAGCCAGAAAGCACTCATAGTTACCCCCATCGCTGGAGCACCTGGAAATCCCGGGATCCCCTGGAAAGCAAAGAACATAGATGAAGCTAACAGGCAATTAAGCAGTTTTCATCTAAAAAAAAAATAGTTTCTTCAATCACCTGTGAGCTCCCAGCTGAGAAGCAAAGCATGAGGGTGAGGCTGGCTCTTCGGCTTATAAAATGTCCCATTGGCTTAATCTACTCCACATGATGCATCTGCCTCTAACCTTGTGAGATCCATAGATTCATAGATTCATAGATGTTAGGGTCGGAAGGGACCTCAATAGATCAGCGAGTCCGACCCCCTGCATAAGCAGGAAAGAGTGCTGGGTCTAGATGACCCCAGCTAGATGCTCATCTAACCTCCTCTTGAAGACCGCCAGGGTAGGGGAGAGCACCACCTCCCTTGGGAGCCCGGTCCAGACCTTGGCCACTCGAACTGTGAAGAAGTTCTTCCTAATGTCCAGTCTAAATCTGTTCTCTGCTAGCTTGTGGCCATTGTTTCTTGTAACCCCCGGGGGCGCCTTGGTGAATAAATCCTCACCAATTCCCTTCTGTGCCCCCGTGATGAACTTATAGGCACCCACAAGGTCGCCTCTCAACCTTCTCTTGCGGAGGCTGAAAAGGTCCAGTTTCTCTAGTCTGTCCTCATAGGGCTTGGTCTGCAGGCCCTTAACCATACGAGCTGCCCTTCTCCGGACCCTCTCCAGGTTATCCACATCCCTCTTGAAGTGCGGCGCCCAGAATTGCACGCAGTACTCCAACTGCGGTCTGACCAGCACCCGATAGAGGGGAAGTATCACCTCCTTGGATGTGTTTGTCATGCATCTGCTGATGCACGATAAAGTGCCATTGGCTTTTCTGATGACTTCGTCACACTGCCGGCTCATGTTCATCTTGGAGTCCACTAGGACTCCAACATCCCTCTCCACTTCCGTGCCCCCCAGCAGGTCATTCCCTAGGCTGTAGGTGTGCTGGACATTTTTCCTCCCTAGGTGCAGCACTTTGCATTTCTCCTTGTTGAACTGCATCCTGTTGTTTTCTGCCCACTTGTCCAGCCTATCCAGGTCTGCTTGCAGCTGTTCCCTGCCCTCCAGCGTGTCCACTTCTCCCCATAGCTTTGTGTCATCTGCAAACTTGGACAGAGTACACTTCACTCCCTCGTCCAAGTCACTGATGAAGACATTAAAGAGTATCGGTCCAAGGACCGAGCCCTGCGGGACCCCACTGCCCACACCCTTCCAGGTCAAAACCGACCCATCTACCATGACTCTCTCTCCCTTTCCTGCCCAGCTGTTCCTCTCCATAAACAAACTGTTTCGTTCTTATAGGGATAGAAGGAAACTTCATTTTGCGCTCTGCCAGCTTCGGCTTTGCTCAGGCCCTGTGCACACCTCACGATCCCCTTAGCACCCAGTGGGTGCATCTACATGAGGCACTTACTGCGCATTAGCTGAATAATGCTTTGCAGTAGCGTGGCAGGTAAAAACCGTGCTAATAGCCTACTGCGCAGTGTTATTAGGCTAATGAGCAGTAAGCGTCACAAAAAAACCCATGCGCTGGTGCTACTGCACATTAACTCTAGTTATTATGCATTTAGTTTAGTACTTTATTAAGCAAGTACTAAAATAAATGTGCAGTATCTAAGGCGCATGAATGATCGTGTAGACAAGCCCAGTCTATGATGTAACGGGGATTTCTAAATGCAACTCAATGCAGTCATGACTTCAAGGCTCTGATCCAGTTCATCAGGAGTCCTGACTCCTGGTTCTGTGCCCACCTACTAGGACAAATTGTTTTGTTATCGTACTACGTACTTGGTCTCCTTTCTGCCCCGCTCTTCCCGGAAGACCCTGCAGAATGTAAAAGAGAAGTTTCCAGTAGAATAAAACACATCCAATGGTTTTTTTTAGTCTATGCATTGGGCCGTGAGGTGACACGATAGCATAACTTATACATAATCAGAAGAGTCTCGTCGTGAAGGGCTCCCCAGGGGGCCACACTTTGCAATGTGGAAAATGACAGCAGTTGTTTTGCATTTCACGCTGCCAACACACCTCAGCTGGGAACTGGAGCAAGGAGAGGGAGGTTTTGTGTCCGTGGCCTCTCTGCCGAGATTACATACATGCAGCTAAATGGGGGGATGATTTTCATGATGTGGAAGCTTGTGCTTTAGGGAGGGCTGCAAAAATCATCAGCCAGCATCACTTAGGCCACTAATCAGCCATCAAGGACAAAGGTCCACCCAAAGCTAGTGGCCCATAGGGTGATTGCCCACCATCAGTATGGCAGTGGGAGTGATGTGGCCGGCAGGACATCCAGGCACCTTTGACTTCCCAGCCCAAATTACCAGTTACACGTTTGCAGGTGGGTCAATTGGGCACGGCCACTGGTATGAATCCAGAGCAGGTTCTCACTCGCGCTGCTCCAGCCGCAGCGAGATGCTTTAAACCCTTTGCCACCCCAGCCAAATCAGCCAGCAGACCGTAAGAAGTCTTCCTGATCTCCAACCAGGGCCAGATTCATAAAGGGTCACCAAGAAGTGATAAAGTCTATCTCCCAACACCTACCTTTGAATAGCCTGATCCTCTCACCAGGTAGGAGCTATTCTTCATGGATTCCCAGCCATACCCATACACTCATGCATGAAATTTTTACTAAAACTTCTGTTCTCGTGAGATTTCCAGCCCCATTTTTCACTGAAAGACGTGGGAATACAAGTCTCTGCAGTGCTCACAATAGCCTGTACTAAAAGGGCTCCTGGGTGAGACCCAGAGGTCTGTCCAGCAATTAACACCTACACCGAACCCATGGTGATGAGTCGGTTCTAACACGCTGCCCCACGCTATCCACCTTAATGCCATTCACCCAGTAGGACGAAGGAAAAGGAAGCAAGCCATCATACTCAGGTCCTTTTCCACCTCTCCAGAAAGGAAAATGCCTTTCAGTTCAAGATCCCTTCACCTGGCCTGAGCGCTGAAGAGGGACATGAATGCACATGAGAATCAGACCCAATCTCCATAACCGGAGCAGACAGCAAGCAGAGCCCATGAGGTTTTCAGTGGCAAGTGTCTTGACAAGTGGCTCAACAGGCAATGCAGCCTCTGGAAGGCGATTCCCTGTCATCTGGACAGGCTGTGGGATGCCTCTCTTTGGAAGATGCAGAATCAGCCTAACCAATTACTTACAGCAATTCCTTGAGGTCCCCTCAGCCCGGCTTCTCCGCAGTCCCCCTACAAGGGACAGAAAATGCACTCCTCAGCCTGACGAAGGGTGTTTGTACCCGAAAGCTTGCAAAGAAGAATTTTCTCAACTATTTGAGTTGGTCTAATAAGAGATATCGGATTTACCCAAAGAACCGGGTCTGCCTATCTCCTTAGACCAACACGGCTACAACCTATACCCCTGAAAGGCATTGGGTCCATAAGAGTTGCCAGAACACAACAGACCAATGGTGCATCTAATCTATCATCCAGTCTGACACTGGAAGCTAAAGAGGAAGACACGTACCACTGCCTGGGGACCAACCTCCCTGTATCCTGTAGTATGAGATTTAGTAGCTTATTCCCATCCAAGCAGCTATAAGTACAGGGGCTATTCTTGGACAGGAATATATTTAACTCAGTTTTGATTACTGACTTACTGAATGACAGAAGCCTAGAAAGTCATTAAAAAAAAACCCCAAACAAGCATGAATGATAATCTTTCTCAATAAAGGAAAATCGGCCACACTTTCACTAGGTTCAGATGACTCAGACACTGGGCCCAGTTCCCCTGTCAAGCAGGCTGACTTTAGACCAGAATAACGCTGCCATTTGTGATGAGTTTGACCAATATAACCAAAAATGACAAATCAGACTCATTTTTTTTTCTCTTGTCTAGATTCAAGCATCATTTGTTTAAGCTCACCTTTTCTCCCTTGACACCGTCTTGGCCTTTTTTACCCTGCAAAACACAAGATGCTTTTATTCATGGAAAGAGACATTTTCAGGAAAATAGCAGCCTGCCAGCATTTAACCCCGCACACTGCAAAAAGCAGTTCATAAAGGAAAAGGAAAGGGATGTCTTTGAATAGCATCAGGGCTTTGCCCTTCATGCTCAGCTGATGAGCTCCGAAGCACAAGACACAATCTCATCATTTTATTCTTAGGTGTCTATGGTGACACAAGAGGCTCCAGTCAAGACTGGGGGGCCTGTTGTAACTTTTCATGTTTTTTTCTAAATTCATTTAATCATTACATTCGTTAGCTGTTTTTCTTTTAAACCTCAGACTATCTTCATCCAGAACCCTACCCTTGGGCCAGCTGGTCCTCCTTCTCCGGGCAATCCTGGTTCACCCTAAACAAAAGAGAAAGGGGCATTATTTCCCTGAATCTCCCATGAAGTGAGTTTGGAAATTGCTCATTAAAAAGACCAGTCGTTAACCCTTACCCTGCTGCCTCACTCAGTGCCATCTCATGGGATGCCGCGTTTTATGGATGCTCTATGGGTGCTGGCAGAAGTGATGTTTTGTCGTGCGATTGGCTCCCTGAAAGTGCTCTAGAGCCATGCCCTGACAGAAGTGCACGGTTGCAGAGCACTTCAAAAGTGTCTGACTGTGCCACTAATTAACCTTCATTACATGAAGGTTCAGATGAAGGCACTCCAAAGCAGCATGCCTTCATTCATTTCTTTCAGCCCCTGTTTGGGAGCAGAGCTGGGCTGATGCAGCCACAGCCCCACCGTGCCCCTGGTGCTGTCTTCAGGATGGGAGGGAGGAGAACGAAGAGAAGGGATCTTGGTCTGGGCTTTGCCCAGTCTTTACTGGAGTGGTAGGGGCGGGGGGACACCCACCGCCCTCCTCCCCACCAGTGAAGACTCAGCAAACCCCAAGATGCATTGCTCAGCAAACCCCATAATACATTGCTTCCCCATTTTAAGATATGGGACCATAGTAACTGGGTTTTGCCCAGTCTTCACTGGAGTGTAGGAGGGGAGCACCCACCACCCTCCTCCCCTCCAGTGAAGACTCAGCAAACCCCAAGATCCCTTCCTTCCCTTTTCACCCTCTCATCCTGGAGGCTACAGTAGAGTTGGTGGGGAGAGGGGTAGGGGAGAGAGGTCACAGACATGTAGCCATCTCCAAAGTGGAGCTTGATCCTGCCCCCCCCACCCAACAGAAAATGTCTGTTGTGTTAGGTGGGGTGCTATAACTCATGGCACTTTCTATGAAGCGCCATGAGTTATAGTGGGAAGCTGCATGTCTGTCAGCACCCTATGTTCCCAGGAGAACTCACTCTATGACACACAAGACAAGGCCCCACACTCTGGCAAGGGCAGTAGCAAGACTGTTAGTTCTTTACTATAAAATAGTTCTGTATATAAATTCCTGTATATAAAGTGTTGTTTCCACAACACAAGCCTCATCAAGATGTTACCAGCAGCTCACTTGCTGCTTCAGGTACAAACCACAGTGCTTAGCCAACAGCTATGGCTGTGAAAGGGTTAAAACAGGACTCAGCCCCTCCAGTTTGCTGAGCAGACACAAGCGGCACCCACCTAGCAGTGGCATGGCATGCACTACATCTCCAGATGTGCTTCTTTTCCACCAAAGAAAACAGTTTCCCTACTTAGGAGATGCACCCCCTATTTGGGGGAAAGCTACATGTTGTATGTGAGAAATACAGGACTCTGTTCCAAAAACAGTGTCGACACAGGTCAGACTGGATAGTCTCACTCTTCAGTTGCTTTCTGCATCTTGTGAAGTTCTTATCTTCAAAGACATCCTGCAGCAATGAGTTATACAGTCTAACTATGCCTCATGTGAAAAAAAATTTCCTTTCATTGATGCGAAAAGAGGTGAGGAGACAGGCCACTCACCTGGCATCCTACACGACTAGACTGCCACCTATTTCCCAACCACTAAAGCTACCAACTTTCTTTAGCCTATATCAGGGTGCACCATAACTTTGAAATAATTTAGTGTGGTTTAATGTCAGTTATGTCTTGCTAGTTTGACTGTCTTTGATAAGTCTGGGTAAACCTATTTTCAATAAGCAGCACAGAAGATTTTGATGAACTGTGCCATCTACTGAAAAAAAAACCCAATCCAAAGACAAATTATATAAATACATGATGCTGAGAGCAAACGCACTGATAGACCAAAATTGAATAACAACTACATATGCCAGATGCTACTGAGAGCGAGGCAGTTGGGTTGCTTGTTCGTAGAACAGTAGTTGATGTTTCATAGAAAGATATTTTTGGAGGCATGTGTTTTATGAAGGGCATCCCTCTTCTTCCGCAGTTTGTCACGAGTCAGAACGCAAGTCTTTGAAATTCAGTTGAAGCATCCACATTGGTTTAAGGGTTGACACCAAGATTTGTCTTCTCTTCTGTAACTTATTAGCAAGAGAAAAGACCCTCTCAGTAGGTACATAGGAGAGATCGTGCAAAACTCAAAACAAGTCAAATGTTTTCTGGAGGAGATTTACTTCGTTCTTCAGTGCCCAAAGTCTTCCATGCTTCTTGATGACAGCTGGATCTTGTGGCTGCTCCCCTCACAAACTTTGGGAGGGTTAAAACGCAACGAACACTTCATCAGATAAAGCTCCATCATCAAGAAACAGGCTTGCTTATGAAACAACAAGGGGGCATCTTCACCAGCTGGCTAGGCCATTGTGTTTCAAGAGAGCCCAAGAGAAACTTCCAAACTCCATTAGTGAGTCTCATGTCTCCAAATCCTTCATACCTGCCATCTTCTTCAGCTTTTTGACCTGAAGCTTTGTAAATGTACAAGAGACCCACATGGCCTCCTCTGCAAATGAGGCAGAAGGGAGCCCACGCTAGCTCCCTAGGCATGGCTACACGTCCATTTGGAGCCGTTTCAAGAAAAGGGAGCTGCTTACAGGGAGTGTGCAGCAGCTGTTACGTTCTAACGGTTACCTTTGGACAAGCTCAGAGCAATACAAATGCATCCAAGTTGCTCCAATGTTAACCCTGGATGAAGCAGAGTTAAAGTTGGAGCTGTTGTGCTGCATTGGTATGGTTCCAGCAACAGCTACTGCCTGACCCAGAGAAAATACACCCCCTCCCTTTTTGACATGGCTTCAGATGTACATATACCTTTAGAGACTAACAGATTCAGAGAGACATGAAATTTTGTAGGCAACAACCTACTTTGGCACACACTATGAATGGACTGGCAGGCAGCAACAATGATATATATAGAAGGCAAAGGGACAAGGGGAGAAGCAACTAAGAGAGGTAATAGGTTGAGTAGATCAGGGGTGTCAAACTCATTCAGGCCAAATGAGTGGTCAACTCCAAGATCCACAGATATCACTGGGACTGGATGATAGGGCTCAGGAAATCAGATCCTGCTCATGGACTGTATCTTTGACACCCCCGGTTTAGGTCAACGGATATGAACAAAGCAGTTAATACCTGGAAGGACACTTCAGTTAACAGCTAAGTCCGAGAATGGGATAAGTATCCATAATCCCTATTAAGACCATGTTTAATACAATCCAGTCTGTGCATGGTTTCTTGTTTGGCAAGAACATGACATCAAATCCATCTAGCAAATGAATGCAAATTTGCAAGTACGTACTCTCATTTGAAAATCTGCAAAATTAGCGACTGGCTGTCAGGACACCTCTTAGACAATTTTTTTTTTTTAAATGGTTAATGAAAAGCTAAAACATTGTGCCGCTAAAGCCTCTTGATACATTGATGTTTTGGTGGGAGTGATAATACCCATTTTTCCTCCGCAAGCACCAGTGAATTGAGGAGGTTTTTGCAAAACTCGTTCATCTTTGCCATCCTCTCAGGAAATGGATATTCTTTTTTGCAGTGCTCCTTCAACACCTCTCTTCCCTGCCATGGTTTTGAGTGTTCTTTCAAGAAGACAAAAACTTTCCCTCACCTCAATTTAATAAAACTGCAAGACGGAGCTTGAGTACAAAGAATTGCAGCCAGCCGACTGCCACGAAACACAACGAGGCAATGCAACTAGGCGAACGTTGCAACAAATGCTGTCAAGAAGCACCACAGTGCTATGTAAGTCAGCTACTCTTCATGTCTGTCCATCAGGGTGGCGATGAATTACCATCTGGCTGTGGCCAAGCACCAGACATACATGAAAATGGGATGAAAAATAGACAGCTGGCCAAAACCGGCACAAAACTGTAACGTCGCTAATCTTGTTGGACAGTAGGACATACTGCTTAAGGACAGGGCTAACCTGGGCAATCAAGGTGCTTGTTAACTTTAATAGCCATATGGACAAAGATTCAGCTTGGATGCATGTCCATCAATACTCACCTTCTGTCCTTCTGCTCCAGGAAGTCCCATTGCCCCCTGCAGAAGAGAAGAGAAAGAGAGAGCTCAGATTTAGGACTCATTGCTGGCTCCTAATTCACTTCTTCTTCCCACCGATCTGTTTCTTTCCTTTCCCTACCCCAGCAAAGCCTGCTTTCCAAGCCCCATCCTCAGCTGGGATCTATCCACTGATTCACAGGGGGCTCGTTTTGACAGTATCTATCACTCATGTAAATCCAGACCCATCAAACAGGGAAATCATGGAAACAAATGATCTTGGTGAGAAGAATATCTTGGTCAGAAATTTAAATATGGGACTGCATCTCCTATCACTCGTGGCAACCATCGATCCTCCTCGATCATGGTATATGCATGAGGGCCGCCCAAACCTTCAATGTATATGCCTGAGCAGGAATTTTTGGAGGAGTGGAGGCTTCCTATCACTTATTGTGGTCCCATATCTTTGTCAGGAATTTGAATATGGGACTGCATCTCCTATCACTTACTATGGTCCCATATCTTAGAATGGGGAAGCAATGCATCATGGGAGTCCATAGCCCTGATGCATCATGGGTGATATGCATTGTCCCAGTGACTTCAATGGGTTACAGATTAGACCCCCAGTGTCTGTGACTTGATTTAAAAGTTACCCTAGAAATGCAGCAATTGCAGGGCCCCTCCCTGCCCAACATGCCCTGCTACACCCATCTCGATTTTCAAATACTTGGGAGAATAAAATGAGCTGGCAGACTACCCTGATTCCCTCAATGGGGAAAGAGTCACCACCGTGGCGGTGGAGTCTGGATCCAATCCTTCAGTAAATATTTCAGGAGCATTGAAGGGAGAAGCAGAGCTTGACTACTGCACACATCCAAACCCAGCTGCAAGGGGGAAACCTACCTTTTCTCCTTCCACTCCCTTCAAGCCAGGCGTGCCAGGGGTACCTATCCCTGCCTGCCCCTGAAACAGCAATCACAGCCAGTATTGTACCCACAGCAAGGGGAGGAAACATCCAGCAAACTGGTCCTATTCACAGCTGTAAACCCCCACAAGCAGGGGCAGTGATTTAGCCTATGAGATGTTTGGTCATGTAACCCTTGGTATTGCAGGGATGCAAGTAGAAGAGCTACTTAGACCTGAAGGAGAAGGAGGGACATGCAAGGAAAGGGACCGCAGGGGTTTTCAGCTAAGGTATAAAATGGAATAAGGAAATCAGCCAGGTTCAGCCAAGGCAGGCAACTCCCAAATACCAGAAAGGACTCTAGCGCTGGCTGACAGGAGCCAAACAGAAGATGACCCTGGTGTCAGGAGAAGCCAAGAAAGGAGATAAAACAAAGGCATACAGAGGATGGGACAGAGACATGGCATCTCTTCTACTCTGTGACACAGGAGGCATCAAGTCCTCACCGTGTGGGACGGGGACATGATCCTGGCTCTCCACCTTCCATGCATTTGATGTATCCTACTAGTAACAGGCACTCCATGGTTTCTCCCCTGCTTTTAGCTGATTTGTATAGAGAGGCTTTTACATAAACACTGACCTTTTCTCCTCTCGGTCCGGGAAATCCTGGAGCACCATCTAGCCCTATGGGGCCGGGCAAGCCGGCTCTCCCCTGTAAAGGAGGAAAGTCTGGGTATTAACCAAGGTAGTAACAGGCCACGTGATAAAACGAAGCACCACAAATGACTCTGAAGAAGTTCACATGGCCCCTTAGGAAGTGAAAAGTGTTAGTAGACATTTCCCGCCTACACAAATTGCAATCCCAGAATGCATTGCATTCTTCCCTCTCACCCTTGAGGGCTTGTGTCCAATAGGTACCATCCAGCTCAAAGTGCCCAAAGGAGAAAGACCATCCCCAGGCCATATTCACTGGCTCGCCCTTGCCTCCTTTCTCACCCTTAATGCCGTTCTTTCCTCGAGGCCCCTGTAAAGTTCATGAGACGGTATCACTGTCTCAGACAACGTTTCTAGGAGCTACCCAAGCCTTGTCAGCACAGTTGCATTCGTATGTCAAGTAGGCACTAGTAGTCTTCTTCCAGCAGGTCTCTTGGGTATGGTGGCTTCCCCGAAACCACTGCAACCCTTGCAGGACACTCAACCAGGGGAAGATCACCCCTTAATTATGTCCAGACCTATGCTCTTCTTCAGGCCTCTTCCACACTGAGAACCCACACCCATACTTAGCACCAATGGGCAGTTTGAGGAGGTGTGTGCTAGTCAGAAGAGAGGCAGAGACCTGAAAGGGTCCTGCCTGACTTTTTCTGGATACAGCCCCATGCTGGGCCTCACTAGGGCATGGGTTAAGTGTGGCCACCACAGTCCATAAGCCTGGTTCAAAACACATAGCAGGGCTGTTACTCAGTTGCTGAGACAGATGGGCAGACCCAGAAGTGGAAGGGGAAGTAACTCTTACCCTGTTTCCTGGGTTTCCTGGCTCTCCCTGAAACACGAAGGATGGGGAACGTTACAACACAAGGATGGGGATACTCTTCCTTCCTGTCTCCAGTGGTGCCTCCCCTTAAAAACCTGAACCACACAGGGCTGCAGTTGGCCTCCAAGGACCATCAACCCACATGATGGTCGCATCAGGCCCCCCTGCCAGGCAGGAGGGCACAGGATTGAACATTTGGCCTCAGCTCTCACTTATATCCCTAGAGAGTGAAGTCTTCTTATCCCCAGGGTGGAGGTAGGTGCAAGGAGGGCTGCGTCTACTCTGCATGACCCAGATGTCTCAACCCTGGAGATCCAAAAGAGAGGTCCTCCCCAAGCAAAGAGAAGGGAAATCAAAGCTCAGGCCTTGATCCTTCTGGCACGCCACCTTGCTGGCATTCACAGTCCTCTGAAGCTGAACCATTAAGACCCACCCAGTTCTTGGAGGTGATCAAAGGCCACCTACAGCAGCCACAGAAATCAATGGGAAAGGTCCCCTTCATCTCAAAGGCACAGAGCCAATTCCCCTGAAATCCAGGGGGTCTAGGAGGACAGGAGGATGTGTACCCCCCCCCCCCACGACTTAATGACAGCAATGCACCATATGCCCCCATGCTGGACCCAGGCCCCCAGCTGTACGTGCCTAAGCAATGCAGAAGAGCAGCTTGCCACAGTAACACACACCTTTGTGGATGTCCCCGGAGGTCCCTGTGGTCCTGGCAGCCCCGGTGGTCCTGCTACTCCAGGAACGCCTGGCTGCCCTTTCTGCCCCTGAAAGGATTTCAGTCAAATATTTGAGAGGCGGCTCCCTTCATCATCCCCAGCTCTCTTCATTATCACCGCCTGAACCTGAATCTGGCAGGGACTGAGCAGGGCAGGAGCATAGGTGAAGTGCTCAGCTATCACCCCGCCTGGGTAATCACCAAGCTGCACAGGCATGAACTCTAGGGAGACATCCCTCCCCCTTCTGTTAAAAGCGAAGAAGGTCACCACAGTGCATGAGATGGATAAGGCTAAAGCAAGAAATATCAATGAATGTGACCCTGATGCATGCCTATAGGATTATTTAGAGTGAACACACCCATGCCAGAAAGGCAGCCACCTCTGAGGCAAAAGGCAGCAGCTGTCTAACAGTATGCAAGGGCTGAATATAGCCGGGTCTCTGCTTCTGTTCTTTATCACTAGCACCAGAAAGGGATTAGCCCAAAGGGGGTAGCAAAGCATTGATCTAGACTGTCTGTATGTCTTCTCCTTTCCCTTCTCCCTCCATCCATCTTGGGGAAGGAGCTCTCCTTTCCCATAAATGAATGGCCCCAATCTTTGCCTCTATTAGAGCATGGGTAACATGGGAATCCTGACTGCCCCTAGCAGGGCCTGTGCAATCCCCTATAATCACAGGTGAAGGGAGCAGAAGGGAGGGAGGTTGTTTCAGACGCCATTATCTACTCACCGGAGGGCCGGGCTGTCCGTTTCGGCCAGGAATCACTTCCACACCTCCTAGGACATAGCCTGGTTCTCCCTGAACAAGAAACAGCACAAAAAGTGGTTTCTATAGGATCAGAGAATCATAGAAAATGAGGGTTGAAGGGACCTCAGGAGGTCACATCTACTCCAACCCTGCTCAAAGCAGGACCAGCCCCAACTATCATCCCAGACAAGGCTTTGTCAAGTCAGGCTTTCAAAACCTCCAAGGATGGAGATCCCACCACCTATCTAGGTAATCCATTCCAGTGCTTCACCACCCTCCTAGTGAGACAGTTTTTCCTAATATCCAACCTCAACTTCCCTTGCTGCAACTTGAGCCCATTGCTCCTTGTCCTGTCATGTGCCCCTACTGAGAGCAGTCCAGCTCCATCCTTTTTTGAGCCCCCCGTTCAGGTAGCTGAAGGCTGCTATTAAATCCATCCTCAGTCTTCTCTTCTCCAGACTAAATAAGCCCAGCTCCCTCAGCCTCTCTTCATAAATCCTGTCCCCCAGCCCCCAAACCATTTTCATTGCCCTCTGCTGGACTCCCTCCAATTTCTCCACATCCTTTCTGTCGTGGGGGGCCCAAAACTAGACACACGACTCCAGATGTGGCCTCCCCAGTGTTGAATAGAGGAGAAGAATCACTTCCCTCCATCTGCTGGCAACATTTCTGTGCTCAGCTTCCCTTTCCAAGCCATCCTAGGAACTGGCAACACAAAAAACATGGACCACCATCACCTTTCCCTGCAGGTGGACCAGAACCCCCTGCTGACATAGGTCAGCGTGACTGCACGCACTGCAATGGAGATATGCAATGAGCCTTCCTGGGTCTTCACTCGATTGCCATGTTGCTTCAGAGGTTGGTAGAGAGACCTGAACATGGGCACTTGTCGCAAAAGGACAGGGCAATGAGAGACAGGTATATTGGCTGGTGGTACTCAAAGACACGCCAAAGCAGAACACTAGAGCCTTTCAGAAATCACTAATTCAGGTGTAACAGTTCAAGGATTTTGTGTTAACAGCTGTCAAGTCCTTTCCCACAGACGACGGTAGGACATGATCTCCATACAGATGGATGGACTGGACCCAAAACAGCTCCGGCTCCTGAGGGGTTTATCTGAATCCATTCATCCTGGACTTCAGTTTAGCAATTTGCTAATGGGATTTCTTGGCTGGGGTAATGAGTCCAAGTGGAGCGCCGTGCTGACATGGTTGTACTGCTCCGGGTACCTGGTCTAGCTCATTGGGAGCTCAGCCTACAAGGTTATGGTGCCTCTGTGTCCCCATCTGCACCCTGGGACTTCTGTGTGGGGGAAAACCATAACACCCAATAGTAGATTGAATCTGGACAAGCCAAATCCCAGGGGCAGTTGCAGTTACAGAGATACTAGAGTGACACTCACTAGCCATGTCCTCCATATGGATAGAGGCCTTCTGGAAAGTCTCTACCTACTTCACCATTTATAGCGGCCATTTTTTGAGCATCACAGATGACACAACACTACACCCCCAAGCCATCCAAAGCTTCACAACCTCAGCAAAGGTGGGACTGAGACCTCAGCAGAGGTGGGGCCAAGACCCTCTCACTTGGATCGTACGTGCCCATGGCACTGAAGAAAGGGACTAAACGAACCAAGGCCATAGGATGAGTCCTCATGGGCTCCTAGTAGTATACGGCTAACAACTCGCATTTGACAACTTTTCATAGAAATCATATAGTAAGTAGGGCTGGCAGGGACCCTCCACAGGTCATCTTATCCAACCCCCTACCTGGGGCAGGATCAGCTGGATCCAAACCATCTTATGCAATCCATAATCTAAACTTGTTGTAAAGCTACCCTCGACCCTGACATAACACAAGACCTAACACCCAAACCTGCCACAGGTAAAGCAGGGGAACCACAGCAGCTGATGTGCCGTGTCTTTAAAAGTTTGTTAATATACACTCAAGAGACCCCAGGCAGAGAGAAGCCATGCCCTCCACTAGAGAGGAAGGCAACCCCCCTCACAGTCCATACCAATCTACCCATGGGGTGAAATTCCTTCCTGATCCCAGATATGGTGATTAGTCTGACCCCGAGCAGAGGGGAAATCCCTCTAGCCTGGAGCCTCCAGCACTGGTCCTAGCAGGAGCATCAGCACAGCCCCGTCAAAATACCCAGCCTTGGCTGCAGCCAACACTCGATGCCTCCGAGGAAGGCTGATTCTATCCACTAGATGACAACAGCGTGCACACACATTAATAGTTCATCAGTGCACAAAAGAGGCTTTTTTTCCAATTGAAACACATATAAGGGAACTCACTCTGTCTCCTTTCGGCCCTGCTGGTCCTGGATATCCCGGAGGCCCCTGGGGGTTTAAAATAAATCACAGAATTAAATAATGTGGTGTAACCTGATCATAGGCTTGGTTTCAATCAGCAATGCTCTGTGGCAGACTCAGCTGCACTAGGTAACATATAGATGCTCACTTATACAGGTTCCTCTGATTAAGTGAGCACCTATGTTCCCTGAATAAGTGAGCATATCTATCTATTTATCTATCTATCTATCTATACATATATAGATGCTGGTTTCATTAGCTTGAGCCCCTGTGGTAGCTGTGACTGGGAATAATGCTGGAAAACAAAGCAATTTGAGAGTGAGAGTCTATGTACTGCCCTTATGCAAAGGCTGAACCTAGGTGGGCAATTCCAGAACCACAAGTGCCCCCCTTGTTTGAGCTCATAGGGCAACTCCAGGATGTGGCTCTTATCCAGCTTGGTGGAGGCCAGTAGAGGAAGACATGACTGTACACACTGGGCACGTCTACACATGTGCATTTACTATGCAGTAACCGAAATTACTGTGCAGTACAGGTGCACATCTACACATGCACACCCATACTGTGCAGTAAATACAGCAATTTATGCTGATTTGAGCATACGTTTGATACTTGCATCATGAATTTACACCTAATAGTTCCTGTGCCGTAATGCACATTTAGACACCTTACTGCGCAGTAACACTGTGTGTGTGGACTGACTTGGGATTCAAATTAGCACAGCGTTAATGCATTTTAACACCTGCATGTGTAGATGTGGGCCTATTCCCACTAACTGCAGTAATTTACTGCGCAGTAAATTTAAGCCGGCATAAATGCACATGTAAACTTGCCCACTAAGCCAGCATCTTCCAACATCACGGAGACAAGCAGAAGCAGAAGCAACAAGATGGAGCAGGTAAGGTGATGGGTGTTGTCCCCACCATCAGATGGTACGAAATCAGTGTGATGCTTCCTCCCAATTGGACATAGGCAGAAAATGGGCAGGGCCTTAAGCATGGTGTTCCTCGTGCTAATGAGGCACTTAACTCCCTGCTTCCTTGCTCACGTCCCTTCCTCAGCTGCAATGACAGCAGCATCTCACTAAGACAGAGGGGCAACGCTCTGTACCCACAGACTGCCCCGTGCCGGATCTCGCACAGGTGAAAGGAAGCAGGATTTGCTGGTTTCAGGATACTTACAATATCGCCTTGGATACCTGGGAGACCCTGTAGGTAGAGAGAAGGATGGAAAAATTAGGTGTTTAAATGCTGGGGGGACTATTTGAAATCAACCCCAATGTTGACAATGCTCATGAATCCACATATTTACCATCCGCCCTGGGGAGCCGGGGGGCCCTGTCCGTCCGGGTCTGCCAGGCAGTCCAGGAATCCCATCCTTCCCAGGTAGACCCTAAACACATGGAGAACAACAAGGGCAAATGTGGGGCATATCCCTGACAGGGCTGTGGGAACCACATGGAAGCCTGACCTACAGCAGGTTTGGCACGGTGCGGGGAGAGGATCCTGTATAAAGCATAGGCTCCTCTTCCACTAGAGAAAGAATAGGATCATAGGAAAGTAGGGCTGCAAGGGACCCCAGAAGGATATCTAGTTCAGCGCCCTGCTCAAGGTGGGATCATCCTTGTTTAAACCAGCCCAGCCAAGTGTCTGTCTGACCTGCTTTTGAAAATTTCCAGGGAAGCAGATGCCACAACCTCTCTAGGCAGCCTGTCCCAAAGCTTGACCACCCTCATGGTCAGAAAGCTCCCGCGAATCACCAACCTCAATTTCCTCCACTGCAGTTTGAGGCTATTGCCTTCTACAGGCACAGGGGAAAATGTCTACCTCCATCCTCTTTATAATAACCCTTCAGGTATTTGAAGACTCATTGAATACTTCCACGTAATTTCCAAACTCAGAAATCCCACGGGATTTTCAAGCTCAGCTAGGTTTATGGACTCAGCAGTGACCCTGGCGGGGTGGGCCAAACTCTGTGTATGGTACATGATCAGTTCTGATCATTGATCAGTTCTAGGGCACAGCAGTCCTGATCTCAGAGCAGCTCTCCAGCTCATTCAACATTGATCTTGTCTCTTGTCTTCAGCCATGCCCAGGTCCTGACTTCAGCAGTGCTGCATTGCTCAGCCTTACAGGAAACTTGGGCCCCTGGGAGGCAACAGCATCTTCCTTATTAATAAGCTCATCATTTTTTGGCCTCCCTTTATACACACCCACAAACACCCTTGCACACTCACATGTTCCACCCACATGTACATACCCTCCAAACCTTGTTCTGTTTGATTTTCAAGGCATTGTGGGACAGAGCACCTTAAGCACCGATGCAAAGGGTCTGGAGACAGCTCTCCCACTGTCCTTTGCAGCCACTGGCATGTAACCTGGGACATCATTCATGCTCCTAGACTCACCCTCTCTCCTTTCTCTCCCTTTGTTGCAAAGCCGAATGGATCATAACCCCTGCCCGTCTGCAAGCCCCTGTAGCTCTGGAAAAGGAGAAATGAAATAATCATTCAGGACATCGTGACCCTTGAAAGGAAAATGAATGGACCCACCCTACAGAGCCCTGAGACACCCCGTCCGGGCCACCACTCCACCCTTTCCAATAAGGCAACATAGGAGGTAGACAGAAAGCAAGCAGATCCTTTGCAAAACCAGCCTGAGAACAAAATCAGCCTTTTTTTTATGCCATGCATTGCTTATCTTCCTCCATCCCTAGGCCACAAACTATGAGGACAATGCCTCTTCTGTATATTGAACTGGAGGGCGATCGCTTCTCAGGGCAGGGGTGGGGGGGCACTCTCACCTTGCAGGACATGGAAACGCAACTACAGTCACACGACGAGGAGCTGTAGCATAGGATGGAGACTACTAAAATGGAGATGCAAGAGCTAGGGCATGCCTCATGGTTTTCTGGTCTATCTTTACAGACACAGGAATGGATCTTAGTCTCAGGGACAAGGACACAACCAAACTATTAGCTCTTGGGGTCTGTAACAGGTTTGGGGTTTTAAAACAGCGAGGGTCGTTAACTACTGGAATAACATTAGTGGGGACATACGTGGGTTCTCCAACCCCCAAAGTCTTTAAAATAATGCTTGAAGGCTTTCTAATGGGTACCATGTTCCTTCTAATAATATGACATCTTTAAACGTATGCTGCATCCACATTTTCTGACTCTCAATTCAAGAAATAAAAAGTAAAGACTACAGCCTCTAAGGAGCAGTTAGGATCACTTTCCTTCCCTTTTTCCTTCTCAGATTTAAGAGGCAGCTATTTTTAGAAGAAATACTTGGTTTCAAAAAAGTGTGTTTAACAGTCCAAGGAATATGACATGTGCTAGCTTGAGCAAGACTTATGGGCGTGTTGCAGAAGACAAATGCCAACTGCTTGTGACCTAGGCCGAGGTCTTCAGAAGAAGGCTCTGCTTCTCCACTGCACGGCTCCAAATCTGCATGCTGTGATTCTGTTCAAGTCAGTCCTGTTTCATCAGCATAACGCTGGAGGAGCTTGTTGGAGGATCAAGCTCATACTTCACAGTTGCATGCACTGGCTGCACCTATATTCCCCAAGCACATAGTCACGAGCGCCTATCAGTTTTCTCACCTTCGGGCACTTGGAATCACAAGGCCCCGGGGGTCCCTCGATTTGTGGGTCAACAGGTGATGGATCGTAGGCCAAGGATTTCCTGTCCACGTCACCAGACTTCTGCGGTTTGTTCGCATTGCGTCCAGCAACCTATAACGCATAGCTCAGGTTAGATGTCTCCTGGTCAAAAGGGATTATGAGTTCTAGGAACCAGTTTAGTTGCAGCCTCTTGCCACCACATTGCCAAGATGAAGTCAGACACATAGGTGGGAACTGGAAAAGACTATAGATTTAGAGTGACCTCAGATATCCTTTCCCCTCATAACTGATATGTCACCAAGTTAGCAAATAACCGTGAAAGGGCTAGAAAATTATAGGATTACAGGAAAGCAGAGTAGGAAGGGACCTCACAAGGCTACCTAGTTCAGTCGCCTGCTCAAGGCAGGATCATCTTTGATTAAAAGCTGTCTGTCATAAGTGATTGCCTTGTTGGTCTAGGAATATGATTCTCACTTAGGGTGCGAGAGTTCCCGGATGAGCCCAGATTTTGAAGGATCATATTTCTGGGAGTCCAGCAGGAAAATAATGCAGCAGGGAAACCAGAGTGGATATGTAGCAGGTAGATCATGCCCAACCAATCTGGTTTCATTTTATGACAGGGTCATAAAATGCTTAGACGCAGGAGTAGAAGTGGATGCCGTTTTCTTGGACTATTGCAAGGCCTTCGATACGGTATCGCATCCTATTCTCATAAATAAATATAGAGGCTGTGACTTAGATGTTTACACGGTCCGGTGGGTGGCAAATTGGCTTGGGGGTTGCACCCAGAGAGTGGTAGTAGACGGGTCGGTATGGACCTGGAAGGATGTGGGTAGTGGGGTCCTGCAGGGTTCGGTCCTTGGACCTGTACTCTTCAATATCTTCATCAGTGACTTGGATGTGGGTGTGATGTGTTCTCTGTCCAAGTTTGTGGACGATACTAAATTGTGGGGTGAAGTGCCCACTCCAGAGGGTAGGGAACGATTGCAGGCAAACCTGGACAGGTTAGAAAAGTGGGCAGCACACAATAGGATGCAATACAACAAGGATGAGCGCAGAGTGTTGTACCTAGGGTGTAAAAATATCCAGCACATCTACTGGTTGGGCAGTGACCCTCTCAGCAGCACAGAAGTGGAAAGGGATCTCAGAGTCATAGTGGACTCCAAGATGAACAGGAGTCATCAGTGTGACAAAATCATCATCAAAGCTAACGGCACTTTATCATGCGTCGACAGGTGCATGACAAATAGATCCAAGGGAGTGATACTTCCCCTCTACGCGGCATTGGAGTACTGTGTCCAGGAAGGATGTGGATAAACTCGAGAGGGTCCAGAGGAGGGCTGCTCATATGGTTAGGGGCTTACAGGACAAGCCCTATGAGGAGAGACTGACAGACCTGGACCTCTTCAGCCTCTGCAAGAGAAGGCTGAGAGGTGATCTTGTGGCTGCCTACAAATTCACTAAGGGGGCAGCAAGGGATCGGAGATGCGCCCTGGTGAGCAGAGCCTCTTGGGGTAACAAGGAACAATGGTGACAAGCTGACAGACAGCAGATTTAGGCTAGGTATCAAGGAAAACTTCTTCACGTGAGGATAGCCAAAATTTGGAATGGGAGTCCAAGGGAGGTGGTGCTCTCCCCTACCTGGGGGGTCTTTAAGAGAAGGCTGGATAGGCATCTGGCTGGGATCACCTGACCCCAGCACTCTTTCCTGCCCAGGCAGGGGGTCAGACTCGATGATCTGTTGAGGTCTCTTCCGACCAGAGCATCTATGACTCTATGAATCTATAAACCATCCCAGCCAAGTATCTAGCTAATCTACTCTTGAAAATTTCCAGGGGTGGAAGTTCAAGGACCTTTCTAGGTAGCCGGTTCTAACGTTTGACCACCCTCATAGTCAGAAGGTTTCTCCTAATCTCCAACCTAAATTTCCCCAGTTGCAGCTGAGGCCATTGCTCTTAGTCCCCTACAGCTACAAAGAAAATCCCATCTCCATCCTCTTCATAATCATCCTTCAGGTATTTGAAAACTGTTATAAAATCCTCCCTCAGTCTTTTCTTCTGCAGACTAAATAAACCTAGCTCTTTCAACATTTCCTTTATAAGTCACACTTCTCAGACCTCTAATAATTTTTGTCACTCTCACTGGACTCTTTCTAATCTGTCCACATCTTTCTTGAAGTGCGGGGCCAAAAACGGACGCAGTTCTCCATTGATATCTTTGTTCCACTGATATCAATGGCACGATAATTTCTAGTGGTGGATACTAAACCTCCCTCCTCTTTTGTTCTTGCTTTCAATCAGGACACAGGGTGAGAGCATAATCACTAGAGGCACCTATACAAACCACAGGGTTTAAACCTCGTTAAATTAAATAGGCTTATAAAATGTAAACTTTTTTATTTTGGAATGTTGCATCAATGTTTGCCTGCACTAGGTTTTCAAACGAATTGAGGTTTGGAGCCTCACATCAGTGTTTGCATACACTTGGTTTTTGAATGAATTAAGCCGGTGCTGCAGGAGAGCAGTGCTATACCTCCCCCCATCTCTCCTGGGCCAGGGCAGCCCACCCTGTACCTTGCCACACAGCTGTGGAAGCACAGAGCCAACAAATAGCACCAGAAAAAAAAAAAAACGGAAGCAATTTGAAAGGTGAAGCAATTTGAAGGGGTGAACTACAAAAAAGTCACAGCCCCATCTGGTGGACAAAGAAGCTCATTACACATTTTTGAGTGCCTTTGTGTTTGCATGTAATGAATCCATGGATGCGATGCTTTAATTCGCAGCAAGCCAAACTAAACTACGTCCGAGGAGTTTTACTTTAAAGCACCAGAAAGACTTTTAAAGTGTCCAGAAAACCTGCTTGTGCAAATAGTCATGCCTTTGCAGTGCAAGAAAGGGCAAAAAATTTGGCATGTACAAAGGCCTCGGTGCAGAAAACAATCTTTACCATATTTGCAAAGCTTTCCCAAGTAAATAAAGAATGAAGCATAGAAATAGAAAGGCCGTGGGAAAAAGCAGCTCACCTGCCCAGGCTGTGGCTGGGCTTCTGGCAGCTGCAAGTCCGAGCATATGGTATCTATAAGCTCCCTGATGATCTGGGGAAAGTCATCGAAGGTGTTGATATAGAAAACATTCTGCAGGTTGCGGTGAAGCAGAATGCTACTCAGTTCTTCAGGGTCCGCTCTGGAGATGCCCACAGCAATGACACCGATTCCTGAAATAAATACCCCATGTGCTAGCTAGAAAGAAGCACAGGTTGAGAGTTTACAAACCAAGTAGGGAATCTCACCTGTTGCAGTGAATCTGGGAACAGTGTAGCTAAAAGCCTGCATCCACATGGAAAATCTCAACCATGCAGTAAATATCAGTGCCTCAGTTCCTGATTAGAATTTATCTTAATTCACAGAAACTCATTTACGCTGAGGAGAGGAAGTCATCTCTTAGTGACTAGGCCATCCAGAGATTAGTCATCTAAGAATATTAGGCCTGGCACATCCGTGGAGCATTTGACTCATGAGGTTAGCTTAGGGCTCACCCACAAACTCAACAAAATAAGGAAAAGATAAAAGCTCAGAAAACCAATACTGAGCTTGTAGGAGACGAGGTTAATATAAAGCCCGGTCCAGCCCAACTGGAACCCCTGCAGGTCTTTTTGTTGACTTACCTGGGATGGGGATCAAGGCCTTAAAAAGGTAATAATGCAACAAGGTCCCTACCTAAAGCATGGACTGCTCTGGCAGGTGGGAGCACATCGTCCTGTGACTGTCCATCAGTTACCAACACCAGGGTATGAGGGAAGTCTGGCCTGGACCCTCTGGAGGGATGAAATAACTCCTTTAGCACATAGGCCATGGCACGACCTGCAAGAAGGCAGAAAGACACAGTGTCTAGATCAGTGATTCTCAACCCTTTTAGACTCAAGGCCCCTTTGGAAAATGCCAACTCTTAGGTTTCACAAATTACTTGACTGCAGAAAAGGAGAACAATTCTTCTGTTGCAAAGAACTCAGAAAGCCCACAACAGGACAGAACGGTTTTGACATTATGGAGTCCTATCTGAAATCTCTAGGGTTTATTTTGTGAATTATTTTGTGTAGCTGTTTGAACACCTAATATTGCATGGTGCCCAGGGCACCTTTAAAAGGATCTCATGGCTCCCCAGGGTACCATGCACTCCGGTTGAGAATCACTGATCTAGATCCAGCAAGGCCATGTTTATACGCTACATCACTGATTGATCCATGAGACAGCATATAGTCCACTCATATATGGAGATCATAAATGTCAGAGCTGGAGGATTATTTTATTTTCTGGCAGATCATGATAAAAGCAGTGGAATTCAATAGAAAATTCAGGTCAGATTTGGTGAATGATTTCCGCCAGAAAAAAAAATTGAAAAAAATGAATCAAGGAAAGTTACAATGATTTGTCCCGACATGTCAGAACCAAAACACTTAGAGTTTTTGTTTTCTTTCATTTTGAAATGATGCTTTCATTTGCAGAATTGCTAGAGTTCAATTTTTAAAAAACCTTAAAAAGAGAAAAAAAAAAGAAAAACCCACAAAAAAGATTTTTTAATTTGAGTAAAAGTGCTTCAAATCAAGGTAGACAAGGTTATTTGGATAAATGTGATATCTTTTATGAGATCACTGAATAGTTGGAAAAATTGTTCTTTGCAGGCTTTCTGGCACAGGCCCCCTTCTTCAGGTATAAGGAGAGTTTGCTGGTCTACATCTTCTCTCTAGGGTCCGAATAAGAGCAACAGAATAGAATAGAATGGAAGTCTGTGCTTGAAAGCTTACAAAGAACAAATTTTCCAACCACTGAATTGGTCTAAAAAATATCACATTTACCCAAAGAACTTTGTCTGCCTATGTCCTTAGACCAGGGGTGGGCAAAATGCAGCTCGTGGGCCGGATGCAGCCCACCAGGCCATTCCATCCAGCCTGCGGGGCCCCTAAACAATTTAGAAAATTAATAATTATCTGCCCCTGGCTGCCTGTCATGCAGCCCTCAATGACTTGCCAAAACTCAGAAAGCGACCCTCCGCCTAAAATAATTGCCCATCCCTGCCTTAGACCAACACAGCTACAACCAACACCCGCGAAAAATGGAAAATATCAAATCAAGATGATTTTTGTTTGTTAGTAAGAAAACTGAAAACTTCTCATTTTGCAGCAACCCAAAAGGAGTTTTTTTGTGGAATTTTTTTGGTTATTTCAGTTGAGTCAATGACCTTGAAAAATTGATTATGTGCACAGAACTGGTAACCAAAAAAAGAGCCACCTTAGGAAAGGGTAGACACTTAGAGAGGGAGCTTAAAAAAGGATAGAAAGAAAGCTAATTCCCTTCAGTTTAAAACTATGGGATGTGTTGATGAGCTCTTATAATATGAAACTACATTACATCTATCATCTTGTTCGTAGTCTCTAGCTAAATGGCTAAACCCTGTCTAATGCTCCTGGCGTTAGAGATACTGTGTATCCATGCACCTAGAATGGCTGGAGATTACTTTTTTAAACCCATGGAATATTTAAAGCAAAAGTTCATTTTCCAGCCCTTATCCTCCCAACTGGGATGGAGGAGGGGTAGATAATTTGATCCACAGTGGGTGCGTCTACACGTTGATTAATGCACCGTACTTATTGTGCATTAAGCTTAGTACTTAAGTACTAAATCAATGCACAGTAACTTCACTACTGCTCAGTAGCACTGGTGCATGGATTCTTTGAGTGCTAACTGTGTAGTAGCCTATTAGTATGGTTTTTTCCTGCCACGCCAGTACTCAGTTAGCATCTCATATAGATGCACTCAGTGGGAGGAATTTTCTAAAGTAATCTTCATTGCTCTAACTCTCTCTCCTTTGAACCTGATGGTAACATCTCTCATTGATTTTAGCAAGTCAATGCTAAGGTGAAGACACACCCAACACTAATGGGTGTCACAGATATGCACCAAAAAGGGAAACTGACCCCGTGGTCTAAATAAATCAAGGCAAATATAATCTAGTGTTGAAACATGAATTCTTGCTCACATGATTGATAGGGTTAGGATCAAAGATAGAGGTAAAGCACTTTTTAAAAAATGCCCAGCCGATAACTTTAGGTTTAGGGCTCTATGTTAGGTGTAAACATACACAATTGGGGGTCATATGATAATAAAGATAAATTCAGAAATAAATCTGGGGCTCTTCTAAAAGACCCAGAATGACAGTACTGGCCATAACTAGGGGTGAAAACAAACACCTAGAGTCCTCTCCTCAGCTTCACAGCATTTTGGATCTTCATTTCATAACCCAACTCTACAACAGACTAATTCACAACTCTGTAACAAAATGCATCACCTGAATCCTAAGGCAATTTATATCCAACTTCAGATCAGCACTTTGCAACTCGGGGCCATGTCTCAGATATAGCATGTACATGCAGATATTGATGTGCATATATGATACCCACCAGTCTTTGTGTTGCCTCCAACATAGCTCAGTCCCTGGATGGCTTTCAGGACTCCATTCCTATCCTTGTACTGCTTAAAATGGAACGCAGTCCGGGGCTCTTCACTGTACTGAGCAACAGCAATCTGGGCAAGAGACCACAAGGTCCATAAAGATGGCAGGAGGTAGGGTTATGAACACCCGAGTTAAGGACAAATGGGGTCATGAAATGGGGCACTGATAAATCTCTACCACTGATGAGCACATGGATCTCTACATTTCATTAACAAGAGAAAGAAACCACCTTGGAGCCTTGATGTAAACATCCAAGCCAAACACTAGCTATGCTTCATGGATTAAATCAAAGGACAGATACTAAAGTCAGTAGGTATCTTCCACTGATTACAATAGGCTTGGGGTTAGTCCCAAAATCAGACTGTTGAAGCTTCATGTGTCAATAATGTTGGAAGTTTGCTGTTTAGTGATGGTCTAGCCTTGGGAACAATGCTAGAAAATGCATTAAATTAGTGAACAACAGAGAACATCAAGTTAAGGAAGGGATGGGGCTCAAGTGAGCCATATTCAATTCTTTGTTTTGCCACAATCTTCTCAGGTGACCAGTCACTTCTTCATCTTTGCTCACCCTCAAAATAGGATCATAGGAAAGTAAGGATGGAATGGACCTCACAAGGTCATCTAGTCCAGTCCCCTGCTCAAGGCAGGATCATCCCTGACTAAACCACCCCAGACAAATGTCTGTCTATTGTCTGAAATTTCCAGGGATGGAGATTCCACAACCTCTCTAGGCAGCTTGTTCCAATGCTTGACCACTCTCAAAGTTGGAAAGTTCCTCCTAATCTCCAACCTAAATTTCCTCTGCTGCATCTTGAGGCCATTGCAGCCACTCCTGTCCCCTACGGCCACAGAGAACAGCCCATCTCCATCCTCTCTATTATCCCCCTTCATATATTTGAAGACTGTTATCAAATCCCCTCCTTCAGTATCCTCTTCGCCAGAAGAAATAACCCTAGTTCTTTGAGCCTTTCCTCATCAGTCTTGCTCCCAGGCTCCTGATCATTTTTGTCACCTATGTGTTGGATTCTTTCCAATTTGTCCACATCCTTCTTGAAGTGTGAGGCCCAGAACTGGATAAAGTACTCCAAGTGAGGCCCCACCAGTACTGAACAGAGAAGAAGAATCACTTCTCTTGAATTGCAAGCAACCCTTCTGTTGACAAAACCCAATATGCTCTTGGGTCTTTTTGCAATGAGGACATCATTGGCTGATACTCAGCTCATGGTTCACTGTAAGATTTGTTGAGGATTTGCTGTTGCATAGATTTACGATTCCATATGTGATGTTTGTAAATGGTAAAAATGTCAGCTGCATATAAAAGTAACCTGTATCCATAGAGTTGTCATCCGTAATAATAGTCCCTGAATATGGAGACTGTATGCCTTTAAAAAATGGCACGATCAGTAAAAATAGCAGGATTGCGATAGGCATCACCAGGAATGGGTTAATAAAGGACTGTTTCTTGATGTTGACAGAAAGCCCAAAGCCATACACAACCGTGGCAAAGGGGTTCATGATCCCTTGGAGATTACACCATGAACAGGCAATGGTAAAAGGGCATAAGCAATCTGGATGACTGTGGGGGTAACCAAGTGTTATCCAAATAGACTTTTTGCCTATTGCTTTTAATCTTATGTATTTTCCTGAGTTTTGCATTGCCTTAAGAAACTCCATTTTGTATTACTCTGTAGCTTGACATAAGTGTTTCACCTTTGTATGCTGTATGTGTGACAGAATGGGTGAGACTGTGCCTGTGGAAAAGGAAGACATCAGCTGGTGACTGGCTGAAGAATGCAGACAGATAGAAGACCAAAACAAGAAGAATCTGCCCCAAAACAGCGAGAGAACAACGGCAATTGACCTTTAAGGAAGAATACAGTGATAACCCAGAGGACTGGGTGAATTCATAAGGCTATAAAAGATGGGGCAAGACATATCAATTTTGGGTCTTGTTCTGCATGTCATCCTGGAGCAGTGATTCGTCTGACGAGATGGACCAGCAGGAGCCTGGCTCCTACTTGTGGTCAACCTGGCTGGCCACTAAGTTGATCTGAGCACTGATAAGACTGGTAATATATACCAGCGCAGAACAGAAATTGGGGTATGAATGTGGGGTGTGTGTGTGTATGTGTATTAAGTGCTTAAACAATAAACTTACCTTATCCTCCCTCATAAGGTCTTAGTTGTGATTTGACCAATTGGCAATTTGTGTAATACAAGTACCTGAGCCCATGGAGAATCCAGATGAGGGGTCAAGGATGCACCGAAGGGGTCTAAACCAGGGAGTCAGAGTTACTTCTAGCCCAAAGTGATATCCATGTCCATAGTCCAGGTCAGGCTGAAGGTGAAGAGCCAGGCAGTCCAGACATGCAACATGATGGGCAGGAGCAAGGTACATGGGTTCAGGACTGGAGCAAGGCTGAGCTGCTGCAGGGTGCAAGGCACTGAACAACCAGACCCCAAATGAAGAGACCCAGGGGCTTATATACTGTGCCCAGGAGCCAATCAGATCAGGGCTTGCAGCTGGTGCGGCTGTGGAGCGCTTCCTCAAATCATTGAGGCAGTTCCCCAGTCTCCCGAAAACTTACTGGAAAACATTTAGAAGTGCTTGATGCAACGGCAGACAAACACATTTGCAAATGTCACCCAGGAGTCTCTCTATTCCTGGGGCTTTTTGGTTTCTGAAGCAGATGACAGCTTTTCGAATTTCTCCCGGGGTGACTGGAGCTGCCAAACGTTTGTGCACAAAGGGCTGTGCAATTTGTCGAAGACGGCTTCTTCAGCAGCAGAAGATTGATTAAGGCGGCTTCTGAAGTGTTCCCTCCAGCAGGCAAAGACTTGGTTGCAATCACAACTGGTGCAATCCTGTCTAAGGATTTAACTGAAACACTTGTGCTGCTTTTAGGTCCATAAACTTCTTGCAGTGCATCACGGAAGCCAGTCTATGCTTATCTACAAGAGACTGAATTTCATCGGCCTTATCATGCCACCAATTACCTTTCATCATTCAGGGCTTCCTTCAGACTGCGGTGTGGATTTTGTAGCATTTCAAGTTGGCAGTCTTTAGCTCTGCTGCAACTGAGTAAATCGGCATGAGCTTTGAGTTTTGTCATGTAAAAAGTGCTGTATTTGCCCACCATTTTCAAAATAGTCTGACCCTTTCCAACTAGACCCTCTGTTCAGGGTCAGACTCAACACCATATCTGTCAGGAAGGAATCTGGGGTCAGGAAGGAGTTGTACCCCGTGATCAGATTGGTATGGATCATGAGGGTTTTTGCCTCCCCCTGTAGTAGGAGGAGTGGCCCTCTTCCTGAGATCTCTTGAGTGTATATTAACACTCAGGAGATCCCAGGAAGATTAACATTTCTTTTACAGAAGCAGGGCATTGGGTGCTGTGGTCCTCCTGCTTTACCTGTGGCAGGTTAGGGTACGATGTCTTGTGTGTGTCAAGGTTGATGGTAGATTTTACTAAGAGGTTAAATTAGGGATTTACATCAGATAGTTTGGATAGGGATGATCCTGCCTCACACAGGGGGGCTGGACTGGATGACCTTCAGCAGTTCCTTCCAGCCCTGCTTCTCTATGATCCTAGCCACCAACTTGTCAAGTCCAAGAGCCAAGATCTGCTACAGAGCTTTTGGAAATAACTTCTTCCACTCCTCTTCAATATTTGATTCAGGACTGAATTTACCAAATGAAATGTCTGTACTTATTTTAATGGTGGGATCTTCCTATAGCTGCATTTTTTCTACCTGATGACATTCCCTTTTTTGTGGGGGAGTGGTATTTTGGGTACCATTTTTCTACATGAAGGTTGACATTTTAATTTCAACTTACAAGACACTTGTCTGTGCAGCACTCAGTACCGCTCAGAGCCCACATAATGCAAATATAATGATGACTCCCTTAAAGGGGATATAATGTGAAAACATCAATATGAGAACGATATCATTTTGCGGCAAGCCAAAATAAACAATATCATTTCCTTATCTTATGGGGGCATTATGAATATGTACACGTGGAAGATAAATACTGACAACAGACAGACAGACAGATGGAAAAAGTAATGGACTCTTGCCTGCGTCCCTTGAGGCCCAATTCTGGGGAAATAGGAGACGATCCGGAAGAGGAAGTCCTTCACTTTATTGAAATTGCTCTGGCCGATGCTTGAGGACTCATCCACCAGGAATGCAATGTCAGCTTTGAACCTACCGCAGACTGCAAAGATAAAATCTCTGTGGGCACGTCTACACGTTCATTAATGCATCTTAGATACTGTGCATCTAGTTTACTACTTCCTTAATAAAGGACTAACTAAATGCATAGTACCTAAAGTTGCTGCACATTAGCGCTGGCGCACGGTTATTTAGTGACGCTCACTGCACATTAGCCTAATAACACTGCGCGGTAGGCTATTGGCACGGCTTTTGCCGTGACACACTACTGCAGTGTTATTAGGGAAATGCGCAGTAAGCGTCTCGTGTAGATGCGCTCTGTAAGTCCCCGATCAGAAAGCCATGAGTCTCTAACTATATTGGTGGGTGTGTGAGAATTGTGACTGATTTATGGGAGAAGAAGCTGAATGCAAGTCTGTCTTGAGGCTCCCATTGCCTGCTGAGTGAAGATACAAATACTTTCACCCTGAGGGATGTGGCTGAATGTCTTATGCTGGCTTCAAGCCTCCCTCTAAGGATATGGCGCTGCGCATTGTCCTAGACAGGATGCCAATCTGAGTGGTTCATTGATCTGTGTCAGGGTGGATCAAAACAGTTTCAAAGTTTCATTAATATTTGCTGTTTGCTCTTGCAGCAGGGGAAAGAGCACCACCAGCACGACTTGCTACATGACCTGTTTTTTGAGTCAGTCTTCCATCCAAATACCCAATGAGCCCAACCTTTTGCTCACAAGCTCAGAGGAGATCACAATGTTGTGGCTATAACTTCCGCCCTGAATCACAAGGGGTTACAAACTCACTTGGCCCAGCAAGAGTTGTCAGGGGTGAAGATGCTGTAGCAGCTGTAGCTGCTGGGGTTGTTCTTAATGTCATAGGGGTGGCTGGTAGAGTACGAGTGGTCCTGGCCTTCCCAGCATCGGTTGATGAGGCACTCGCCATGGCAGTTCGTATAGAAGTAATGGGAAGAGCAGAAGTGGAAGGATTCCTGTGAGATCCCACTGACAGAAGCAGAGAAAGAGAATAACGTGCATCGCACCTTGGTTACGGTACAAATGATGGTGGCAATACATGGCATCAGGTCCACATGGAAACTTCCCGAGCTGTGATGGCACCCCAAGTTGGCCAAAGCCGTAAGGGTGCAGATTCCCCTTGAGATGCGATACCCTATTAAAGGACAGGCAAACTTTGGGATAAAAGAAATGCAACTTAAAGAATGAGGGGAAAATGCTACAACACAACTGGGGAAGACAGAGCATTAAAATAAAGGTTACAAACATCCTAAGTCCTAACACTTTGCTCTCAAGCCTGGCCACAGTGCTTACTTCTCAGTCCCCAGCTCGTTCTAGTGGCGGGCAGGAACCGTCACTATCTGCGGTGAAACTCCCCCTCGTCCCCAGAGATCTCAGCTTCTCTGCCAGCCCTGGGCAGGTCACCCATGCCCCACCGCTTCAGTCTTTTCAGCAGCAGTCCCCACATGGCTGGCTCCCTTGGTCTCTACTCACTGGGGCTTCACACCCTCAGGCTTCGGTGGCCTTCAGCACCAATCCAGCTCCTAGATGTTGCCTCACCAGTGCCGAATAGAGGGGAATAATCACTTGCCTCGATCTGCTGGCATTGCTCCTACTAACGCAGCCCAGTAATCAACAGAAATGACACCCAGAAGCCTTGCAACACAAGTCTCCACCTCTCATACCTATCTGCTCAGTGATGCTGGTCTCAGGCCCCTCCATCTCTCCAAAGACCGCCCTTATGGAAAACACATACGTCCCTCCCAGTTTCAGTCCTGGCACTCGATACGACCTAGAACCAGCAGCCAACCGCTCCATGGAAAGATCAGGACCTGAAAACAAAGGAAAGGTGGGAACTACCTGAGCAGAGAGATGGAGAAACTCATCGTGACCGCAGATGGACTCTACCTGGAGTACCTTCAATGGTCACACAGTTTGGTGAACAGAGGAGTGCTAGAAAAAGCAGATATGGATCCTCTGCTAGGAGGTAAAGGGGCTTGGTGGGTTGTGTTTGGGCTGCTCACTATCTGGGAGGGTCATGGGAATGGGCAGAGGGACAGGTGAGATGTTGGTTTGTATCTGAGGTGGCTGGGAAAGACCACTCCGCAAGGGGGAAGAGGATAACAGGGCAGCAAGCCATCTTTCTGGAGTGAAGATTTGAGATGTGGTTGCAGTTTTGCTAGGCTCTTGAAATCCATTGCTAATGGTGAATGTAGGCACTCATGGGACGGTTTCACTTGATGTAGGCTATGGTCCAACAGCTGGATGCGGTCCTCAGAGCTACTGGGTCCAAGCTGCAGATTGGGGGCTTCAGCAGTTGGCGGTGATGGGCTTCCCTCCATGCTGCACTGGGGATAAGCGACAGGGACAGGCCTCTCCTGGCTCATGATGGAGAGAGACCACAGCAGCAGATGGGTTTTAGCACGCATCTGCCTCTGACCCAATCTAGGGCGGTCTGATCCATGGCCTGAAAAAGCTGCCCACCCCTGATAGAGACTATGGCAAGGAGCTCAGAAGGGTGCCACCGGAGAGTTACATCCGCCTGTTCTTCTCAAAGATCCTGCCTGTCTTGGGTGAAGATAAAAGATGCTGGATGTGAGCGGCCAGCCAGGTAAGTGGTCTTAAGTAGAGAGGATTACAGTTTTGTGGAAGACAAGAATGCTTTCTAAGGAGAAGAGACACTAGATGGTTTGGATGACCTCCAAATGAGTAGAAGGGGAATCCATCTTCCACGAGACAGGGCCAGATTAGCCAGCAGGGCCTTAATCTGACAGCAAAAGGGGAGGATGGAAAGGGAGAACAGATGAGCGTTCGTTTGGCATAAAATCCAGATGCTGAGAGCAAAATTAATCAACGCACCAAGGGACAACATTCCTTAATTGCCTATCTGCTAATGCTAGCAGTCTGGATGATAAACAAGAAAAACTGGAATGACTCATTAGTGAGCACAAATTTGACCTACCCAATGTTATTCAACTTAGCAGATATGGTTCGAATGTTAAAATCAGTGGTGATAACCTACTCAGGAGGGGTCAATGGGGCAAAAAGCAGAGCGGGCCTGGCACTGTATGTCAAAAATGGCACACTGTGTTTTCTGAGTCCCTGCCAGCTCAGAGGCAAATGATTTTGAATACTTATGGATCAATGTTCAAACAGATAAATCACAAGACGGGGTACTAGTCACAGTAGATCACACAAATTGCACTAGAGAACAGGATGATCAGCCTCCTATATGACTTACCTATAATGTGTCAGGGGAAAAAATATAGTATTATAAGGGACTTCAATCTGAGAGGTATATGCTGGAAGTTGTATGCTGCCAATACTAGAAATGTCTTTAGGATTTGAACACTGTAATGGCCATTTGCTAACTCCAAGACTATTGCTTTTGGCATAGATGAGTTCTACCTCAGACCTCCTCTCGGCAAATCAAGATCGGCTGGTCACAGGAATCAGGGTCGATCGTGGGTGCGAGAGATCATGACGTCACTGCGCAGACAGAACAGGATCCAAACACGGTGTCTCAAAAGGGCCGTTGTCACGAGGCTGAAAACGCTTGTGAGTCAAAAGGATTTGGCTTCATGACTCTTCACGCATCTTTGTTCCAGCGACATTGATGGGAAGGGTAAGACCAATTTGCTCGAGACAGATCAACATGGCTGCTCCAGAAGGAGAAATCATGCCTCTTAAACCCATTAAAGTCCATGGGGAAAGTGATCAAATGAGAACAAAACTCCAAAAGCTTCTGAGTTCAGCCATGGGAGTTATCGGCACATAGCACCTCTTTCCAGTGCCCTTCACCCACGGATCGCAAAGTGCAGTATAAATATTGTATCGCCTAAGCCCCCTAATGCTTTAGAGGAGTAAACCCTATTGTTTCAGTCATTTATTAGTCCTCATCCCTTTAGGAAACTGAAGCCAAGAAACATCTTAGCTACAGTCCCCCATTCCTTTACCCTCATTACTGGACAACGCACTGCTTTATGGGAAGAAATAAATGAGAAAGGGAGCTGAATAGGATGGAGAAGAAGGATCAGGTGTGAATATGGAGACACGAGACTAAAATAGATGGTGATCACCAATAGAAAAACTTGATGATATAGTACATAAATTCATCCTTGATTGACTGGGGTTAGGAAGAAATTGTGCCTTGAGTGCTTTATAGGTCCCTTGAATTTTCTTCTGTGGCATAGGCTCTGGGCATTTTCGGAGAGAAGATGCTGGACTAAAAGGTCCACAGGTCTAACCCAGATTGGCAACTCCTAAGTTGTTGTGAACTAAAAACGGATTTAGTAATGGGAAACAAAATCAGACTGAGAAGCAAAGATGATTTTTTTAGCAATGTGGCTCATCCTGAAATCTTCTACGGAGCCGTGCAGGATCACAGTTTACAAATATCCCTACAGCATCTCGTCTCTCCTTGTACTACCCCGAAGAACCATTACCTGATGCCAGGCGCCAGGCTAACAAGTACGCCAATGCCCCAGGAACACCTGTCCAGTTCAGTAAAACATTGCTCTCTGTGACCTCCTGAATTGTGAACGCAGTCACTTTGGGCAGATCCACTATTAAAAAGGAAAGAGAAGAGAAATTATAAATTTGCAGCCATTTCATTCTTTACATCCAAAAAGGGAGACAAAAGGGTTCACGAGGGAGGATTTTCTAAACCCCGTTGGGCTAAAATGAACCCAGCACCTGCTGGGCTAGACTCAAAATTCTGGTCCAAATGGAAAAAAGGCAAGATAGGATTTTCAAAAGTCAAGTAGGACCTTGGCCCACAGAGTCCGGTGTCCTGTCTCTGGCACAGCCTCTGCTAACTACTCCAGAGGAAGATGCGAACCATGTAGACTGCATCTGGCCAGCAGTTCATGCATGGGGATATCTTTCCAAATGGCAACCGGCCCCTAGTTTCCACCTTCCAGCCAGCTGGGATACTTACTTTCTGCCAATCTAACCAGTAGCGTTTGCAGGGGTACAAGAAGTGGAGCCAGTAGCATGATAAGGGCCCTCTATAAAACCGAGTAAACATCAGGTCCTAGATTTCTAGCTGCCATGCTATTGATCCACCTGCCCACGTCTTCGAGGTACCCACATGTTTTGGCAGTGAGAAGCACTGGGCTTCCCTCTCGTTCCCCAGTGACTGAAGACACGCGGATGCTGTATGTCGTGCTCTTCTGCAGCTTGGTTATGGTGAAAAACGTGGGCTCTGCTGGAACTGTCTGTGAGGTTTCCAAGCCACCTAATTAGTACGAAGAATAAAAAAAAATAGAACAGCTTGCGATAACAGCAGGATAAACACTGCTCCCTGCGCGGAGCATGGGAGCTATAGCACTTTCTCTCCGTCGATCTCAGAGGATGTGACAATCGGGGAGGAACTGAAGTAGAAGTGTAGAATCAAAGAATCATAGAAAAGTAGGGCTGGAAAGGACCTCCAGAGGTCATCTAGTCCAACCCCCTGCCAGAGGTAGGATGATCCCTCGCCAAACCATCCTATACAAATCCTCGTCTAACGTATTAGTAAAACAACGCAATCAACCCTGACCCAACACAAGACATAACACCCAAACCTGCCACATGTAACTCAGGGGGACCACAGCGGCTGGTGTCCTGCTGTGATGAGGGTTGTTAAAATACACTCAAGTATTTTACATGTACACTAAATTAAGTGATTTACACGAGGCTTGGGGTGCCTATACACATGCCAGTCCGCACTCTAATTAGCATGCTCCAGCATGGCCTCATCGTCACATGTATGAGCCCCCGCAGGTTTAAAATGGCCACTGGGGCACTTTATCGAACTTCATTCGATGGGGTTTAGATAAAGTGTCCCACTGCCATTTTTTAACCTGCGGGGGCTTAATACACATGATGGCAAAGCGTTTTAATTAGAGCAGCTCCCCAGAAACAGATCTAATTAAAACACTTCTCCCCCGCTCCACTCCCGAGCACATATATAGGCAGTCCAGGTGAATTGCTGAAAGAGATGGGAACAGAAGCCAGGTCCTGAGATTCCCCGTCCAATGCTCTAGTTACGGGATCATCCTGTTTAAGAAGAAGGATGCATTTGATGCAGATTCATTTACACAAACTATCCTCTAGAGAGACATGGGACTGCTTTATTCTGCCTTTGGAAGCTGGGTTATCCATGGATACATTTCTCTGCCTATAGAGTGATGTTGGGGTTTTAGGCATGTATTAATGTAAATTAAAAGAGGGAGGAGAAATCTCACAGGCACCTATGAGGTCTCTTGAAGTCAAGAAGTAATGGGGGAGCTCTTCTGATAGCAGGTGCAGGCAGCTCTGCTCTTCTCAGCTCCTCTGACTTCAGACCTTGTATGAAATATGAATGCACTAAGAAAGAGTGAAAGTCGTCCCTAACTCCTCCTGCAGAACGTGGGACTTGAATTGCTTTCAATCCTGTGCAGCATTTTTAAATCACAGGAGCTCCTGAGAATGACGAATGTTGGACCCTTTTTTAAAGGCCACGTAAGTATAATGGTAATGGTTATTATTGTTACAATGATAGAGGTAATTGGTATAATGGCAATTCTTCAGCAGAGAATAAAAGTATTTTCACTGTAAAAAAAAAAAAGACTCTTTTCCTAGCTTGAGAATTACTCACAAAAGGAGTTTCTCAATTCTTTTCATAAAGCATTTTTTTTTGCAAAAATCTTGTTCGTCCAATAAAAAACATCCCCTCTACCATGTGTCCAATTCTTTTCATGTTTTTTTTTTTTTAATCAACATCTGATTTAAAAGAGAGACAGGCCTTTTCTAATATTATTTCTTTTAACCATTGTTTTAAAAATACCACCAGGATTCAACTAAATGGGCCAAAATGTCATTTTTGCAAAACGCTTTTGTTTCACAACTAGGAAATATCAATGAATATTTTGAAAAACAAAATGGAAATCATTTTTTTTTTTTGCGAGTTTTGTTCTTCCTTTTCTTACAAGTTCTCTGTACTAAAAGAGCTTGCTGGTACCTGGGTTTTTTCCACTCACTCCTTGGTTGAATGAGACCATCTGGCCAGAAAATCCAAGACAGGGACTGAGAAGGAAAGGCTTGTAAGAGCAGCCAGCAGGGAATTGCCCATGTACTGTCCTCTTTCTGAGCGGGGCATGGACCTTGGAGAAGGCATCGGTGCTTGCCGGGGAAGTAAGGGGTGATGTAGGGTGATGTTGATCATGGCTAACACTGGGATTCACAACAAATTACAGAAGAACAGAAAACTCTAGGCCAAGCCAGGGGTGCCCACTAGCTCCTACAAGCTGAAACACAGACCTGACTTTCCCAAAGTTTTGCACCCACTCTTCCCCCCACACAACCAGCTTATCACCTGTTTCCACATCACCAAGAGGAAGCAGTCGGGGAAACTGAGCTGATGTTACCCCAACTCCCAGAGGCCCCTGCGCTCTCGCACCATACTGCACACAGCTGATGGAGCAGGCCCCTTACCACCAAACGGGGCCCAGGAAATCTTATAGTGCGTTATGCCTGGGGTCTTCTTCCAGGACAGCTTCAGGCTATTTATTCCAGTGTTGATGATTCGCAAATCCCGGAGAGTCTGGACAGGGTTTGAGTCTGTGAGAGAGGCTGCAGAAATGAAAAAATAAGGAGATGTGAAACCTAGGACCCAAGTGATGGCCATAGGCCAACACCTTTACTCTCACTAAATGGTGCCTTATGCCAGTACCAGGTCTGCTGCCATCAGTCGTTCTACACCTGGAGTACAACGCTACCAGCTGTGAATAAGTGTAGCAGCCACAGGCCCAGAGTATGAAATGGGCCACATCATCTCTCCCACAGTCTTCACAAGCATCAGATTACCCCCTGGAGGCACCTGCAGCCACAGGTACATTGACACTCCTACCTGTACAAAGTGTAGACCCTACGCATGGCATACATTCACTGTGTAAATTCAATGCGAGTAATAATTGCAGGCATTCCTTGTGTATCTAAAGACCCAAAGAGGAAGATACAGACTTGTGAACTGGAAGACCCCCAAAGTTACCCTTAAAACATTTTATCCAGAAACAGAACTTCCCTACCACATAGATGTTGTTTCCTACAAAACAGGAACAACCAACAGCGTGTTTCTTTATATACAGGCTTCTCTGTGCTGCTCCTCGCCACCATATCTGAGCACCTCGGGAAAGCAAGTTAATCACTGGAACAAACTTCTGAGGAAATCAGTAGGCGCTCCATCTATCAATGACCTCAAATCTAGAAGGGATGTCTTGCTAGAAAGTGTGCATCAGCCTTGGCATCAACACAGGGTGAGATTTTGTGGCCTGTGTGATATGGGAGGCCAGGGTAGTCATGTTTCTAATCTATGAAGCATTACTACCCCCATTCTGAAGAGGGAGAAATGAGGCAGAGGCACGAAGCATCTTGCCCAAGGTCAGACAAGGAGATCCAAGGGTGGAAACCAGAGCTCCAGAGTCCCAGCCCCATGCCGTATCCTTTATGCATCTATATGCATTTGACTCCTGCTGACTTCCTGCCCCTTGGGTATGGGGCAATGATCTTGCAAGGTCCCTTCCAGCCCTGATGTCTATGAAATCTCATCAGCGGCGGTGGCAGTCCCTTGAAATCAAGAATGACATCCATCAAGCTTGATGGGTCCTCAGGTGACTGAGGAGCCCAATTCTGGATGCACATGTTGCTTTGTTTGCAACACTGAAAACGGTGGGTAATGTTTTTAGGCTGGTCTTGGCCCCATTAGAGTAGATTTCATAGATTTCATCATAGCCCTGTGATCAACGCTCAAAGGGTGGCCAAAGGAAGTGGTGCAAAGACATGCTCAAGGTCACCCTCAAGCACAGAGGCATTGACACCAACAGCTGGGAGGAGCAAGCTGCTGACTGTTCGGCATGGCTTCACCTGGTCCACCAAAGCACATGCCACTTTGATGCCCAATGACTCAATACCGAGGTAGAATGGCAGTAGTGGAGGAAGGATTCATAGATTTCATAGACATTAGGGCTGGAAGGGACCTCGGAAGATCATCGAGTCCAGCCCCCCGCCCAAAGGGCAGGACGTCAGCTGGGGTCATAGGATCCCAGCAAGATAAGCATCCAGTTTCATCTTGAAGGTGTTCAATGAAGGCGCTTGAACCACCTCCGGTGGCAGGCTGTTCCAGACCTTGGGGGCTCAGACAGTAAAGAAATTCTTCCTTACATCCAGCCTGAAACGGTCTTGTAGTAGTTTATGACCATTCGACCTAGTCGTCATCCCTTGGGGCACTCTGGTGAACAAACGTTCCCCAGATACTGGTGGTCACCCCGATAAACGTATAGGTGGCCATCAGATCACCCCTGAGCCTGCGCTTTTCCAGGCTAAAGAGCCCCAGGGCTCTCAGCCTGTCATCGTAGGGTCTGCTTCCCTGACCCCTGATCATGCGCGTGGCTCTTCTCTGGACTCTCTCAAGCTTCTCCACATCCTTTTTGAATTGTGGAGCCCAAAACTGGACGCAGTACTCCAGCTGCAGCCTCACTAAGGCTGAGTACAGGGGGAGAATGACGTCCCGGGATTTGCTTGAGAAGCATCTATGGATGCAAGCCAGCGTTTTGGTCGCTTTACTAGCCGCAGCATTGCATTGCAGGCTCATGTTCATCTTGTGGTCAATGATGACCCCCAAGTCTCTTTCTTCCATAGTGCTAACCAACATAGCACTGCCGAGCCTATAAGGATGCTGCGGGTTTTTCTTCCCAAGGTGGAGAACCTTGCATTTATCGGCGTTGAACACCATCAGATTCTCATCCGCCCACTTGCTGAGCCTGTCCAGGTCAGCCTGGATCACCCGCCTGTCTTCTGGCGTGGATGCTTTGCCCCAAAGTTTGGTGTCATCAGCGAACGTGGCCAACCCGCTTCTGACTCCAGTGTCCACATCGTTAATGAAGATGTTGAACAGTATGGGTCCAAGGACAGAGCCCTGGGGGACCCCACTGGTCACAGGACACCACGATGAGTGACTTCCATCAATTACTACCCTCTGGGTCCGACCCCGGAGCCAATTTTCCAGCCAGTGGATCGTGGGGGACCCAAGGCGACAATTGGCCAGTTTCTCCAAGAGACGATCATGGGACACCAGATCGAAGGCTTTTTTGAAGTCAAGATATATGACATCAATCTCATCTCCCTTGTCCAGGTGATAGGTCACCTGGTCGTAGAAGGAAATGAGATTGGTCAAGCAAGACCTACCCGCAACAAACCTGTGCTGGCTATCCCTTAAGATGTTGGCGTCGGCCAGTCCATTAAGGATGGCCTCCTTAATAAACTTTTCTAAGATCTTCCCCAGGATAGAAGTCAGGCTGATGGGCCTATAGTCAGCCGGATCCACTTTCCTCCCTTTCTTGAAGATAGGCACCACGTTGGCCTTCTTCCAGTCTTCGGGCACTACACCAGAGCGCCAAGAGTTTTCAAAGATCCGCGCTAGAGGCTGGGCTATGATGCTTGCCAGCTCCTTGAGTACCCTGGGGTGAAGATTGTCAGGGCCGGCTGACTTGAAGGTATCCAGCTTCTCAAGATGTTCCTTCACAAAGTCAGCACTAATGGAGGGCAGGGGATCACCCTCACCCGGACTTCCCAGCCCTGTAGCAGGCACAGGCGTCCCATGGGGCTGATGAAAGACCGACGCAAAGTACCTATTTAATAGGTTGGCTTTTTCCTGGGCGTCAGTTGTCAGTTGCCCCATCTGGTTCAGCAGGGGTCCAACGTTGCCCTTGCTTTTCCTCCGGCTCCCCACATATCTGAAAAAGGACTTTTTATTGTCCTTGATGCTCAAAGCTAGCTGGAGTTCAGTTGCAGCCTTGGCTTTCCTGGTCTGCTCCCTACAGGACCGGACCAGTGCAGAATAATCCTCCTTGGAGGTGACTCCCATCCTCCATCCTTTGTAGGCCTTTCTTTTTAGCCTCAGGAGGTCTGCTAGGTCCCTGGAGAGCCAGGGGGGCTGCTGTGCCCTCTTGCTGCCTTTCCTCCGAGATGGAATAGACTTAGTTTGTGCATTGAGGATCGCTCCCTTGAGGAGCAACCACTCTTCTTGAACTCCCCTCTCCCTGCGGTCACAGTCCCTTAGGGCCTCACTGACAAGCCTCCTGAGCTTGTCAAAGTCGGCTTTCCTGAAGTCAAGGACTTCCGTGTTGCTGACTGACTTGCCAGGTTTTCGGCGGATGGTGAAGGTGATCAGCTCGTGGTCGCTGTCACCCAGCTTCCCATCGATCACTAGGTCGCCGACTAGGTCCTCCCCAGGAGCCAGTACCAGGTCGAGCAGCGCTTTGCCTCTCGTTGGCCCATAGACTTCTTGAGCCAGGTAGAGGTCATCCACGCACGAGAGGAAGCTCTGCAACCGCTCAGATTTTGCTGAGCGATCCTCCCACGAGATGTCTGGGTAATTGAAGTCACCCATGACAACCATGGTCCTGGAGCAAGCTGCCTCAGCCAGTTCCTGGGCAAACTCCTGGTCAAGCTCAGGACTTTGGGTGGGAGGTCTGTAATAGACTCCCACCATTGTGTCCCCTGTGCCGTGTTCCCCACGGATTTTAACCCAGAGGGTCTCCCGTCGTCCACCCTGGTCACCAATATCGGCTTGCAGGGACGCGTAGCTTTCCTTAACATAGAGAGCTACACCCCCGCCCCTTTTCTCTACACGATCCCTCCTGTACAGGGTATAGCCATCTATCCCCGTGGTCCAGTCATGGGTGGAGTCCCACCAGGTCTCCGTGATCCCTATGACATCATAACTGTTTGCACCGAGCAGGAGGATGAGCTCCTCCTGCTTATTCCCCAAGCTCCTGGCATTTGTGTACAGGCAGGCAAGCGCCCCCTGGGGGGCTCCTTCCTAGCCCACAGATTTTACCAGGGCTGGGGCTGGGGCGGGCTCCCTTGAGTGCCGTGATCCGCTGGCTTTGCAAGGATTGCTCAGCGGGCCAGCAGTGGCGGTCGTCCCCCCGTCCCCCAGCGGGCTTAGTTTAAAGCCCGGTGGAGCAGGTCAGCCAGTCTGGCTGAGAAGAGCCTCCTCCCTAGGGGAGAGAGGTGGAGACCATCTCTTCCCAGCAGCTCGCTGCCTCTCTCGCCAAAGAGTGGGCTGTGGTCATGAAAGCCAAAGCCTTCCTGACGACACCAGCGCTGCAGTCTTTGGTTGACCATATAGATCCTCCTGTCCCTTCTCAGCCTATAGCCTGAGACTGGGAGGATCGACGAGAACACCACCTGTGCCCCCAGACCCTTAAGTCCCGCTCCCAAATCCCTGTAGCGCCTCATGACCTGGCTGGGAGTGCTCCAAGCCGTGTCATTGGTGCCCACATGAATAAGGAGCATGGGATAGCGGTCTGTGGGTTTGAGGAGCTTGGGGATCCTCTCTGCAATGTCCCGGATGCAGGCCCCTGGGAAGCAGCAGACTTGCCAGGCTAAGGGGTCAGGGTGGCAGATTGGCCCCTCCGTCCCCCTCAGGAGAAGGAAACCAACCCAGAGCTGCAAATCCCACTCCCCCATGCAATCTACTCTAATAGGACCAAGACCAGCCTAAAAACATTACCCACCGTTTTCACTGTTGCAAACAAAGCAGGCCATTAGCATGGCACGCTGTGTGCACTCACCAGTTTCTCCTACCTCCACATGCAGGAGCTCCGGGATTGGGTGAAAACTGCCTTAGGGAAGGAGAATCAAGAACAGGCCCAAATATCACAGGGTAAGCAGGGGCTTGTTTTATTAACAAATTGGTTCCAAGAATAACCTTGCTAGATGCCACAGAAATCCTACATCCAATCCATGTCTATGCAGCACCTGGTGAACACGCTGACAGAGTGCATGTCATAGACCCACTGCTGCCACCAGCTAACCGGGCTGCTTCTTTAGCTTGAGCAGGAGAGGTCTCTGTTGCAGCAGTGAGAGGTCATAATCTGCCAAGAGGATGTCCAGATATCAGGACTTACCTGTCTGGTGAGTGAGAGTCACTTCGTGGCCTTCAGACTTGCTGAACACGGGCCGAATGCTGACCCTGTACTGCGTGCTGGGCAGCAAGTGGTCGATGCGATAAGCAAGCACCCTGCTCCCCACATACTGGCTCTTGGCAATAGCTCGCTCTGAAAGGGGAAGAACAGTGCTGATCATTTGCTGAGAACATTAGGGGTGTCTTCTCCAAAGGGTCCGGCCTCTCCTCACAGTACTGATGCTCCTGAGGTCTCTTTGTAATGGGAAGGACATAAATGTAAAGAAATAGGGGGTTCAGGGGTCACAGCTAGCGGTGAAGGGGCTACATGACAAGGAAAATGGGTGTTGAATGAGGAAAAGCTTCTGGGTGGTGTGGTCTCTTACACACCTCGACCCAAGGTTGGTGCCAGGGGCAGAAGTCACCAATGGCATAAACGGGGGGGTCCTCAGGCAGAGGATCTGTGCTGGACAATACCCCTAACACAGCGGGGAATACTGCCCCTACCCCATTGCCCTCAGCACAGGGACAGGCAGGCCCCTCTGTCTGCCCTCCTGATAGTCCTTCAGCCTATGGCAACCACACGGTAAATGTGAGCAGCCCCTGAGATGAGCCCAGAACAAGTGACATGTCACTTCAGCTCACCTTCTCCCCACAAGACACACATTGCAAGGTTGCACAGAGCTCAGCGCTGCAAGGCTGCACAGAGCTCAGCTGAGGCTTGGAAACATTGCCTTTGGGATGAT